>NC_133618.1:591416054-591736054 GCF_048593235.1 Sminthopsis crassicaudata | reverse complement strand
ATCAAGTTTTGCATGAATTAGAATCAAGTCCCCTTACCACCCTTGAAATATTGTCAATGTCCCTCCTAAAATGTGACACCAACACCCAAAGTGAACAAAATACTAAAGATATGATTTAACTCTGTAGAATTGGGACAATCTTTATCTTATATAGGGCATTATGCTTTTATTAATGCAGTTTAAAATAACATTGTATTTCTTGGCTATCTTGTCACATTATCAGCTCATATGGAACTTGTAGGATACTAAAATTCTAGGGCATTATCTTCATCAACTGCTTTCTAAAAGTCCTCTAAGTAAAATGATGAAGTCCAAACTAGGAGTGCAATACATAAGAGATTAGGTATAGCTACATGACCAGAGATTTGTAGTTTTGATCAAGAATAGTTTAAAAGAAAATGAAAGGGAATGGTTACAACATACTGAGACAAAACTTCAAAAACTGTTTATCATGATCTCAACAGTTAGAAAAACATCAATTGCTCATGGGTAGAACAAACTAATATAATAAAAATGACAATTCTGCCTACATTAGTCTATTTGTTAAGTGCCATAACAATCAAACTTCCAAAAAAAATGTATTTTATGGAACTAGAAAAATAATAACAAAATTTATCTGGAAGAAAAAAAATCCAGAATATTAAGGAAATGAATGAAAAAATAAAAAGATGGTAGCTTAGCAGTACCAAACCTAAAAATATATTATAAAGCAGCCATTATCAAAACCATTTAGTACTAGCTAAGAAATACAGTGGTGGATCAGTGGAATAGATTAGATATACATGAAACAATAATCAAGACCTATAGCAATCTAATATTTGATAAATCCCCAAATTCTGGCTTTTGTAATAAGAATTCACTATTTGACAAAAATTGCTGGGAAAATTAGAAAATTATATATCAGAAACTCAGCATAGAGCTACATCTCATCCTTCATACCAAAATAAAGCCAAAATGGGTACATGATTTGGGCATAAAGGATGATACCATAAACAAATTATGAGAGTAAGGGATAATATACCTATCAGATCTCTGAAGAAAGGAAGAATTTATGTACAAAAAAAACTAGAGAACATTATGAAAGGCAAAATGGACAACAAAACTGACAGAAACAAGATTAAAAGGGAAGTACAAAGCTGGGGAAAACATCTTTAGTCAGCACTTCTGACAAAAAAAATTCCTTTTTAAAATATATATGAGAATTGACTCAAATTTATAAGAATTCAAGCCATTCTCCAATTGATAAATGGTTAAAGTATATGAACAATTTTCAGATAAAAAATTAAAACCATTTATAGTCATATGAAAATGTCCTCTAAATCATTATTAATTAGAAAAATGCAAATTAAAACAACCCTAAGGTACACCTCACCCCGTTCAGATTGGCTAACAGGAAAAGATAATGACAAAAGTTGGAGGGGATGTGGGGAAATTGGGACACTAATACATTGTTGGTAAAATTGTGAAATGATCAACCATTCTGAAGAGCAATTTATAACTATGCCTAAAGGGCTATAAAACTCTGCATACTCTTTGATCCAGCAGTCCCACTACTGGGTTTGTATCCCAAGGAAATCATAAAGAAAGGAAAAGATCCATATGTGCAAAAATGTTTGTAGCAGTTCTTTTTATGGTGGCAAAGAACTGGAAAATGAGTAGATGCCCATCAATTGGGGAATAACTGAATAAACTATGGTATATGAAGGTAATAGAATATTACTGTTCTATAAAAAATAATGAAAAAGCTGATTTTAGAAAGGCCTGGAAAGATTTACATGAACTGAGGATGAGCAAAATAAGCAGAACCAGGAATACATTGTACACAATAACAGCAAGAATGTGTGATGATCAACTATGAAAGACTTGGTTCTTCTCAGGAATTCAGTAATCCAGTGCAATCCCAATAGACTTCGGACAGAAAATGCTATCTGCATCCAGAAAAGAACCATGGAGATTGAATGTAAACCAACACATGCTGTGTTCACTTCTTTTTTGTATTTTTTCTCTTCCATGGTTTTTCCCTTCTATTATGATTTTTCTCTCCCAACATGATTCATATAGCAATACATATTAAAAATTAATTAATTAAAGAAAAAAACTGGACACCATGGAGAATATCAGGCTTAACTTTGAGAAGAATCCATTAGTTTTTCCCTAACAAGGGGAGAAATTTGAAAATAACAAATGAGACTTCATGTACCATGTCATGATATCTCAAGGAAATGTAAGCTTCTAGAGGGCTGAAATATTTCATTTTGCCTTTTTGTCTCTAAAACTTTTAATTCCAGTGAATAGTTCTTTGTACATACTAGGAAATTAATAAATTCTTGTTAGATTTGGACTGGATTGGATTACTAGTATTCTGAGAAATCTGAGGAACCATGGTTTTTTGGTTTTTTTTTTTTTTTTTTTTTGTTATCCTTCTCATGGTTCCCAAGATAGTACTCTACATGAAGCAGATACTCAAAAAGAAAGTATCATTTACTAACGGGAATGCTGGTGTTGTTCATTTAGTTCATTCAAGTCATATTCCAATTATTTAATTCTAAAAATTTTGGAAGGGAAAAAAACACAGGAGAGGCTAAAAATTCCTATTTACATCCATAGAGTAATATTATCTTCTCTAACTGGCTATGATTTAAAGAAATTTCTTATGTCTAATATATGAATCAGAACTCTTTCACTTTTCATATAATTTTCTGCCATCATTATGGAAAATTGTATTTCAAGCTTTTGATAAAAAATGACACGCTATACAGGAATAAAGGCAAAACATGTCCCTAAACTCTACTTTGCAACATTAATGGATATTTAAGTTTTGTTTGAGTATTCAATTTAGCATCAAATACTTCATTTTAAAAAAAACTACATTTGGCACTAAATTCACTTCAGTTGTATCTAGAGTTCAAGAATAAGGGGAAGTACTTAACTATGAAAAAAATATTTACTATACTGTAGGAAAGAAAAAAATTCCACTATGGAATTTCTCTTTATGAAAACCAAAGAAAGTTTTTTCTCATAAAATTTTAAACTTAGAAAAGAAGTTGTTATTTTTTTCAGAGTCTAGTTTTCTGAACTATAGGCATGTGCCTAAAGGTAAAAGTATCTGAATTTATATTATCTGCAAGGAATTTAAGTTGTAAAAATGACAGCTCTATATCATAGACAGAATGATTTAAGGGGACCAAACACCCAGTAAATGCTGAAATATTTATTACCAATTGAAATACCTAAATTTCATGAAAACTTCATGAAATACATACAATCATACAAACATGAAAAGTAATTAAAAATCAGAGTAGTCCAAACCTGATATAAAGCAAGAGAGTGTCCATATCTCTGAAGAGGTCCTCTTGATATTGGTGCCACATTCCATATGCTGCTTTCTAAATTGTAACTAAAGATATTTAAAAAAAAACAGCCATTAATTAGTATATTTTAATTCAATTTTTAAAAAAATCAATTGTTTTTATTTACTTGTATCCCAAAATAAATTAAATTTAATAACAAAAGAATAACTCAAATTTCTAACCTTGAAATTTTTATAGGGAACAAAATGAAAATGAAATTGTCCTAAGCACATAACATTCATTTTCTCAATTTAAGAGACCCCGTACTTTACTCATATTCTTGAGTGTTAGCATATGATTTACCCTGAACTCAATTACTGGCAGATCTTAAAGAAACAGGGAAAATCTCTAGTTTATATCCAGATGCCATATTTCTCACCTTTAAATCAGGATGATACAGTAGGAAGAACCTAGATTTCAAGTCAGACGACCCATTACTCAATTTCCTGCTCTGCCGTTTACCAACTATATCACTTGGGCAAGTTATTTAACCTCTATCAGCCTCAGTTTCCCAATCTATAAAATGAAAAGACTGGACTAGATGATCTTTAAGATCACTTTCAACTCTAACTATTGGTCAAAGAAATGAGAAGTATCTTTTCCACAAGAAGTTGGGGACTGACCCCAGAATTAAAATTTTATCTTGTCATTATTTTCAATTTAATCTTTATTTTGGGGCAATTCATCATTTATACTTTAAATAAATTTATTTTATACTAACACATTTTACCCAAACACCATTTTTAAAAAATGTTTCAACAGATCATTGATACAGTGTACAAAATGTTACAATCATTTTTCAATTTTTCATTGACGTAGTTTTGCCTTGGAGTATTCCTATTCCATCCTGGTTCTGTCACTTTTATCCATATTGGCCAATCTTGAAAGTATAAATCAAGCTACAACTGGCACTAGTTATCACTTCTAAAGGCTACTAAAATGACTTATAGCTGAATGACATTCAGAGTAGTGAAAAAATATTTTCTGTCCACGAATTCAGCAATAAATTACTTCTAATGTAATTCCTATAATTTTCTAACTTTCTCAAATACTAAACACTTAGTGAACAATGTTCTAGAAAGGAAAAATTAATTCATTTGTTTAAATATGTAATGTAAAAGTTTAAGACAAAAATATTCAATATTGATTTTTAAATATAACTCAAATAATGAATACCTGGCATTTTTTTTCCCAAAAACTATGCTTATTTTTATTGGTCATTCATTTTCTTTCATTATGTCTTACTTTCTGCCTCCAGGTTAATATTTTCTTATGCCTTAAGGTTTATTTTACAATATATTAACAACTTTTTGAATTAATTCCACTAGTACTTTCAGTGTTTTCTTTTTATTTAACCTTTAGTATCATTTATTTAGAATTCTTACTGACCACATAAATATTCCTCACACTATTTCCCTTCATCTCCAAAGGAAAAGAATTCAATTTCCTTTCATTTGATATAATACATTTTTCAATCAAACCTTTGAATCAATTATTTCCTTCTTCTCCATAGTGAAAGTTCTCACATCCCCTAAATACATTATTTTATACATTTTATACATTATCTTACTGAATTTTCCCCTCTTTAATACTTGATGTTAGAATCTTAGATTATTATAATTGGAAAGGGCCTTAGAATCCAACTCTTTAATTTTACAAAGTAAAAACCTGAGATCCAGAAAGGATATAAAATTTGTCCAACATTATACATTGTGGTAAGTCTAGGTCCAAAATCCAGGTCTTCTGACTCTTTCTAGTAAACAAGTGGCTTTCCCCCTCAATATATCATGCCTAGTAGTACAGAGTCATTAACGTAAAATAATAGCTGCATAAACAATAACAACAAACAGTAACAAAGAATTTGCCCAATAATATAAATTCCTGTGTTGATCATTAATGAAGGAAAAGGAGAAAATTTCTTCTAAGAAAAAAATTCCATTTTCTCTGGAGTCATAGACATATACCTATTTTTAAAAAACACTTTTTAAAGCATACATTTAAATAACCAAAATTTTTAATCTGAAGATGCAAACTTTAGATGCAATTTTTAAAGTAATTTCATAGTAAAAACTGATCTCCATAAAAAGGGGAAAAGACCTACATGTGCAAAAATGTTTGTAGCAGCTCTTTTTGTAGTGGCAAAGAACTGGAAACCGGATGTCCATCAGTTAGGAAATGACTAAAGAAATGATGGTATGTGAATATTATGGAATATTATTGTTCCATAAGAGATGATCAGCAGGATGGTCACAGAAAGGCCTGAAGAAACTTCCATAAATTGATTCTCAGTGAAGTGAGTAAAACAAAGAGAATATTGTACACAGCAACAACAAGATTATGCAATAGTCAATTCTTATGGGCATGACTCTTGAACAATGAGGCCAATTCTAATATAATTGTGATAGAGAAAACCATCTGCATGCAAAAAGAGGACTATGGGGACGGTATAGTATTTTCACTTTTTTGTGGCTGTTTGCCTGCTTTTTTTTCTTTCTCATTTTTCCCTTTTTGATTTTATTTTTCTTGTGCAGCATGATAAATATGGAAATATGTACAGAAGAATTACACATGTTTAATCTATATTGTTGAACCTATACTTCCTGCCTATGGGGAGGGGTTGGAAAAGGGAGGGAGAAAAATTTGGAATACAAGAGTTTGCTAGGGTAAATGGTGAAAATTATATGTATTTTGAAAAAATTTCAAAATAAATTTTGAAAATAGCTTGAAAAAAGCTATTATCAAAATAAAAATATATTTAAAGTGAATAAAGGAAAAAGTAAGATTAGAAGAGAGACATTTCAAAGGAAAAAATATGTTTTCAAGATTGGTTATAGAGAATATATTAGTCAATTATATTTCTGAGACTTTGAAAAAAATATAATAGAAAGTGAACTCAAAATTCATAGTAACCAATAAAGTTATGGCTTTTATCACTTAAAGCTAGCATTATTTAATTCAGAAGTTAGAAAAATATCCTAATATCTTGAGAGTCAGGGATTTTTTTTGGCCCAAGTCTCAGTCTCAAATTCAGACACTGATATAATTTGGTAACTCAGATATAAACGTACCAAACAAATAAAGAATCCTGAAATATACAATATGTATGCATATCCTTGTAATTAATCCATGTCCTCAAAAAGATACTAGTCAAAATAACTATTCACATCAGAATTTAATATGCAAAATAGGAAAAAAAGCATATTTATATAATAAAAAACTATTTCTAAACAATTAAATGTAAAATATGAGAAAGACAACTTACTTTAAGACCATTTGAAAAGAACTGTAGTTAAAAGTATATCCACCAATCACCCACATAAATTTTCCATGTAAAACTGCCTTATGTGAAGCCCGACCAACAGAAGGACTGAATGGTTTTACATTTGGAAGAATCCAGTAGGACTCCGTGGAAGGTACATTCAAAGAACAATCAGGACCTATTTTTTTTAAAAGATACCATGCAATAAGTTTTTAAATAATTGGAATACAAAACATTAAAACAGTTAAAATGATGTGCAATCTTCACACTGATAAAATGTAGTTCACAATAGCCATTTGGATCATAATTTTTTTTAAGAAACTGATAAGATTATTTCATAACAAACATTACATTTATGAAGCAAATTCCATCACAGAGCCTAGAAGAAATAATATGGATTATATGCAAACTTCAATAACCTTAGTATATGTTACATTATACATAAAGTAGGAAAAGGTAATATTTTCATTTGTTCAGGATGTATTCCCCCACAAAAGTCTTACTCCACTGCCTTACCAAGGCACAAAGACATGACTTCACATCTTCCAAGATTATGACAACACATTACAAGCTAGAGTAGATCCTATAATATGCTGGAAAGATTTTCCTTTCCATGCATAGTGCTTATAATAGACTATGTCTCTTGCCCAAGAACAAGTGTATCTAATAGTATAGAAGTTCACCACCAGTTATTTGGTCATTTCAACCCTAGTAACAAAAAAAATACAAAATAGGCATCAATATAGTGCAGATCTTTTCAGATTCCTCTGAGACAGTAGTTAAAGAAGGAGAAAAATGGACAGAAGCTGCTAAGAATCATGAAGTTTTTAATACAGTCTAAAAATATTAACTGTTGTTGATTTAAGCATAAAATCCTTAGACAACAACTAATAAATCAACATGAAGAATAGGAACTGCATCCATTTTGGCATAGTCATTATAAATGAACCAGAAAAATATGAGGAAGTTGTAGTTAAATGAAAGGATGGTTTCCCATGTTTTTCTTGGAGAAGCAAATAAAGGAATTGGTAGAGATCAAAGGTAGTGAGAAAAATTTCAAGGAATGCTTACTTTTCAATAATATTAGTTAGCATAAGCAAAAAAAATTTTTAAGACTATGATGAAGATGATTGTAACTTATGCACCAACACCCATTGTAAAGGATGAAGAAGTAGAGAGTTGTATGAAGAATTCAATAAAAAGCTTCAAACTAAATCAACAGGTATTTTAACAGTTGATGACTTCAGTATAAAAGTGTGACATCATAAGAAAATATTTTTAAAAGTGTTGAAACATATGATACAAGATAAAGAAATGATCTTTCCCTCTCTTTTTTATCTTTATCATATCTTTCAACACTTTTTAGAAAGGAAGGTTTGCAGTCAAATAGAAAGGGATTTACAGGACAAAAGAGTTTATATTTGATCCTGGACCAATGGGAAGCTATATTAGTTTATTCAGTTGGAGAGTGACATGATCAGGGCTCTACTTTAGGAATATCACTTGGGAAGTTCTGTAAAAGCTGGTTTATAAAGAAGACTTGGAACAAGCACATTATGATAGCATTGCAATAGACTAGAATTAATGAGGGCCTGAATTAAGATTATTTTCCATGTGGCTCTTAAAGCTTAAATAAATACAAATAGTTTAATTATTCTCAGCTTTCATATACTTTTCCTCATTAATTTAAATATTACCTCTGAATCATTCAAAGCCTTTTATTAGATTGTGATCTCCTGAGACTAAGGACTATTGTTATTTTCTTTTTACTTCCTTTTGTATCCTCAGCATTTAGTATAGTGCCTGCACAGAGTAATTATTTAATAAATGTCTATTGTCTTGACAAAAAGTATAAAACATACATTTGGGCCCTGAATAAGGAATGGGAAAACTTTTAAAAGAGTTTACATTAGAAACAGAATTAAGTTAGAGAAAAGTATGTGCATCCTTAATTAAAATAAACTAATTTTATCAAATTTCAAACTTTTAGAATTGACAGAATGAGGTTCTAAAACTTGAGACTTAAATTTGGATATTTTTAGGATGGAAGAGAGCAACTATTGTTAAGGCTTACTAAAATATCCCAGATCTATAAGATTATCAATATTCATAAAAGAAATTTTTAAAAATTCTCCATGGCTGTAGAATCTACACATATCTAGGAATGTTAAAAATTTCTATGACCATGGAAGAATAGAACTGGGAAGAGAGGGCTCAGAACAGAGACAAAAAGAATAATCAAAAATCAAAAAAGTTCTGACAGTATAAATAAAGCACATGGAGTTGTGAATTTACTGAATTCAAATTCAAATAAATTAAATTCAAATCCAAATAAATTTCTTGGAACTTGCCTCTTCCATAGAATAATGGGTACTTCTTAAAAAGTCAACATCAAATGACTTCTACCATTTTTGGTCAAGATTTCTAATTTCTAATTTCATCGATGTGAGAAATTCCTGACGTGAGGAATTCCTAATGTATTTGACAAACCATCTATAACTTATGTCTTAAAAAGCTGTCTTATAAAAAAACCAGACTTAAACAAAAAATTTGATCTACATCCACAAGACTGAAGAGAAACAGAAAAAGGTACACAGAACCCTTGAGAACTGTAACTCTGTTGTGGGTATATAAAAAGTACTCAAGGATAATTTGATTTTACTGATATAAAAGAAAAAAGGGGGGTGTAGTAAAGGGAAGGAGGTCGTTTCAGAAAAAGGGGAAGGAATGATAAAAAGAGTGAAACTACATCCCAGGAAGAGGCATAGAAAATACACCATATCTGAGGGAATTTTACTCTTACTCTCATCAGGAAAGGTTCAAAGAGTAAATAATTAACATATTTGTTTTTCAGAGAATTTTCTCTCACCTCATTAAAAGGGGGGAGAGGAAAAGGGAAAAGGAAAAGGAGAATAAGTGAAGGGACTTGGAGGGAGGGGGGGAGGGATACTAAAAAAAAAAAGGGAGGGTTGCGCGTCACAAGGGGGGGTCTGTAAATTAAATATCGGGGAGGGGGGTCATGGGGGTCAAGGGAAAAAGCATAATCTGGGGATAATATGATGGCAGGAAATACAGAATTAGTAATTTTAACTGTAAATGTGAATGGGATGAACGCTCCCATCAAATGGAGACGGATAGCAGATTGGATCAAAAATCAGAACCCTACAATATGTTGTCTGCAGGAAACACACTTAAAGCAGGGAGATACATACAGAATAAAGGTAAAAGGTTGGAACAGAGCCTATTATGCTTCAGGTAAAGACAAAAAAGCAGGGGTAGCTATCCTTATTTCAGATCAAGCAAAAGCAGAAGTAGATCTAGTTAAAAAAAGATAAGGAAGGAAACTATATCCTGCTGAAAGGTAGCATAAATAATGAAGCCATATCAATACTAAACATATATGCACCAAGTGGTATAGCATCTAACTTTCTAAAGGAAAAGTTAAGAGAATTGCAAGAAGAAATAGACCGTAAAACTATAATAGTGGGAGATCTCAACCTTGCACTCTCAGATTTAGACAAATCAAACCACAAAACAAATAAGAAAGAAATTAAAAAAGTAAATAGAACATTAGAAAAACTAGGTATGATAGACCTTTGGAGAAAACTGAATGGCAATAGAAAGGAATATACTTTCTTCTCAGCAGTTCATGGATCCTATACAAAAATAGACCATATATTAGGACATAAAGATCTCAAAATTAAATGTAGGAAGGCAGAAATAATAAATGCCTTCTTCTCAGATCACAATGCAATAAAAGCTACATTCAGTAAAAAGTTAGGGGTAAATAGACCAAAAAGTAATTGGAAAATGAACAATCTCATCTTAAAGAATGACTGGGTGAAACAGCAAATTATAGAAACAATTAATAATTTAACCCAAGATAATGACAATGATGAGACATCATACCAAAATCTGTGGGATGCAGCTAAAGCAGTAATAAGGGGAAATTTTATATCTTTAGAGGTTTATTTGAAGAAAATAGAGAAAGAGAAGATTAACGAATTGGGCTTACAACTTAAAAGGCTAGAAAAAGACCAAATTATAAACCCCCAACCAAAAATTAAACTTGAAATACAAAAATTAAAAGGAGAAATCAATAATATTGAAAGTAAAAAAACTATTGAATTAATAAATAAAACCAAGAGTTGGTTTTATGAAAAAGCCAATAAAATAGATAAACCTTTGGTAAATTTGATCAGAAAAAAGAAAGAGGAAAATCAAATTGTTAGTCTTACAAATGAAAAGGAGGATCTTTCCACCAATGAAGAGGAAATTAGAGAAATAATAAGGAGTTACTTTGCCCAACTTTATGCCAATAAATTTGATAACTTAAGTGAAATGGATGACTTCCTCCAAAAATATAGGCTCCCTAGATTAACAGAGGAGGAGATAAATTGCTTAAACAGTCCCATTTCAGAAAAAGAAATAGAACAAGCTATTAATCAACTCCCCAGGAAAAAATCCCCAGGACCAGATGGATTCACATGTGAATTCTACCAAACATTTAAAGAACAATTAGTCCCAATGTTATATAAATTATTTGAAAAAATAGGGGATGAAGGAGTCCTACCAAACTCCTTTTATGACACAGACATGGTACTGGTACCTAAACCAGGTCGATCGAAAACTGAGAAAGAAAATTATAGACCAATTTCCTTAATGAATATTGATGCTAAAATCTTAAATAAGATATTAGCAAAAAGACTTCAGAAAATCATCTCCAGGATAATACACTATGATCAAGTAGGATTTATTCCAGGAATGCAGGGCTGGTTTAATATTAGGAAAACTATTAATATAATTGACCATATTAATAATCAAATTAATAAAAACCATATGATCATCTCAATAGATGCAGAAAAAGCATTTGACAAAATCCAACATCCATTCCTACTAAAAACTCTTGAGAGTATAGGAATAAATGGACTATTCCTTAGAATAATCAGGAGCATATATTTAAGACCGTCAGTAAGCATAATATGCAATAGAAATAAACTGCAACCTTTCCCAGTAAGATCAGGAGTGAAACAAGGTTGCCCATTATCACCATTACTATTCAATATAGTACTAGAAACGCTAGCCTCGGCAATAAGAGCCGAGAAAGAGATTCAAGGAATTAGAGTAGGAAATGAGGAAATCAAACTATCACTTTTTGCAGATGACATGATGGTATAATTAGAGAACCCCAAAGACTCTGCTAA
The DNA here is from genome assembly GCF_048593235.1 of Sminthopsis crassicaudata. Taxonomy (NCBI): domain Eukaryota; kingdom Metazoa; phylum Chordata; class Mammalia; order Dasyuromorphia; family Dasyuridae; genus Sminthopsis; species Sminthopsis crassicaudata. Next base: position 591,724,241 of record NC_133618.1, on the reverse strand, counting down.
AAAGCTATTAGAAATAATTCAAAATTTCAGCAAAATAGCAGGATACAAAATAAATCCACATAAATCCTCAGCATTTTTATATATCACTAACAAAATGCAACAGCAAGAGATACAAAGAGAAATTCCACTCAAAATAACGGTCGATAGTATAAAATATTTGGGAATCCATCTACCAAAGAAAAGTCAGGAATTATATGAGAAAAATTACAAAACACTTGCCACAAAAATAAAGTCAGATTTAAATAATTGGAAAGACATTCAGTGCTCTTGGATAGGCCGAGCGAATATAATAAAGATGACAATACTCCCCAAACTAATCTATTTATTTAGTGCTATACCAATCAGACTCCCAAGAAACTATTTCAATGACCTAGAAAAAATAACAACAAAATTCATATGGAAGAATAAAAGGTCGAGAATTGCAAGGGAACTAATGAAAAAAAAAAAAAACTCAGAGGAAGGTGGTCTAAGTGTACCTGATCTAAAGCTATATTATATAGCAACAGTCACCAAAACCATTTGGTATTGGCTACGAAATAGACCGGTAGATCAGTGGAACAGATTAGATACAAAGGACAAAAAAGGGTACATCTATAGCAATCTAATCTTTGACAAACCCAAAGATACCAACATTAGGGATAAAAACTCATTATTTGGAAAAAACTGTTGGGAAAACTGGAAATTAATATGGCAGAAATTAGATAGGGATCCACACTTAACACCATATACCAAGATAAGATCAAAATGGGTCCATGATTTAGGCATAAAGAGGGAGATAATAAATAGATTAGAGGAACAGAGGATAATCTACCTCTCAGACTTGTGGAGGAGGAAGGAATTTATGACCAGAGGAGAACTAGAGATCATTATTGATCATAAAACAGAAGATTTTGATTACATCAAACTAAAAAGTTTCTGTACAAACAATACTAATGCAAACAAGATTAGAAGGGAAGTAACAAATTGGGAAAATATTTTTAAAAGCAAAGGTTCTGACAAAGGTTTAATTTCCAAAATATATAGAGAACTGACCCTAATTTTAAGAAACCGAACCATTCTCCAATTGATAAATGGTCAAAGGATATGAACAGACAATTCTCAGATGAAGAAATTAAAACTATATCCACTCACATGAAAGTGTTCCAAATCACTACTGATCAGAGAAATGCAAATTAAGACAACTCTGAGATACCACTACATACCTGTCAGATTGGCTAAGATGACAGGAACAAATAATGATGAATGTTGGAGGGGATGTGGGAAAACTGGGACACTAATACATTGTTGGTGGAGTTGTGAAAGAATCCAACCATTCTGGAGAGCAATTTGGAATTATGCCCAAAAAGTTATCAAACTGTGCATACCCTTTGACCCAGCAGCGCTACTACTGGGCTTATATCCCAAAGAAATACTAAAGAGCAGAAAGAGACCTATATGTGCCAAAATGTTTGTGGCAGCTCTTTTTGTTGTAGCTAGAAACTGGAAGATGAATGGATGTCCATAAGTTGGAGAATGGTTGGGTAAATTATGGTATATGAAGGTTATGGAATATTAATGCTCGGTAAGAAATGACCAGCAGGAGGAATACAGAGAGGCCTGGAGAGACATCAACTGATGCTGAGTGAAATGAGCAGAACCAGAAGATTACTGTACACTTCAACAACAATACTGTATGAGGATGTATTCTGATGGAAGTGGAAATCTTCAACATAAAGAAGAGCCAACTCACTCCCAGTTGATCAATGATGGACAGAAGTAGCTACACCCAGAGAAGAAACACTGGGAAGTGAATGTAAATTGTTAGCACTAATATCTGTCTGCCCAGGTTACATGTACCTTCGGAATCTAATAATTAATGTGCAACAAGAAAATGGTATTTACACACATGTATTGTATCTAGGTTATATTGTAACACATGTAAAATGTATGGGATTGCCTGTCTGTAAAGGGAGGGGGGGATAATTTGGAAAAATAAATACAAGGGATAATATTATAAAAAAATATATAATAAAAAATTATTTTTAAAAAAAAAGCTGTCTTATTCATAGTCACAGAGCTGTCATATGTCCGAAACAAGAAGAGCATAGATATTTTCATGACTCAACATACTATGGGCATATTGCATATATTGCCCCTTAATTTGCATTTTAGGATACACTTTTAGTTTTAATCATTTCAGGACCACAAACTGCCATTTTCTGATAACTCATGAAAGGCTGAATAAACACTAACTAGATTATCTCTAAGATCTCTTCCAGATAAAAAAAGAAATCTATGATCTTATGAATCTAGGTGAAAAATTTAAAGAAGGAATATTTCAGCTTCAACTAACTGAAAATTCTTTATTTTTTTATATACTGAGATATCTAATAATAATAATAATAAATACTTGTATAGTAATTATATTTTTTAAAGCCAGATTGAATATGTCATGGACCTTATGAGATGGATTTCACAATCCAGAATACCTTTGAGTAAGAAGTCTTTATTTTTCATTCCCTAGTAGTAAGTGTTAACCTGGAAATTAAAGAACCATAAACATTCCACAACAAAGATCAAAAATCCATACCTCATATGAGACCAATTCATATTTTAAGGCTTCTGCAGTTACTTGTTCATTAGGAATTTTAAATTTCCATAGTAAAGATGATTTGGTGGTTGATTAAGCCCTTTTTATTCAATACTATTTCAATTTCTGAAGCTATTCTTAATTCTAAACTGGAGGGAAGAGGGGAGAAGGAGGAAGGGAACAGAAGCAGGAAATGTTGTTTTGTTTTGTTTTTCCCCATAAGGGAATGAGAAGTGGGAGGAGAGAATAGACTTATTTCTTATTTATTAATGTTAAAAGAATGAAATAGTAGATAGAAGGCTAAGGAAAAACTGGTTCAAGCCCTACTTTTATACTATGTGATTCTGGGAAAGCCATTTGACCTTTTAGACAACTCTCTATGATTATACTTGCAAGGAAATTGTAAATCTATATTTTTAAAAAGAGGTTCTTCATAGGAAACTTACCTTTTAATTAAAAAAAAAGGTAGTGAGGCAGAGAAAACTCAATCTCCTTCCAAATAAATTTGCTATTCCCCAATCATCAAGGATATTTTTGAGGGATTTCAGATTTCAATAGAAGACATCCAATAACACATATGTATGTGTATGCCTTTGTTCAGCATGTTTTAATTAAAATTAAGCTTTTGATTTAATTTAGACACATAGAAGTATGAGGAGGAAAGCATAGAAGAAAAAAAATTAATAACCTGCTTAACTTGGACCCAAGGTACACGCAGACTCTCTTCATTCCTCCCCATATGAATAATGAGGTAGCGGGGTCAAATATGAGAGCATGTATAGCTTATATCTAAATGATTTCTCACTTCTGATTTTATAAGCAAGGAGATAGCTAATTAGAGAGGTTGTATAAGACTTGAGAGTTCTGAATGTTAAAGGTTTTAGTCTTAAGTTTCAAAAAACTTGGGAGGAGGGGCATGATTCAGGCAAAGTAAAATAAAGTCTCTAGAGACTGGAAAAGTAAGTTTAGAGAAGTTTGCTGGACTGCCACACTTACTTATCTACAAATGAGTCAATCAGCCTTCTCCAGATTTAAAAAGCATTAAGGATCTTAATCCTTAGCAAAATTTAAAACTAGAGTCTTTCTAAAATGATATATTACCTGCGATTAAAACATTATTCTACCTACATGTAAGATAAACATCATAAAAGAATGATAAACATGATAAGCATGATAAAAGCAAAAATTTTAAGATTTTGATTTTAATGAATTAGAAAAGCAAGTTTAAATAAGAAGTTATAACTGAATTCTGATGGAAGTGGATATCTTCAACATAAAGAAGATCCAACTCACTTCCAGGTGATCAATGATGGACAGAAACAACTACACCCAGAGAAGGAACACTGGGAAGTGAATGTAAAATATTAGCACTACTGTCTATCTACCCAGGTTACTTATACCTTCGGAATCCAATACTTAACGTGCAACAAGAAAATTGGATTTACACACATATATTGTATCTAGATTATACTGTAACACATGTAAAATGTATGGGATTGCCTGTCATCTACGGGAGGGAGTAGAGGAAGGGAGGGGAAAATTTGGAAAAATGAATACAAGGGATAATGTTATAAAAAAAATTACTCATGCATATATGCTGTCAAAAAATTTATAATTATACAATTAATTTTAAAAAAAGAAAATCTAGCTTCAAAAAATATATATTTCGTGAAAGGAGCTATAATTTAATAGGCTTTTCAGATAATTGAGGATATTGTCCATTGGTGTTACGTAAAATTTGACAAGTGGTAGTTTCTTAAAGGTTTTGCAGTGTGGGATCTGAAACCTAATTAAATTTTTTTCTACTACTGTAAAAATAAAAAAAAAGAAAGAAAGAAAGAAATCTAATTGCCATGTTCTGCATAAAGGAAATTATAAGTAAATGTCTGTTGTCAAAAAAAAAAAGAAGAAGAAGAAGAAGTTATAAGTGAGACAGAAATTTCTTTATTTTGCTAGTCCAAAATTAGAGTTGATTATTGCTTACTAGGGAACTTTATCACTACCTTTTTTTAAGGAAAGGAAACTACTACCTCTTGTTTTTCTTAAACACTTGGAGAATTTTATATAAACATATAGGGGTTAAGGTTAAGAAATGGACATGGGATTTCATGGATATAGGGAACTCTAGTAATGCAAGTTATTTAATTCTAAAATGCAAATAATTAACCCTATAATATCTGTATATCAAATAGTTACATTTTGACTAATAGATCCAAATGAAGATTTGTATTATTTATAAAGATTTGTTAAAAGAAAAAAAAAAAAAAAAAAAAAAAAGACAGGCTTTCCTAAACTAGATAAGCCTTTAAAATGCTTCTTTAATATGTTAGTTATAAAATGGCATTTTGATGGCCAATACTGCCACCCTATGGCAGAATTCTATTCCCCAGGACATTAAAACAAGTATTTTGAAAAGTTTTAAAAGTCTAAGCAACTACAGCTTGAGTAAACTAATATTTAAAATATTTAAATGACAATCCCCCCTAATATTTAGGTCTAATACTTTACATAAAAGGTATAATAATATTACTTGAGCTATAAAGACTTTATATCACATTTTCCTAAATATGTTTCCTAAAAAAACTCTAGATTTCCTTTAATTTAAAAGTCATTATTTTCTAACTTTCTTACCAAAATTTTAATATCTACTTTAAGCAATAAGAAAATTACAAACTATATGTAAAACTAAATTGACATTCTTACATTTTTTCTTCTCCCTTCCCCTTTTTTTTCTGTAGGAGGTACCAATGTATCAGCAATATAGGCAATTTCAGAGTAGGAAACTCCCTGTAAAATTCAATATCAAACTGACAACCCTTCTGCAATTTATATCCTTAGAAAGTTGATTGGCACCCTGAGAAACTAACACAAACAGATCTTCAATTCTAGCAGATTCTGTCTTGCATCTTAGAATACTAATAAATTGGCACTTATGGCCACAGTTATAGTGAGAATCTACAAAAGATTAGGATTAAAATCTGAGCTAAAGTTGTATGAAACAGATATATAGACTTACGTGTGTGTTTGTGTATGTGAGAGAAAGAGAAAGAAAAAGAGAGAAAGAGAGGGAGAAAAGAAATAGAGTCAAAGCAGATACAATCCATCTAACCATCAGGTTGTTAGACATCTTGAACTGTATATCCTATAGGTATCTCAAAAAGAAAATGCTAAAGAGCATCCCACCCATTCAACTTCCCCTTCTCTTACAAATTTCATTAGTACAGGTCAAGGGTATCACCAAATTCCTAGTCACCCAGAATTGCAACCTTAAATGTCATATTCAACTCCTCACATATTCAACTATCAGATCTTTCATTTCTTTCACTTTTTTTCTATGTGTTTCCTTTTTTACTCACTTTGTTATCATACTAGTGACTTTATGTCTGGTACTACTACAATAATCTCCTAATTAATCTCCTTTTCTCTTTCAAAAGCCTCTTCCATTCCAAATCCAAAACTCTGTTCAGCTATTGAAGTGATTTTTACCTACTTAATAAATCCTATGATTCCTTGCGATTTTCAGTAATTTTTTCAGTTACATCTGACAATAATTCCTTTTGTAATTTTCTTGGCAAAAATATTTGCATAGTTTATCATTGCCTTCTCCTGATAGTTTACAAATGCGGAAACTGAGTCAATCAAAGTTAAATGATTTGTCCAGGGTCACACAACTAGAAAGTGTCTTAGGCCAGATTTGAATATAAGAAGATAAATCTTCCAGATTTTAGGCCTGGCATTCTATCTACTACAGAATTTAAAATAAAGCTACATGCATTTAAAGCTCCTCATAACGTGAGCCTTCTTATTATTCAGATCTTCTTATATTTAACTCCTCTTTAAATACTCCACAATACATCTATACTGGCCGATATGCTACTCATCATACACCATCTCCTATCACTGTGCCTATGTATTAGCTACATCCTATGTAGGTTATATTTTTTCTCACTTCTGCCTCTTCCTTTCATTGAATTCCCACAAGATTCACTTTCTGCAGGAAGTCTTTCCAGATCCCCAGCTGTTAGTATTTTGCTTTCTATTTTCTCGGCATGTAGTTTGTATGTACCCAGTTATTTATATAATTGTCTTCTCTATTGGAATTACTGAAGGGCAGAGACTGTTTTTACCTTTCCATGAATCCTCACTATTTATCACAGTGCTAAGAAAGCTCTTAATATCTGTTTGTTAACTAATGCATGTAAAGCAATATTCAGCAAATCTTAAAATATATAAATATCAGGTCTTTTATCATAACTAACAAGAAAATATTAGCCTGTAATTTACAAAACTATGTTTTTCCCGTCCAGCAAAATTTTAATGCCTAGAAAATTCATCAATTAATTATAAATACCATGAAAAGAATAATTGTTATTATTTTATAAAGAATCAAACATAGCCAATAACTTTCTGTACCTACTAGATGAGAAAAATATAAATGTAAATGATCTTAAGTATAACACTTATTTCTGATTCTGTCTTGACTAATACAATTACCATTATTCTATTTTAATCAAATGAGTTTTAGTTGGCTCAACAGATAAATGCATTTAAGTTGCTTCCAAGGGTCAATGAAGTAATATATTAACTGAAATTTATGTAAGACTTAAGGTTCACAAAACACTTTAAATATATAACCCAATTTAAGCATCACAACTCACACATTGTGAGATAAGTTCTACAGTTACAGTTACTCTATTTTTTAATAGATGAAAAATTGAGGCTCCAAAACTTTAAGTGATTTGCTTATGATCTCACAATTAATAAATAAATGATATTAAAAACCAGGTTATTCTGACTCCAAGTTTAGCATTCTTCTATTCCCTACATCACATTGTCCCTACAGGCACAAGTTTCATCTTAGGTTAATTATTGCTTAACATTTTCACCACTGACCAAGAAAATAGACTAGAGAACACGCCTATTAAATCTTATAAAGCTTGATGGGATATGAATGTCAAGACCTTAGACAACATAATTAAAATTTTAAATGATGACAGTAAAACAGAGATTTTTTAAAAGCCAAATGAAGTGAAATTTTTACTTTTTAATAGAATAGACCACAGAAGAATTTCCCACTAGAAATTATCTTGTGTTTTGTATTTTCCTGTGAATAGACCTTTCCATTCTTTATTTCTCCCTCCTAATATATAGTACAAGTTCTCTAAGGGCAGGAACTATTTCATTTTTATCTTTTTATCTATGACTAGCACTTACCAGTTGCTTCCTATATGCCTGTTGAATGAACGTGTTGTTTTTAGATTAGAAAAATTAATTTAGAGATCATATGGAATAATCATATTAGATAGAAAAATAAATTTAGAAATCATATTAGATAACTTACACTAAACTATAGAACCCTAATTTAAGCATTTTATTAATGGCATATCTAAGTATACGTGAGACCGTAGAAACTATGATATGTTATTCTCTTAGAGAAACCTAGCCAAAACTTTGCTAGATAATTAAATTTCATAAAAACTTTCAAATAAAAGACACAAAATATGTTGGCCATTTATTCTTCAGTTCCATAAAGTAAGAGGACTATTTTTAAGATTATTTTTATTTAAGGAAAAACATCTAGATAGGTTTTTTGTTCAAGTTCACTTAGGATTGGAGTTTAAAAATTAGTTGATAAAACATCAAAAAAGTGGTTTCTTTGGACTTTTAATATTGTATTTTTATACATAAGAACTATGAACATGCTGTACATTATTCATTAACACATGTAGTACATAAATTACATAGTGAAAACCTGAAACATATGGCTAAATAGTGACTTATGCATAAGATAGTGATATATTCTAAGAAGCTGTTTTCTTATCTGTAAAATAAAGATAATAATTTCTTTCACTCCCTATCTCCTGAATTTTTTACAAGTACCAAACTATGAAAATATGCAACATGTTAGCTTTTAATAAAACCTATTCATGTGAGAACCAGAACAATGTAGATAAATTCTATGAATGATGCATCCTTGCATTTTTACTCTGGAAGGAAGAAGAGGAATATAGAAACAAAAATGGCTAGATATAATGACTGAAGAATTGATAAGTATATTTTCAAATACCAATGTGATTCTATTAATGGCTAGATAGAATGACTAAAGAATTGATTAGTATATTTTCAGATACCAATGGGATTCAACTAATCTGTGTATTGATCCTTATGATACTGGACTTGAATGTCAGAAGGCTTGAGTACAAATCTCACCTCTCCCATTAAAGAGTAGGTGTGTGAACATCTAAGATCAAGCCATTTGATCTGTTTTTTCATTTATAAAATGAGAGAGTTTAAAAGGATGATCTCCAAAATGACTTTTAACTATGCGGGTCTTAGCTTAGGATCCTTTAGGAGCTCTGTTAAAATATCCATATAACCTCCCTCAGGCAACTTACAATCAATCTATAGTTCTGGATGGAACCAATTCCAAGCAGTTTGCTGAAGCCTATGAATCTCTTCTCCAAATATTGTTTTTAAAAGAAAAAAAAAAAACATACAATGATTAAGGATGAAATAGTTATTAAAATATTTTTAAAACAAGTTTACAGACCCCAGCTTAGAAACTCCTGGTCTATATCATGACAATATTAGATCAACTAATATATAATATTGAACTTTTAGTTCATTTTCTACTCCTATTCCTCAATATGGACAATTCTTGCAAGAGGGTATGATCTCCTCAAACAGAGCACTTTATAAATTACAAAGTGCTTTACCTACATTATCTTACAACAAAGTTGTAAGATATGCCCTGCACTATTAATCATGTTTTGGTTTTGATTTCTTTGGTATTAAATTCCCTGTCTATCATAATTATAGCTAGGTGGTACAATAGATTGCTGGGCTTGGAGTAAGGAAGATCTGAATTCAGCATGTTGTTCATAGTCAAGTGAAAACACATTTCTCCTTTAATTTTAGGGGAGTATAAAGGAGGGTTCTACCAGCAATTTATGTACTATTAATAAATGTTTTAGTTTAGATTTCGGTTGGCCAAGACTCATTGAGATCTAGAACAAAATGAACTCAACAGGGCAATATGGTTTCAATGTAATGCCTATCCACTGGCAAATATAATATGATTGAAATATTTAAAAGGGTTGATGGTGAAGGAAAAAAATAATAATGAGCCAGTTAATAGTGAGAGGTGAGTCAAGAAGGGAGAGAGAGAGAGAGAGAGAGAAGAAGGAAAGGGAGAGGAAGGAAGGGAGAGGGAGAAGAGAGAGAAGGAAAAAAGAGGGAGGAGGAGGGAGAGACAAAAACTAGAGAAATTATGAAAAATGGCATCTAAAATTTGTCATCAAATTATCAGTGTGTTTCCATGATTTGAATTATATTAATATGGTAATATAGCACTTTTAAAAGTTTTTTTAGTTGTCGTGTTTCTATTTTACCTATGTGTTATTTCAGTACTTCAGGATCTATATAGCAGATCTATTCTATAATTTAGGTGGTTTTTAATAGTTATCATGGTCAAATATATCATTAGATTCCAACCAGATTGTTATTAGACCTCTTTGAATATAGCTAGACTAGACTTCATACTTAAGATATAGAGACTATGCCAGAACCATATTCTAATCTAGCTTGATAAATGCTGACAGAACTACTGCTCTGCCAAGCATAGATTCCAATACCATCAAGATCAAATCTTTGTGCCCCAGTCAAATACTGCAATTGGATTTTAATAGTTATGTAGATGCAACAAATATTAAAGAGTAACAAAGCTATAAAACTAAGTCAAGAGAGATAGGTGACAACTTATTTTGCCACTGGACCCTGAAAAGTCCAGTTCTCAAAGAGTGCCTCAAGTGAAAACGTCCTTTATAATAAGTCTCGCCCATTTGAATTTATGAGAACAATTTGAGCCTAGATTTCCCTACCTCCTGATTCTTTCATCCTTCAAAGTTTAGAAACCCTTATCCCCTAAGCTGACCCAGGTACTTAATTTCTGTATCTGCTCCTGATTCCTTTCCCTATCTTTTCATTAATAATTTTAATTTTTACCCTACCTATTTTGGCCCAAGGCTCAAAGATCTACTAAAAAAACACTAAGATTAGGATGAGGCACAAAGAAAGAGCCACCTTGCTCCATTTCTTAATAGATTTATTCTTCCATCCACCCCCATCTCTTTACAGAAAATGATTTAAAAACAAGACCACCAATAAAATGTTTTCAAATGGTAAAATTTATTGGTAAATTCTACTAAAAAAGAGTTGGTTTTGCCTCTTTGAGAATATCAATGTTTTATTATCAATATTTTAGGTAATATTTTTAATTAATTACTACAACCCAGAAAAGAACAAATTACTATTTATAAATGAATGTATGTTGAATACATACTTCATTTAAATAAGTACCCCTATAAGTAGAAAGTAACAACTAACATTCACATATAACATAGCAATCTTAGTAATCTATTGAATAAAACAAAATTCTACCTAAAACATTTAAATAAAAGAATAAATTAAAATGAAGTTCACAATATTTTCACAATGTCACAAATCATGATAATTAAGCAGGTAAGAAACCTTATTTCTTATCAAATATGTGCCAAAAATATCAAAGAAAATATCATAGCTATATATTATTAAAAACATATTATTACTTCTAAAACAACAGCAAAATCAGCATTCCCATGTCTATCTTCCAGTAAATATATAATAGCACCTAAATGAATTTAGTTATTTTAGGCACCACAAACAAGAATGAAAATACCACAATGTAAAGTGAACAGTAAACAATGACAGATTTTTAAAATCAGAATTCCATTACATAACAAAGAAAAACAAAATACATCAATGAACAATTGAGGAAAAAATGAAGAAAAAAACAAAAATGAAACATAACAGTTCACAGAGAATGTTATAAAATATCTGCCTCTTTTCAACAAAATCAGTGAGATGACCAAATGTTTGTTCATGTTTTATGTTTGAAAAACACCACTCATATGTATAAAAGTAGGTATTGTGTGTTTGTAAACATATACGTATATAAGAAACATATTTATGATATCCATTTAACTTTTTCAGTTTTTTTAAAGAATCTGATGTAGGACATGATCTACATCAAAATAAAGTATTACACTTCAAAACAAAACCCAAATTAAAGGTAAATATCACCAAAGACTATTTTTGTTTTAAGAAAATCTGTTAATATGGCAATTTATCCAAATATAAATCTTAGAGATAGATTTGTATTTTTTAAGAAAAAACTGTTTTATATTTTAAATATTCATATCCATTTATAGACAATAAGAAAATTTCTTCTATTCTTCTTAGCTTCACCAATCTTTTCTTTAAAAGGTTGAAAATACATGAGTTTGAAATGGATAAGAGATTTCATTAATTAATTTTTAAAAATCATAAATCCTAACTATTAATTCTAATGTCAAAACAGTGAACTCATTAGTATAAGAGAAAATGAACTAGAATAAATATACCATATAAAAGAATAATAAAGAATTCTAGGCAGGTGGTTGGAATAATTCTAACAGGATTCATAAGTGTTTTTGTATTATCTTATTTTAAATTTTTTTATTGATATTATTCTTGAGCAAAGATTCTCCCTATTAAGAGAATTTATATGTTATATTATTTCTAGAAATCTCAGTCTGTAAAAAGTTCTAAAGGTAAATAATTCATATTATTCACTTTTTAATATCTGATCTCACTATTCTGGAAAATAATTTGGAATGTGAAAAAAGTAATTATTTATAGTCTTTGAATTACTTTTGGAATATATACATATATAAAGACAATATGTACCTAAATATTCATGATTGATATTATACCAAGTATTCATAATTTTCTGTGGTAATAATAAGAAATAAAACCTGAAAACAAATTTGGTATTCATTGATTGGGAAATTAATAAACAAAACACAGAATGTAATAAACTAAGAAACAAGAAACATGACAAATTCAGGGGTAAATGGGAAGACAGATGAAGAAAACAAGAAGAAGAACAATATGTATAATGACAACTATATAAACAAAAATATTTTTAAAAAGCTAAAATCAGATTAAATGAAATTAAGGATACTCCAGGACTCCAAGGCTCCAGGGCATAATAATGCAATACCTCTCTTTAGTCAGGCAGAAGACCACATGAGCACATTGTCGAACATATTTTTAGACAGTCTTACATCAAATTGTTTTCCTTAATTGTTTTTCTTTATTACAAGGAAAAATTTGAAGGTGGTGGGATAATGGAAACATTGTGGTATATAAAAGAAAAGGAACCAATAAGATGAATTAAATAAAAGCATTGAGATAAAGCTACATGTAATATCTAAAACTAGTGGTTTCTAATGCTAGCTATTTATAAAATAATTATTTAGAAATTCTTCAGCTTTGTAGTTAAATTGCTTTTCAAAGATTCCACAAGAGGTCACCCTTGCTTAAGAAATATCCACAATACACTATTCAGCCATTAAAGGATACATTCATTTTTGGAAAGTCATTCTTTAAGCAATTTAGTTCTAGTTATGTTAGCACAATTACATTCTCATAGCTAAATTGCCATTGAATATTTCAAAAACTTGTCAAAGAAGTCTGGGAAAAATTATTTTTTCTCATTTTTATGAAGATATTAAAAAAAACTAAGAAATAGTTTGGCAAATTAAACATTCTGAAAAAGCATGACAAATAAATGAAAATCAGAAATTCAAACTAGATTATTAAGTTTTAAAGGAAAAAACATATGGGATACTCTCTTAGTCTAACGGAAACATTAACTGCTGCTTTAAAAAACAATTACATCATACTACTTACCTTGCCAGCTGTCATTGCAGACACATAATTTTTCTCCTGTTAGATCACAATACCCATGATCTGGACTGCCACAATTAGCTTTACAGTAAGGGATATCACATGCTTCACCTTTCCAATATTTGTCACACTCACAATATACCCGACTTGGAATAGAAACACTGGTTGTGCATTTCCCATGCCCAGAGCAATTGTTAGGACAGGAATTAATTCTGAAAAATAAATAAATAAATGACAGTAAACATTCAAACGCATATTTTTAAAGCAGTGATTACGATTTTTCTTGAAAATTATTTTGTGGAATGTTTGAAAACAATTGTTAAGTACATAATGAGTCATAGGCCTAGACTATTGCTTCAATCCTTCAATTGTTAAGTAAGAAATATTATAAATGTTGTTTTATAATTATTTTCAAGGCAGCTCACATATCTCCTTTACAAGTTTCACCAGCTGCTAGTATCTTTCTCTCTAAGGCCATATATTTAGTATTCTTTGTGTACCTTCATACATATTTAGGTACATGCCTACTTATTAGAATGAAATCTCCTTTGACTCGGTAATTATTTTCATTCTTTGTAAATCCAGATCTCAGCACAGTTCCTGGCACATAAGAAGTACCTAAAAAATATTTAGCGATCACAAAAACAAATTACACATCTAATTTGCTTCTCAGATTGTAAATTTAAGAATAAGGACTACATATTCTAATTTTTCTAATTTTCTTAATCCTATTTTTCCCTGTCCCTCTTTGCCTCCCTATATCTTTCCCTTTTTCTTCCTCTTCTCCCTCTGCCCTTTCTCTAAAACACACACACACACACACACACACACACACACTGCCTAATAGAGTATATTGTAGATAACTAACAAATGTTTCTGGCATATTTTATGGAATAATTTCAATAAATTCAACATAATTCAATAAATATTTAGACATCTAGTATTGCAATCCACAATGCTAAATACAGGTGAAACAAATAAATAAATGAAATGATGCCCCTCACCAAGGAGTTTTTTTTTATTCCATCTCTCCACTAGTGAAATAAAACACCTCTACACATAAGTAAACACAAAGACTCCATAAACAAAATGGCACCTAGGCTGATGCCTGAAAAAAAAGTCTAAATTCTGAGAGATAGAAATATGAAAATATAATGTTCTAGGCATAGAAGACAGCTTGTGTGAAGACCCAGAGACTTGAGTATGTGTCAGATGTTTCTGAAATAAGACTGAAAAGGAAGACATAATCTAAGATATAATACAAGTTTTAAGGGGATTTTGTATCTTGTTCTAGGAAGTAGAAATTATTGAAAGTTTGGGGGTGTCAGGGTAAAACGGACCTATACCTTAGAAAGATTTTACTCCTACATATCTAAATACATGCGATAAGTCATATTACTTACATATTTACATTATTATGGTTAAGGTTCAAAAAATGGTCAAAGACTAGAGCAAGAACAGATGTAGTGGTCAAGGTTCAGGATGGAAGGAAGAAAGTCCCTTAAGAGAATATACCTATCTAATTTTATGTTCAGAATTTATGACTTTCAAACAAAATCCTTAGGAAATATGGGAAGACAGTATGGAGAAGAGGATAAGATCCTCTATCTTAGAAGATGATGAATGACCAAATATATGTACAAAAGATATTAAGGAAGAAATAGCCCCAAATGGCCAAAGAAACACAGGATCAGCAGTATCCAAAATGAACTGAGTCTAAACTAGGAAGGGATTAAAGTCAATATGCAAGTACAATAGGATGGTCACCAAGACAAAGAAGATTATATTCTAGTAATTTATGTTTAAGTCTGTATAGATTGTAACTAAAAAAGAAAAATAAAAAACCCCCAATACATCCAAGAGGCAAGTGGCAGAGGTAGCTGGGAAGGATTAAGGAAGAATAAATTGTGACTATGTATATATAATGCTCTGCATTTAAATGATAGAAGAGCTAACAAGACACAAAACTGACTCATCCCCCCACCTTTTAGCCAGAGTTATGTTGGCTTAATAAAGTACTTAGATATGATTTCTCATCACCTTTCAACTAATGCACTAACAACTAACATAGGGAACTAACATAAATAGCATCAATGTTGGAAGAACAGGTACAATCTTTTTGGAGCACAATATGGCAATATTAACCAATTTTATTTAAAGCTTTGAAAGGAAATTTTTATTAACCATTACCCTAAATAGCATTTCATACATACTATGCAAGTATATGAAAAGGAATAATATATGTATCTTCATTGTAGGGACAATGTAAAGTTCCGGGCTAGCTCCTCTGAAGGGCTCAGAATCAGTCCTGGTCCCACATTGGGCACCAAAATGTTATGATCCTGTCTTCTCTCAGTTGTAATCCTTTTCTGGAAGGAGATTTCTTTTCTGTATGTCCTTTTCCTCTGTGAGCAGGTTTCTTGGGAGGTTTCTGGAGCCTCCAGCCAGAGTGAAGGTAGAATCTTGAATCCTCTTCTTCCTGAATCTTTGCTCTGAATCTCCTCCAGCTCTTGTCCTTCCCCAATTCAGACTGCTTGTCCAGGCCCAATGTTGTCTTCTTTTATCCTCCCAGAGAATGGGCATGTGAGAACTCAGGGGCTTGTGGGAAAATACTTCAACCAATGAACTTGCTCCTCTTAAAGGTGCAAACTCCTTTAAACATGTAAACTCCCCCCAGAAGTCCAAAGGTGCAAACTCCTTTCAAAGGCCTGAACCAAAGGTGTGAATTCTGAGCTAGAGAATTGTTTAGACAACCTGAATTATCACCTTATAATCCTAACATCTCCCCCTTTCTTTTGATTTAAAATATAGGGTGGTCATGGCCTTGAAACATAAATCCATCAATATGGGAGGTATTACACATAATTACATAAACACATTGTAACATAACACATGTTAGAAGTATGTAACAAATAACATGATCAAATACTCATAAATTGATAATTTATAAATGTCCATAAGTCCATTGTCCATTAGTCTCATCTTGTGTTAGAGAATCCAATGATTCCTGCTGGTTTTAAAGTTCTTTACCAGTTTTCTTATTAGCCATGCTTTCAGTGTCAGATGTTTCTTAGATTTTCTCCTTTGTTTTGAAGTCTTTCTCTTTTTCTGTCTCTCTCTGATGGACAAGGCGAATACAACTCGCTGGCACCCATCTGATTCCTTCTCCATATGAAGAAATACAAGCAAACCCTCTCCCCCAGGCAGTTAACCTATCTAATTTCCTTCTATTTACCACTTTCTAAATCCTTCTCATCACCTGGAAATTACATTGGAGCTGTTTGCACTGGACACTGCCCTTTTGTTTTAAAAGGCCTGTATTCTCTCTAAGTGTAATCCATTTCTGCAATCTGATTGCCTTTTGGCTGACTGATCAGATAATCCCTTTCTTCCATTTGATTGCCTTTTGGCTGATTGATCATGTCTTAAATTTCTCTGGATGTTACCTCGGCTGCCATCATGCCCCACTTGGGGGGTTGAAGCTGGGCCCCGCCTCTCATTTCCCTGGGCCAATCTACATTCAGAGGCCCAGTGGAAGCCCTTGTGACATTTTGGACATGGAGTTTTAGGCTTCTCTCACCCTGTCTTCTCACTCTATCTCCATATCTACACTGAGCTCTTAGATGCCCAACTTTTCCACATTGGAAACATCGATGGATTTCTCTAGAAGTCCTTTGCCAAGAAGGACCCTGTCTTTCCATGTTCATCATAATCTGGGTGTAAAAAGTATCTGTTCCCACTGTAGCACAGTGTCTTATGATCTCCTCTAAAGGAGCATCTTTGTCTAATCCCCATATAATTCTTTTGCAAATATCATTGGGATTTTCCTTAGCCAGATGTCTGGTCATTATCTCTGTAGCTGCATTTTCTCCAATAGTTCTTTTGACAGCAGTTTGCATACATCCCACAAAATCCGCAAAAAGTTCATTGGGACCTTGCTCTATTTTAGTGAAAGCCTCCCCCCAATCTTTCTGTCTGGGGAGGGAACCCCAAGCTTTTATTGCAGCCTTAGAAATTTGCTCATACACTGTCATGGTATATTTAATCTGTTCTGAATTCTCTCCATACTAACCTTCACCAGCTAATTGCTCAAAAGTGAATTGTGTGGTCCTGTCCTTCTCTCTTAGCTTTAACCAATGCTTTTTCTAATCTTGTCATAGGCTGCTTAACAGGCGATTCTGTTTATGTTACTGCCTCTTCCCCTCCTCCTTCTTGCTCCACCCCTGAAGGGTTAATTGAGGGAGGAGATGGGAAATGCTCCTGTTGTTCAGAATTGTACTTAATTCCACTGTTATCTGATTCATCCTCTTCACCTAGTTTAGTTGGATCCTCCCCCTCTGACTCTTTCTTCTTTCCCTTTAGTCTAACAATTTTTAAAGCCACTTGGATTAAATTGTAGGTATGAAGTGTATCTTTGGAAATTAAGTTTGGTTTGTAATTGTAGTGTTCTCCTAGTAGCTCTCCTACTAATTCCCATTCATCTAGATCCAATTCTTTTTCCAGAGAAAAACAAGGACATATGACCTATACAGTTTTTAAAAGTTCAGTAATCACTTCCAAAATTATAATCAATCCTTGGCTTTTCATAACCTTGATAATGCTCTCTAAACATTTTCCTTGAACAGAAGGCGTTTGCCCCATTTCACTGAAATTCTACTTTAGCTCTTTTAACAAAGTTTCCTTGTTATTCACGCTTCTGGGTCAAAGAGACTTTTCCACTGAGATCTGGATCAGAGGCTTTTCCACTGGAATCAGGATCTTGTCTGTTCCTGTTCGGGCGCCAAAATGTGAAGGTCCAGGCTAGCTCCTCTGAAGAGCTCAGAATCAGTCCTGGCCCCATGTTGGGCGCCAAAATGTAATGGTCCTGTTGTCTCTCAATTGGAATCCTTCTCTGGGAGGAGATCTCTTTTCTGTATAACCTTTTCTTCTGTGAGCAGGTTTCTTGGGAGGTTTCTGGAGCCTCCAGCCAGAGTGAAGGTAGAATCTTGAATCCTCTTCTTCCTGAATCCTGGCTCTGAATCTCCTCCAGCTCTTGTCCTTCCCCAATTCAGACTGCTTGTCCAGGCCCAATGTTGTCTTCTTTTATCCTCCCAGAGAATGAGCATGTGAGAACTCAGGGGCTTGTGGGAAAATACTTCAACCAATGAACTTACTCCTCTTAAAGGTGCAAATTCCTTTAAACATGTAAACTCCCCCCCCCCCAGAAATCCAAAGGTGCAAACTCCTTTCAAAGGCCTGAACCAAAGGTGTGAATTCTGAGCTAGAGAATTGTTTAGACAACCTGAGTTATCACCTTGTAATCCTAACAGGACAAAGGCAATTTTTTATGTAATTATTGAGGATAATTGCATAACAAAAAAATACATAAATAAAATAAAACTCAGATTGCAAGGAGAGAAGCATGAATTTTCATAAATATATCTAATAAAAATATGGTTTCCAAAGTTACTAACTGATGAAAAAAT
The DNA here is from genome assembly GCF_048593235.1 of Sminthopsis crassicaudata. Classification (NCBI taxonomy): domain Eukaryota; kingdom Metazoa; phylum Chordata; class Mammalia; order Dasyuromorphia; family Dasyuridae; genus Sminthopsis; species Sminthopsis crassicaudata. The sequence continues at coordinate 591,705,437 of NC_133618.1, read as the reverse complement.
ATTTTAAATAACTCATTTCATTTCAGCCAGATGACATAGTATATAGAGCACTGAGCTTGAAAACAAGAAGATCTGAGGTCAAATCTGACATTAAGATTGCAACTTATTGCACAGGGTCATAAAAAAGGGGAATAATAGAAGTACCAACTTTACAGGATTGCAGTAAGGATAAAGCAAGATTTATTTACAAAAATATTTGCAAATAAAAATTTGTAAAGTGGTGTCTGTCTTTTAGTAGATATTATACAAATCCTTGTTTCTTTCCTTTATCCCTTCTCCTCCCTTCATTCCTTCATAGATTAATGGCCAAATGATTTGAAGAAAATTTATGGAAAATGAAACAACAAATTATAAAGAATAATTCAAAAAAAAATTTAACCTTCTAATAATCAAATAAATACAAATTTAAACAAATCTGAGATACCCAAGAAAGACAAATTTAAATAAAACTGATATATTAAGTATGACAAAAGTGGTTAAAAGTGTTCAAATTCAATATTGGCGTGGCTACAAGGAAAATAATCCAAATTATGCTTAGAACTATAACCAGATGGATACAATCTCTTTGGAATAAAATATGGTAATATGCTTTACCATAAAAATTACAAAACTAGACACTCCCTTTGACCCAGTCATAAGGATTGTATTCTGAGAGAACAATTAAAAATGAAAATTATAGTTACCAGTACAAAATTATTTATGGCCCTTCTATGTGCAACATCAAAAAGGTTACAATAATCTTTATGTTCATATGTTCAATGGAATGACTAAACAAATTATGACATAACAATGTAAAAAACTATTATTGCTACATTAAAAATGACAATATGTGGACTATAAAATGGAAAACAAATAATATAAAAGAAAGAGCAACTAGAAAAACACATACATTAACAACTAAATAAGTAAAATATTTTATATTATTATAAATGAAATTGGAAGGGGGCATAATAAAATGTTTCATTAATGTCAGTCAAGAAACATTTAATGAATGCCTACTCTGTTATATAACATACTCTTCTATTTGCAAAAACTTCTGATTATATGGTTCCATAGATTATATCAGATTTTCCCTTTAATTTTTGCTGAGATTGCTATGAGGTTTCTAACATTTAAAAAAATATTAGAAATAAAATTATCAAAATGAACTTCTATTATTAACATTTTATATTACATAATTGATCTGTTCCTACCCAGATGATAAAATTTGTTAAGCAAAAGGGCAGGATGAGGTCTATTAATACAATCAGACCATCAGGGTATAATAATGCTTCCCATTTCTGTACTAAATCATGATTAGAAACAATAGCTGACCTGATGAAGTTTATTATTATTCCTGGTTTAGTGGTACTTTAATTATGTATTCCTGGCCCCCAGGGATGGGGCCTAAAGCAAATGAGGAGGTTCCTTTCTAATCATCCCTGTAATGCTTGATGACATTTTCCTGCTACAACTTGAGTTGTACAAGGCAGGCACAGAAGTAGCAGTCCTTTTCCACAGCGAGTTTTTGGCACTCACAAAAGTATTGGTATTCTCTGTATAGCCATATCCAGGAACCTGACTCTTTCTTTCCCCTTTCTTCTATACCTCTAGAAGCTTGTTTTTGTCGGTGGGAACACCAGATAGGCAAACCCACTCTAAAAGGCAGAAGACATTCTTCTAGAGATATTGAAGCTGGAAAAATTCATCAAATTTCAGGCAACCTCATGATGAGTCTCTCAAATCTTGAGTACTTGCCATTTGACAAGCTACATAAAGACCATTATTCCAAACCTTTCTGGCTTACTAGAATTCTACAAAACTATCTGTTGCCTTAGCTTAAAAAAATCCACATTCATCCCTCTTTTATAATGAGGCATCAAAAGAATTTTTGAATAAGAATTCTTCTTCAAAGTTTGAAAATATTTATGTACTTTCAACAACAACAAATAATAGATTCAAAGATCTGGAACAACATGGTCTTAGTCCTCTGTTGTAAATTGTTTTAATTTTATAACATTAAACTAGGACATTGACATGTTACTGGTGCAATAATCCCCCCAAAATCAGGGTTCCCAAATGACAAGAATAAATTCTGAATTTAAATAAAAATACTTACGAATAAAAAATGTTGAAACCAGTTAGGTTATATGCAGCATCACTAAAAAAGTGAAGCAGTGCATAGCCAGATGTAGTAACAACTTCAGGTACTGTTTCATTCCCCCGCACTTCAGGGACTATCAGGCCACTAAAAATAAACAAACAAATAGAATAAATATATAAATTATATGTGTCATTTTTAATAATCCCTGAAAAATTTTACAAACTAATTTAAAGTTACCAGTAAAAAGGAAGATCAATTCAACAGTGTTATATGGAACACTTATTGGACTAGTAACTACAATATTATCTTAATTCTGATGCCTTATCCTTTCTTGAATCATTGCCACTTGATATTTGGGGGGTCTTAATTCCTTCTTCCATGCCACTACTATCTATCCATGAAAATGCAGATTTCCACAGCTAACTTTCCCTCCATCCCAAGTAAAATTCACTAACAGTCATATTGCTGATACTATAAGTCCTTACAGTTTTACTCCTCCTGTTCCCAACTTCTAGTAAGGATGAGATTTGCAGTAAGATACTGATTACCATATGAGGAAGCATTTTAAACTTTTGAAAAAAGCACTAACAATTATATATTTGTTTAAGTTCAGCCTAAATCTTTACATTTATCCTATTTCTACCCTCAAAGTGAAGAAAAAAAGAATAAATCTAATATATATTCCATAGGATAGACTTTCAAATATTTGAAGTAGATATGATATCCCTCCTTAAATCTTTTCTCTTCCAGGATATGCTTCTGATTTCCATGCCTCCAGCAAGTACATCACCTCCATATACAATTCTAATTGGAATGTAAGCGTCAAGAAAAGGCAGAAACATTTTGTTTTTACATTTTGCTTGTATCTCCAGCATTTATCATAGGACCACGCACATAATTTTTAAAAAGTGATTCTTCACGCCTTGGTATTAGAAGAAGGCAAGTTCCTCTACCAAAAAGGACTAGGCAAGAAATGCAACAGTAGAAACCTTGAGTAGAAAAAGGATAGATGAAATAGTTCTTTTGTAAAGATTACCAGAAACTCAATCAGGGAAGAATAAAAGGATAGCTCTGAACCACTGAAGGCCAAGTTGAGATTTTATTGGTCTGATCAAGAGTTATGACTTTTTTTTACTTTTTAACATTTACTTTTATAATTTTTCTCCCTTCTTTTTCCTCTTCCATCCCTAAGATAGCAAACAATTTGATATGTTATATTTGTATAGTCATATTAATCATATTTCCATATTAGTCATGTTGTGAAAGAAGAATCAGCATAAAAGGGGAAAACCATGAGAAAGAAAAAACAAAAAGTGAAAATAGTATGCTTTTACTTACATTCAATTTCCATTCCTTCTCTGAATGTAGAAAGAATTTTCTGTTATAGTCTTAGAATTTAGACTTAAAATTTCACTAATGTAGAAACTCTCTCTAGTAAGTCATTTTCACCTGCTATATTAACATATAGTTTAAAGAGAATGTTTTATATGGGGAAAGGGTAAAAGTGATTTTCCTTCTCAGTAGTAGCTATAGAAATTATCACAGTGAAAGCTGAACTTCATCTCCAATTTTGTGTTTCTTTTCCTGATCACATGTTCCAGAAGAACAATCTTCAGCTGGTTGTTTCTAGTCTTAGAGAACTGCTTAGACTTGGTGACTTATGACTATTTAAAGTTCCAGGTAGCTGTTTGCTCAGTAGGAGACACTTCCCAAAGCTATGCCTTTCTAGAAGGAAATAACTTTCAACAGGAGGATGAGCTTCTCAAGTTTTGCTGGCCAATACACTTGGACCTTGAATGAGATATTTTGGGACATTTTAGACTGGTGTGAAAATGAAACCTGTTCAGTAATCCCTCAGGTCTCCCAGGTCTGTTAAATACCTCATCTTAAAAAAAAGGTCAGTCTTTCACTGCATCTAGGGCCATCTCCACTCATCCTGATCTATATCTTGCCACTGGACCCAAATGGCTCTACAACAGAAAATGAGGCTGGTAACTGAACAGCCCTCCTTCACTCAAACCAATTCACTTGCATGTCATGGCATTGCCTCCCTGATGTCATGATCCTCTTTGAAAACAAAGGACAAACAACTACCTCTCTGAGTATAAACCGAAGCTTCTCTCACTGGGGACCTAACTGGAGCTAGTCTGTCTGGCAACAGAGCACTTTTCTTTTTTCTTTCCCTTCCCCTGATTCACATAAAGTATCACACTCTTACCTGTGGGTTCTCTGCCAAAAAGGAATGTAAATTTTGATCACTAAAACCTTAAGATATCTTGGGATTTACAAGCAAGGTCGTGGCTTAAACTCAAATCATTCTGGTTTTCATCTAAGAATAGGTCCTGGGCCAAGCCTCATTTGGTCATTGTTTGGGCCATGATTGGCTCAGAGTGAATGTAAACAGCAATTGTGTCAGTTTGGGCAGAAACCCTGATGATCTTCCCCTCCCAGATGATTTTTTTTTGACGAGGTAAAAGAAGCAATTCTCTGCCTCATTTCTTATCTACCCTTAATCTACCTACTAAGATTTAATAGATTTTTCCCTGAGAATACAAGATGATAATGAGTCTGCAAGTTGAAGGGGAAAAGTTTGATCCTCTCTCTCTGGTGTCAGGTTATCTCATAACTGGAAAATTGCTCTTATAACTCCATTCACATGTTCTCATTCATGCTGCCAGATTCAGGCTCATGTGTATATCTTCTTGATATAGAGTGCTACTTTCCCCATGCCAGCTACTACATCTCTTTCATCTTTTAATAGCATCTTTTAAATCTATTCTTTTTTTCTCCACTCACACAGACATCAGTTCCTCATCACCTCTTGTCTAAATAATAGCCTCCCAATTAGTCTTACTGCCTTCAATCTCTCTGGCTCTATAATCTATGCTCCATAAAGCTGCCAAATTAATAGTCCTCAAACACAAGTGTGATAATGTCACAAACCCTTGCTCAAGAATCTGCTTTATATACCCTAGAAGATAAAATTAAGACTCTTTTACATCTAAAACATTTATAATACAATTCCACCCTTTCTTTCCAGCTTTTCACTTTGCTCATCCTTATATACTCAAAGTTTCAATGAAACTGGCCTATTTCATTTGTTTTCTTTCTTACCTACACAATTATTAACAGACTGTTGATCTATCCCCTTTGCCTCTTCCCTTCTCACTTCTGCCTCTTGGAATTCTTAGCTCCATTCAAGCATCTCCTACATGAGATGACTACTGCCCTCTCTATCCCATAAGTTATCAGTGTTTTCACCACTCTATACCATTTACCTGCATAATTATTTTGTATTTACTTTGTACATATTTGTACTTGTTTCTGGGTACTTTGGGTTCTCCTAAATGTGCTGACTTCTTCAAAAATTACTTCTCTAAACTGTAATGAAATCATACAGAAATAAGTATGTGCATTTAAAGTCTGGATCTATGATTTCACTTTGATAAGGAACTTAGAGAAAATTCATTCCATCAATATAGTCTGGCAATTGTTAAGTAATTTATAATCTTAGAGAACTGCCTAGAGATTTAAAGGTTAAATGGCTTACCCAAAATCATAAAGTTTTAAAATGTGAGAGAAGAAAAACAAACCTATGTGTTCCTGATACAAAGACCATGTCTAGAGGAAAATTTTTCAGAATTTGGTATTTAAATTATCAATGCAATGCAAAGAATTAAAACATAGTTGTTCCAACATGTTATAAAGTATACCCAAGAATATGATTTTTAAAATTTTTTTCTAAATTTGTGCATCTCATATTTCTTTTGAACTGCTTCAATTCTGCTTTGCTCATGGAACACAGCACCTTATGAGTATGGCATGCAGGGTGGTCCTGTACCAGTGTTTCCCATGTTCAATTCCAAAGTTCTTAAGAAAAATCTTAAAAATATTCTTGTATTGCTTTTTCTGACTACCATATGAGTGCTTGCTTTATGTGAATTCTCCATAAAGTAGTTTGTTGTTTGTTTGTTTTTTTTCCCCCACAAGTGCACATTTGACATTTAAACAATGGCCAGCCCATCAGAGTTGTGGTTTCTGCAGTACAGTTTGAATTCTTGGCAGTATATCTTGAGAAAGGATTTCAGTGTCCGGTATCTTTGTAGATGATCTTTAGTATCTTCCTGATGTTTGAAATGGAAAAGATTCAGTTTCCTGGCATGGCATATTTATATATAATATATTTATATATAATATATTTAATATAATATATAATATATTTATATATAATATATTTATCCAGGTTTCACTGGCATACAGCAGTGAGGTCAGCACAACAACTTTGTAGACTTTCAGTTTGATAATAAGTCTAATATCTCTTCTCTCCCACACTTTCTTTTGGAATCACTAAAACCCTGAGTTAGCACCAGTAGTAAGTGTGCCATCCTCATTATCAATGTGTACATCCTTAGAAAGTATACTTCCAAGATAAGCGAACTTATGCATAGTATTCAAAACTTTTCTATTTACTGTAACTTATGGTTCCAATAACGTATGTGGTGTTAGCTAATGGAATGTGTGTGTTTTCTTGTTAACTATTAGGCCAAAATTAGCATGCACAACAAAGGATCAATCCACACTTTCTTGAATCTTCAGAGGCTGCACTGAGTGTCCAATCATCTACAAATAAAAAATCATGAACCAAGCTGAAAATTTTACTATTAGTGCAAAAGCTGACCTTGATGCTATGTTCTTCCTTACTGAAGGCATTTGACAACATGCCTGAAAATATCATGTTAAAAAGCATGAGAGGATACATATAGTCTTGTTTGAATCTACTGGTGATGGGAAAGCACAAGAGCATTATCCAGTATCCAAAAGCTAGAAAGCATTCCGTTGTGAAATTGATCTACAATTGTGATGAATTTCTCTGGGCAACCAAATTTTAATAGTTTTCCATAAAATCTCATGATTAACAATATCAAAGTCTTTTGTCAGATATGCAAACGTCATATACAGACCTCTGTTCTGCTAGTGGTGTTTCTCTAGGAGTGTCAGGTAGAAAACACCAAGCTAACTTCTCCCTGGTCCTTTCTGAAGCCACACTGGCTCTCAGGTAAGTGAACGTCTTACAAGTGAAAGATCAGCCTATTAAATAATACTCTGACAAATAATACATCTTGCCAGCAATGACTGAGAGAGTAATTTTAACAGGACAATCTCTTCTTTTTTCCTTTTCGAGAAATAGACAACATAAGCATCCTTGAACTCTGGGTGGATAACCTCCTCTTGCCATATAACCTGGAAAATTTCAGCCAGCTTTTGTATGAGCAATGGACCTTCTCCCCCCACACATACATCTTATAAATCTCATTTGGAACACAATCAGCACTAAATGAAAGGAGCCTACTAGGATTCAAAATCTCTTCTTCTGTTGAAATTCCAGCTAGGGAAGGAATGACTTCAACCTGAAGGAAATGGTCACTAGTTTCAGCATTGATTGATGATGACAGTCTAATAAGAACACTATAGAAATGTTCAGCCCATCTCTTTAGGTCATGTCCTTGTCACTAATCAATGTGGCTTCATCAGCACTGAGTTGCACCACAGGTCTTTGACCCGTAAATAGTTTTCAGGGTATCACAAAATCACTTTGGATTGTTACTATCAGCATAAAACTGAATTTCATCTGCTTACTTACTGAGCCAAGAAATCCTGCATTTCATCAAGCTTCACTTGTACTTGCCTTTTGATGGAATTAAATGTTGTCTCAGAGATAGATCAACTATCCTGCTGGTAAACCCTGTGTAGTTCTAATTTTTCATTTAGTAGCTTCTGAATTTCCTCATAATTTTCATCATTTCTTATCTAGATGTATGTCCACTTCTTTCCTGCTCCATTGATGCCAACTGTATGTGGGCTCAACTTTCCCTCCAAGCTAGCAACAAACTGTTCCTGCTCAGAGAAGAGCTCTAATCTGTTGACACTATTTTCTTCTGGAAGTCATTTTGCCTTGGAGCTGTTGCTTTTGTTGAATTCGAATATTTAGCTTGGAAAGTATAAATCTACGATGAGTCTAACACTCAGACCCACATTACCTTTGTCACTCTCCCATCCTGTCTATTTCTTCTCTTTTCAATCACATAGTTATTAAATACCAATGTTTACTGTAAAGGTACATCTATGAAGTTTTATTGCATTTAGGCAAATGAAATACAGTATTGGTGATGGGAAAATCATGAGATAAAAAAGCTTTCAGTAGTAAGTAACCATTGCTCTTGCTGTTTCCAACTTCATTTCTCCCCAGGACTCCCTGACATGTCTAGCAGCTTGAGCCTACTCTAGCATTAAGGTTACTCAGAATTATTAGCTTGTCCTCTTTTGGCACACTGATGATAAGGGTCTCCAGGTCTCCACAAAATTTTTTCATTGACCTTATCAGGATTCAACATGATGGGAGAATTAGCACTGGTGATGGTAGCATGTCTTTTTCCTACCAGTGACAAATGCATTGTCATGAGCCTGTGATTTAGTCTTTTTGGTAAGCACACAAATATTGATACAACTAGTTTTGATTGCAAAACCTACACTGGCTTTACAACATCCCCCTTCACTGCAGCCACACTGCAGGTGTGTCCATCTCCAACTTGAATAAACTGGCCTTCCTTTGCCAGACTTGTTTCCCTTGGGGCTATATTTGTATGCCATATCTGCTTAGTTCTTTTGCAAGAACTGCTTCCCAACTCACCAAAGATTTGAGACACCTTGGTTACTCTCCATCTGGTTTAGTCTATCTGTCCAAATGGCTTACCAGGATACGGATTCTATGCCTGTAAGAGATTCCTGGAGCCACAAGTAAGAGTTAGGTATATCAGATAAACACCAAGGGAGAAAGCAGCCCTGAAAAGGCCACAGCAGCCTTCACACCAGAGGTACTAGTCTTCTATGAACATACCCTTCACCCCAAAAGTGGAAATCAAACTCAACTCAAAGGCAGTTAGATGTGGGTTCAAATCTTGCCTCTAATAGATATGACTCTGGGCAAGTCAGTTAACCTTGTAATACTGGGCCATATGTGACTTACAACATTCCTGAGTGTAGCTTAATCCAGATTACATTTCAATTGGAGGATATTTAAACAAATAAAATACAATAAAATATCACATCTTAAAACTTAGTGAATATGTGGTCCACAGCATTCATTACGTAAGGTTTAGTGACCCCCAGTTTCTATTTGAGTTTGATACCAATGCTCTAGACAACTTTCAAAGACTACAAGTTTTAGAGATGGTGCTAATCTGCCTTAGAATATGGACTTTTCTCCTTTACAATTTCCCTATAACAATTTTGTTCTTCTTTTTGTTGTTTGTCCTTCTTTCGTGGAAAGGACCATGACATCAGGGAGAAAATGACATGACATGTAAGTGAATTGAATTTAACTGAGAGAGGGCTATGCAAAATCACTAGCCTTCCTTTCTCCTCTAGAGTCATCTGGGTTCCAGTGGCAAGAGATATATTAGGATGACTAGAAATACACTGGGTACAGTGGGAGAAACTTGATCTTTTTTTTAGGTAAAGTTTTTAACAGGTCTTAGTTTGAATCAATACCCAATCAGTGATTAAGGCTAGGTAAGAAATGTATCAGAGAATTATCTTTTTTACCTAGTCAAAAAGAAAGAAAAAAGAAAAGAAAAAACCAATCCGGGAGGGGAATCAGGATTTCTGGTCATAACAGAAACAATTGCTATTTACATTTACTCCGAGCCAATCGAGGCCCAAACAATGACCAAGTGAGGCTTGTCCTGGGACCTATTCTTAGTAAATCAATGAGAGTCAGAGTGATCTGAATTTAAGGTATAGTCCTAGCTTGTAAACCCCAAGATATCTTGAGGTTTCAGTGATCAAAATTTGAATTCCTTTGGGCAGAGCACCCACAGGTAAAGGTATGATAGTCTAAGTGGACAGAAAGAAGGGAAGGGAAAAAAGAGAAGGAAAGGAAAAGAGGAAGAGGTAAAAGAGGAAAGAGAAAGAAAAAGGAAAGGAAAGGAAAAAATTGTGACCATTTCCAATTGGGTTCCTAGCAGGGCAGCTCTGATTTCTGCTCATAGAAGTTGTTGTTTGTTCTTTGTTTCTCAAAAAAGGACTGTGACATCAAGAAAGTAATGATATGGCATACAAGTAAATTGAATTTAAGTGAAGGAGGGCTGTTCATTTAACAGCCTTCTTTTCTCCTATGAAGCCATCTAGATCCAGAGGCAAAATATAGATCAGGATGATTGGAAATGGCAGTGGGACACCTGCCTTTTTTCCCCTATAACAATGAAATCACAATTCAATCCCATCCCTATGACCTAGCCTCAGTGCTTAGCACAATGCTTTGCATATAGTAAGTATTTAATAAAAACTTTTTCATTAATCCATCACTAATAATGAAAGAACTAAACTTTTCTCATTTCACTAGGAAATAAAATGAATACAGATATTAACAAAACATTTCTTAACTTGGTTATATCTCCCCTTTTTTCTCAAGAAATTTTTTTCCAAAGAAATAAAAGCACTATCTAATAACTTCTAGATTTTTATAAATCTCTTACCAGTGATATAAACAGTCTGTTTCAACTATTCAGATCACAACCTATTCATCCAAATGTCTTCATTTAGTGATGAAAATTTTGTTCAGAGCAATCCATAAGTAAATTAATTCCACTGCTACACAGAGATTAAAAAACCCTATATATGCCAAAATGTTCATAGTGGCACATTTTTAGTAGCAAAAAAATAAATAAATAAAAAATAAAAATGTCCATCTCACTGTAGCATATGAATGTAGTAGCCTAATGCTAGACTGTAAGAAAAAAATTAATAATAAAAATTCAAAGAAACATAAGAAAACTTGTGGAAACTAAATTAGATCAGAGTAAGCAGAAAAAGAATAAGGAACATAATCATTATGGTAACAGAAATCAGAGCTGTCAAACACACAGCTCATGATCCACCAGTAAATATAGCCTAAACTAGAATAAAATGTAAATGGGAAATATTTAACAAAATAAATGAAAATATAATAGATAATAATATTATGTTAATATAATATGTTCTAACCACAGGGATGTCCAGTTTAGTGGGCTCAATTCTATTTGAATTTGATACCACTGGTATAAACAACAATATATTAGAAAACAATTGAAGTGTTACTTATTTCAGTGTCCAGAGACAAATGATTAAACATATTTCCTTCTCATTGGGGAGGTAAGGAACAACATAATGTTGCATATACTGGCAAGTTCAATCCATATTATATGATTTTGCTTAACTGTTTTTCTTTTTAAGAGAAACATTCAGTAGAGGTAGTTTATTAAAAAATTAGAGCAGAATAAAAAGAAAGATTAACATCAAACTTTTTAAACTTTATAAATCCATTAATAAAAAAAAAAAAAATATATATATATATATATCTCCCAATACTTAAATTCGGTGCCTAACATTTAGTATTAATTTAATTAAATTTTATTTGCCTGAAGATAATATAACACTTCTATTTTCTCCTTCAGTGTTTCACAACTTAAGAATTATTACTTACATGCAATAGTAAAGGAGTAGGAATATAATATATCTATTGTTTAGAATTTGAATGCAGAAATATGTTTAATTATTTGGGGCATATTTTGTACAATTATAACAAGCTGAATTTTTATAGCTAATTGTTCAATTTATAGAAACATAAAAGCATAACATCACTACTCACCTAAGCACAGCTATTAAAGGTGCATATATTGAATCTCCATCATAAACATACATATGGTCCCAACTACATTCTGTAGCAAAATGATTGAATCTTAATCTTAAGACTGCATTTGGACTAGAAAAAAAATTAAATTTGTTCAGGATTAATTGATTCGATAATGAAATACTACAGTTAGCAGAGCTGTAACAATATCAAATCATTTGCCACCAAATGACTAAATTCATATCAAATACTATATTGTAAACAAATTTAAAAATAACTCTTCAAATCACTTAATTCATGTAGAAATAAAAATTTAATGGTTTTTCATTACATAGTTCTTTTCAAAATTACTTTTCAGATTAAAATTGTTTTTTACATTTTGTATAATTATACAATAGTTGTCTTTCTAAGCACTCTTTTCTTAAAATAAGAGAAATATAACAACCATTTTCTTAAAAGTTAAGTAAGAAGTCATGGAAGTTAATAATTTTAACGGTTCACTGGCACAAATTTCAAAAACTAGTGAATGACTCCAAAAACTATCAAATAAATGCAAGAACATAATTAAATATCTCTATTGATTTCTAAAATTATGCAAATAAATGTATTTAAAATTTTATGATGTTATAAATTTCTATGTAACTCTTTTCACTGAAGAAATGTCACAAAAACTTAACAAATTTTAGTTCTAGTAGCCAACCTGTTGTGCCACTTGATAAATCAATGAATTGAGAGACAGAAATACCAAATGTAATTCACAAAAAATTAAGTAGCATCCCTTAAACCTTGAACAACTCCATTAGAACAAATAAAAAGAAAATTATTTCTTCTAATAGTCATTACTCCAAGAAGACAAAGTTCTAAAATATAAACTTCAAGAAAGACTTTTAAAAATTCACAGAAAGGGAAGTTACAAATGCCCCAATTCAGACAATAACACAAAAATAATAAAAACATTCTCTCCTAAAAATCCTCTTGGTTCCACTACACCACTGTCATAGATGGGATGATGAATTTTCTTTTGTGGCAAAGAACTGAAAATTTGACAGGTGCTCATAAATTGGTAAATGGCTATGTGAATCTCATAGAACTTTATTGCAGCATAAGAAATTATTAATATGACAGATTAAGAATTATATGGAAAAACTGATATAAACTAAAAGTAAAGGAACCAAAATTAAGAGAAAATTTTTCAGAACAAAAGAAGGTAAAACAAATCTCAAAGACCTAAAAAAAAAAAAAAAAAAAAAAAAAAAAAAAAGGAGCAACCAATTATGACTTCAAAAGACTAATGGTCAAGGATACTTTCTTTGTACCTCTTGGTAGAGAAATGAAGTATTAGAGGTACATAGCTGATCTTCATTCTAAGGGCTTATATCTTAATTTGTTTTGTGATATTGTACATGTTTGTTATAAGAGAGATCTTTTATTTGGGGAAGGTAAATGGTGAACAATGACACATAAGGAAAAAAGAGAGAGAAAATCAAATAAAATGGTTTTTAATTTTTTTTACCTAGCACTTTTCAAAAATACCTATTTTCCTAAAACATTATTCTGCATCTGTAGACAGATTAAAGAGAACTATATAAATTACTATTTAGTAAGTATACAGAATTAAGTTTTAACAATAACTGATTTTTGCATTGATGTATAGTATTACATATTATATAATAATAAGCATTTTAAGATACAAACAAAATGCTTAATGGCATAGATCAGTGATTTAATCTAACTTTGTACACTTTGTACAATTTAATTTTTTTTAATCCAGAAAGCACCATACTAAGGTCTTTTAAGCAACTCAAGAATTGATCTTCCACCTTTTAACTCTATTACAAGGGAATTTGAAATACAGAAGAACATGTAGGAAAAAAAATTATACTATAACACATGAATTAATTTATATTTTACCATTAAAAACCAGAAAATTAATGACAGCATGATAAATTTAAAAATTGTTTGTAGTTACATTTCTAAACTGTCAGAATTTGAATCAGAATCAGACATTTCATCTGTGTAGTCTTTACACTATGACATTTTAATATTGATCTATTTTACTTGCTTCTCATTTACCATGCAATAATATAGCAAGTCTACAACTCAAAATGTATACTTACTAGCCTTCAATTAGCCATGTACATTTAGTTTTGTATTTATAGTTAATTGGTCCATCTGTTAAATATCCAGAGGGCTCTGTTAACCTAGAAGAGAAAATCAAATTATAAAACTATCAAATAAGTTTAAAGGTGTTTGGAAAAGATACTGTTGAATAATATATTTACTCATCAAGATAAAAAACTATAACAATAATTAAAAATTAAATATCCATCAACAAAATCTGAAAGCAGGGACTGATCTATTTTTGTCTTGTATTCCCATTGCACAGTAACTAGCATACAGTAGATACATAATAAATGTTTGTTGACTGGTTTGATTATTGTTTTCTGGTTTTGTCTGTTTTTTTTAACAGAAAGTGTTGCATGATTAATAAGTACATAAAATTATTAAGCTTTAACAATAACTGATTATTTGCACTGATGTATAGTGCATATGATATACTTAATATGATATATTACATTTATGATAAATATTTTAAAACATTTTAAAATACAAACAAAATGCTTAGTGGAATAGAGCAGTGATTTAATCTAGAAAGACATTTTGTATGATTTAATTTTTTAATCCACAAATCTGATAAACTTGTTTCCAAATCCTACCTCTGACACAGTAACTGGGAGATACTAGACAAGTCACTTAACTTCTTGATGCCCTAGGCAATTATAACTATAAACTTAACTGCATAAAAATGGAAGGATTTACCATACCATGTCCTCACATCAATTAAATAACAGTTTCAGATCAAAAAGACAAAAATTCAGTGTCTATTCTGGATGTATGAATCACTCATCTACTATAACTCTTCTTTCATCACTGTTTCTAATACAAATTTTCACCAATTTCTGATAAAAATGTGATGAATTTGAAGGCAAATCATATCAATATTCTTAGATCTCCCTCTTAAATCTTTTTTCTATGAAGTTTATCATGTTATTTTTTATTCTGTAACTCTTAAAATTTAAGAATAATTTCTTGTTCCATCCTTTAAATAAAATTATTTTAATAAGTGCAGTACTTAGTCTGTGCATCATCTTTCATATCATTAATAAGTAACAGAAGTGAATGTAGTACAAAGAGTACCAAATTTGGAATCAGTCAATAAATATCTATTAAACACTTATTATATTTTAGATACTGGGCTAAAGGCTAGAGATACAAAGAAAAGGTGGTTGTTTTTGTTTTTTGTTTTTTTCACTTTTATTTTAAAAAAAATTTTCTGCCTTCAAAAAGCTCACAGTTTAATGGGAAGATGAATTGCAAACAATTTTACATAAACAAGACAGGAAAAGGAATTATAAAAGATAACCAACAGAGGAAAGGCATTCTAATTAAGCTGGAATAGAATAGGTTTCTTATAGTACGTAAAATATTATATGAGACTTGAAGGGAAGTTGAAAAATAGGAATGAGGAAAGAGAGACATGGAGGACAGCCATAAAAATGTCCAATGAAGAAATGGAGTATCTTGTGCAAGGACATCAAGAAAGTCAGTGCTATTGCATTATAGTATATATGGAGTAAAGTAAGATATAAGAAAACCAGGTAGGCTGAGAAGAGCAGGTTAAGAATGACTTTTAATTCCAAACAGATGATTTTATATTTGATCCTGGAGATGACAAAGAGCCACTGGAGTTTATTGAGTAAGGAAGTACCTTGGTCAGTGCAGTGCTTAGGGAAGATCATTTTGACAGCTAAATAGAGGACTGAAATGGGAAGAGACTTGAAACAAGATCAGCCAGAAGGTTCTTGCAATAGTCCAGGCCTGAGATGTTGAGGGCTTGCACCAATATGGGCATGATAATGTCAGATGAGACCTGAATTAAAATTCCCCATTAGAAACTAGTTATATAACTATAGTCAAGTTTAAACTTCAGCTAGCTGAACCCATTTTCTCAACTGTAAAATGGAAAATAGTCATTGGAAAATAAGGATAATAACTATAGTAAATACAATTCAGAATTATTATGAAGGCCAAATGAATATTTTGAAAAGTTTGAAGTACTACACAAAGTGAGTTATAATGTTATAATCAATAATGATTCAGAACAGATCTTGATTTATTGGATAATTATATCTATCATAAAAGTAACTAAAGATGATTGTTTAATTGTTATACATAGACCAGATGAATCATACTTAGAAAATACAAAATAGATTTCTTGGAAACTGAAAGGAATTTCTCAAGTTCTATTTTCTTCTTATGTTTCTATTGGAACTGTATACCAAAAAAATGTGGATTTTTCTTCTTGTTAATTTTATGCAATAAGGAAATGTGAAGCTGCTCACTTTTTTATTTTCCTAGCAGGGATTCACATTAAAGTAATTGATTTAACTCTCAAAGGGACCTTGAAGGCTATCAAATTCAACTACCTCATTTTAGATATGAGAGAACTGAAACCCTAAAAAGTAAAGTGACCTGCCCAAAGTGACACAGGTAAGCATCAAAACCGGGATTTTGAACAACCACAAAGTGTCATCAGAATGGTCACTTTAACACTATGTTATGTAAATCTGGATATGCTTAATCAGATAAATTTATCTCATTTCTTTTATTATTCCAGGGGGGAAGTTGAGCGAAGATAGCAGAGTAAAGGCAGGAACTTACCCAACCTCTCCCCCATAACACTCCAAATTCCTTTAAATAATGATTTTTAGAGTATCAGAACACTCAAAAAGAGGGAATAGAACATTTTCCAGCCAAAGGCTACTTAGAAGCTCAGCAGAGTGGATAGAGCACCAGCCTTGAATTCAGGAGGACCCGAGTTCAAATCTGGTCTCAAACACTTAACACTTCCTAGCTGTGTGACCCTGGACAAGTCACTTAACCCCAGCCTCAAAAAAAAAAAAAAAAAAAAGTTAGATATGATAGGTAAAAATGGAGACAGAAAGGAATACACTTTCTTTTCAGCAGTTTATGGAACCTATGCAAAAATTGACCATATATTAGGACATAAAAACCTCAAACTCAAATGCAGTAAGGAAGAAATAGTAAATGTATCCTTAAAAAAAAAAAAAAGAAGAAGAAAGAAGAAGAAGAAGAAGAAGAAGAAGAAGAAGAAGAAGAAGAAGAAGAAGAAGAAGAAGAAGAAGAAGAAGAAGAAGAAAGAAGAAGAAGAAGAAGAAGAAGAAGAAGAAGAAGAAGAAGAAGAAGAAGAAGAAGAAGAAGAAGAAAGAAGGAAGAAGGAAGAAGGAAGAAGGAAGAAGGAAGAAGGAAGAAGGAAGAAGGAAGAAGGAAGAAGGAAGAAGAAGAAGAAGAAGAAGAAGAAGAAGAAGAAGAAGAAGAAGAAGAAGAAGAAGAAGCTCAGCAGAAAAGGTCTGAGATACCAGGGTGGGAGTTCATATGCAGTCCTGGTACAGGCCAAGCCAGTGTGGCCCCAATCAGTGAATCACCAGCACCATGTGGCTTCCAGACCTCTCAGCCCAGAGACACCAAGAGGACCTGGAAGGTCAGCAGAAAAAGTCTTTTGAGCCAAGATGGGAGCCCAGGGCTCAACCTCAAAGCAAGCCACAGCAGCACAGCCCCAGCCCCAGCCCTGACAAGGGAGGATCTCTGAATCAACTGAAGTGCTGATGGCTTCAAGGTCAGCAGAGAGGGTCTGTGGCTACAGGGTGGGAGTTGAACATGCAGTCCCTGCATAGGCTACGTCAGCACAGCCTCAGCACAACTTCCACATCAGCAAAGCAGGAGTCTATTGCTTTAGCAGACTAGATCTTACAGCTACAATGGCGAAGGGACACTCCTAACACATGCAGGGCAGAAAAGGGTGCTTATGGTCTGATTCCACTGCATACACCCCCTGAAGCTTGAGATAGTGCATCCTCCATTTGGGAACCAGGGTCCTACTTTAACAAAGAATTAAAAGCCAAGTAATAGTTTAAGAAAATGAGTAGACAACAGAAAAGAGTTCTGACCACTGAAAGTTATTGTGATAAGCATCAAAGCACACACTTAGAAGATGATAACAAAGTCAAAGCTCCTATATCCAAAGCCTCCAGGAAAAATAAGAATTGGGATCAAGCCATGGAAGAGCTCAAAAAAGAATTTTGAAAACCAAGACAGTAAGAGAGATAGAGGAAAATTTTATTTTAAAAAATTTAGAGTAGTGCAAAAGGAAATATAAAAAAGCTAATAGAAGAAGAATGTCTTAAAAAGCAAAATGACCAACTGGGAAAGAAGGTACAAAAAGTCATTGAGGAAAATTTGCTCAGGAAGCTAATGACTAATTGATGAGAAATCAAGATACAATAAAGCAAAACAAAAACATTTAAAAATTAGAAAAAAAATGTGAAAGATTTCATTGGAAAAACAACTGACCTGAAAAATAGATCCAGGAGAGATAATTTTAACATTTTTGATCTACCTGAAAGTCATGTTCAAAAAAAAAAAAAAAAAAAAAAAAAAAAAAAAAAAAAAAAACCTGGACATCATTTTTCAAGAAATTATCAAGGAAAACTGCCTTGATATTCTAGAACTAAAAGGTAAAATAGAAATTGAAAGAATCCACCAATCACCTCCTGAAACAGATGCCAAAATAAAAACTCTCAGGAATATTATAATCAAATTCTGGAACTCCCAGGTCAAGGAGAAAATATTACAAGCATCCAGAAAGAAAGAATTCAAGTATAGTAGAGCCACAGTCAGGATAACACAAGATTCCACATTAAAAGCTTCTATATTAAAAGACCAGAGGGCTTATAATATGATATTCCAGAAAGCAGTGAAGATAGGATTACAACACCTACCCAGAAAAATTGAGTATAATCCTTCAGAGGAAAAGCTAGACATTTATTAAAACAGAGACTTTTTAAAGATTCATGATGAAAAGACCAGAGACAAATAGAAAAAATTTGTTTTTTTTTTAATTTTTTTTTTTTTTTTTTTTTTTTTTTTTTGCTGAGGCAATTGGGATTAAGTGACTTGCCCAGGGTCACACGGCTAGGAAGTGTTAAGTGTCTGAGGTCAGATTTGAACTCAGGTCCTCCTGACTTTAGTGCTGATGCCCTATCCACTGCGCCACCTAGATGATATATTTTTAAAATTATGAAATTAAGGGGGAAGAGAAGAATGCATTGAGATAAACAGAAAGTAAGGAGTGGAATAGTTTTAATTAATTAAAAAAAAGAGGAAAGAAAAAGGTTTTACAGTGGAAAGGAAGAGGGGAAGGAGAGGGAGAATGCATGAACCTTATTCTCATCAGAATTGGTTTAAAAAGGAAATAACATAGACACTCATTATGGGTATAGAAATCCATCTTACCCTGTGGGAAAATCCGGGGAATGGGATACGGGAAGGCAGTGTGTGACAAAAGAGAGGACATACTGTGGAGGCAATGGTCAGGAGCAAAACACTTTTTAAGGATAAGCAGGGTGAAAAGAGAGAGTACAGAATAAATAAAGGGAAATAGTAATAGTAATTTTAAAAAGAATTTTCAGACAAGTTTCTTTGATAAGGCCTTATTTCTCAAATACAGAGAGAACCGAGTCAAATTTATAAAATAATAATAATAATTTTTTTTTTAAAAAAGAGCTATGTCACAATTGATAAATGACTAAAAGATATGATCTTGCCCAAAGGACTATAATTTCATGCATATCTGACCTAACAATGCCACTATTAGGCATGAATATCAAAAGAGATTTTTTAAAAGGGGGAGGGGGAAAGTACCTATATATACAAAAATGTTTGTAGCACCTCTCTTCTCAGGTCAAAGAATTGGAAATTAAAGGGATGCCCATCAATTGGGGAATGGCTAAATAAATTGTGTTATGTGCATATAAAGAAATAATGTCGTTCTATGGGAAGTGATAAACAGAATGCCCTAGGAAAATAATCTGGAAAGTCCTCCATGAATTCAGGGAAAGTGAAATATATTGTATACAAAGTAATACCAATGTTCTAGGGTGACCAGCTGTCAATATAGCAAATATTACAAAATAACAATATAGCAAAATAGCAAGATGACTTTGCTATTCTCAGCAGTACAATGATTCAAAACTACTCTGAAGGACTTATGATGAAAAATCCTATCTAAACCCAGAGAAGGAACTGATTGTGTGTGAAAACAGATTTTAAAAATATTATTTTTAAAAACTTTACAACTCAAATTAAAAATCACATTCTCTATTATGATGCTTTTGTGACAGAACATGGAGAGTACACTCAGGAATCTTTGACCATTAAACTAGAGGACATCTCATGTAATAGGGAAGACTAGCCCCTGGGCCCTGCCTGTCACGTTATATTGAAGACAAATGGCAAATTGTTTTCTATGACATAGTCTGTGATCTACAGGAAAATTGAAGAGAAAGGATCTGCCTCTCCCTTTTGGGCCTTTTTGTCAGTGCATACACTTTCACTCCATTGGACTTCCTATAAGGAGAGTGAATTCCCTCCTTATCTCTCTCTCTCAGTGGCAATGCTGGCTTATAAACACAGCAGCAGGAACACATGCTTGCCTGGTCAATCCTGAAGCCCTGGTCAACTGTTTCTTCTGCTTTGTATCCATTCCTAAACACAGACCAGCGATTAGGTATCCTGAAAAGTTTTCCAGCTTGATGCATAAAACTATTACCAGTTAACCAAAAGGAAAGTGTGGAAGAAGAGATTGCCACAAAGATAATCTTGTAATTAGTCAACTAAAGAAAGACCAAGATATGTTTTCCTTAGGGAAGATAATGAATATAACAGTCTATTTTGTAAGATTTATGTGTTCTATTTTGGTTTATGTGTGCTCTTGAATTCTTTTATATGTCTAACATTTTCTGTAATGAAAGAAGCAAAGTTGTTTATATCTGATATCCACATTATAAATTGGATACTTTTTTTAAAAAAAGAAAAGAACCTATAATCAAAATCTTAAGAAGATCCTAAACATTAGCCATAACTAAGCTTTGCTTTAGAGATTTTCCTGGGATTTTACTCTGGAGTGGAGCAAATGGATTATGTACCTGAGCCCTTCAGGATTAAACCAGCCTCTTAATGGAGAACAAGGGTCTTTGAGAAAGGAAGCTTGCTATACTGAACATGAAACCAAACTGTATCCTCTCCTACATATAAACCTCATGAATCACATGAGTTGAGAGGATGATGATGGGTGATGATGGGTGCTAAGGATAAGAAGATAATATGCCAACAGAATATCATGTTGTATGTCTGGTTTGACTTTATTAAAACAAGTTGCTGGTCATGAGCCTTTTTCTATTGCCTTATTAGTACTAGGGTAGGAGCTGTATTGTTGCCAGATCTCAAACACTCCTATTAAATGCTAAGACTCCTGACTGACTATGCATGATTTAAAGTCCAAAGTTTATCTTTTATTGGTAAAAGAATGTCCTACTTGGACCCTGCCATAAGACTCCTTAAAACTCAAGTTTTGATAGGTCCCTGAATGTCAATCAAACTTAATAGCCTAACCTTGGGTCTCCATTACTTCTAACAAAGGATTCAGTCTCCACAATCTCCTCAAAATTTGAGCTCACAAATATATTATAAATGCAATAAAGAGAAATTAATCTTAGATTTCATTGAACTACTAAATTGAGACATATGAAAGGAATATTAATATTCCACAGAAGTAAAACAACAAAAGCAAGATACCTCCCTTGCAGAGTAAAGGCAAATTGTGCTTGATGATCAGGTTAAATAGATATTGAAAATAAAGAATTAGCCAAGTCAATGAGTTCTTGCCCAATAAATTCTAGCAAAGTAACCAGATAAGAGAGCAATACATTAAAAAGTGAGACTGTCCTATTAAAGATCAGAATTTTAAACTATATGCCATCAGATTCCTAGCCACACTTTAAAGCATCAAAGGGTAATTCAGTAATCTCATTTACTCATGATTCCGATAAGCTTTTGTGGTCTTCAGTTATTTCTGCTAAAGTACCAGTTGGATGGCAATACCTCATATTTATGATCTTAGTTGATAAAGGCTATTCAAAAGCCATTTAGCATGGCCCACAGTAACTACCAGAAATGAAAGTACATGAAACTCAACAAAATCTATTAAATAAAACCCTATCATAAATTCCATAATAAAACAACAGTATATACAAGTTGTGAGAAGGGGACCTATTGCTAATTTCAAGTTGATAAATTTACATTTAATAGTATGACTAATGCCTAAATTTTTCCATAGAGAAGCTACACAAAGTAGCTAAAGTTTCCACCGATAAGAGATTTCCAATTCAGTCCCTAAAAGGGTAGAAAACATGATAAACATTCTCACTGAAGGACATATATTCTAGGTCAGGCAGCAATGGTTAGTTACCCTTCAGTCTCTAGCTTTCTTAATTCCCTCACCAAAGTATCATTTTAATTGTGGAAAGAAAGGAGAGGGGGAGAAGGAAAGAAAGGAAAAAGGAGAAGGAAGAGGGAAAGAGAAGGGGGGAGAAAGAAAGGGAAAGGGATAAAGGGAAGGGAAAGAGATAGAGACAGAGAAAGAAATGGAGAAGTAGTGTTACAATGGTCTAAGGAACAGCAGACTTTTACCCTAGCCTCTTTCTTGTCCTTCCCAGCTTGCTCCAAGAAATTCAAAAAAATCTTTAATTAACTTTAGTCATCAATTTTGGTTTAAGAAATGTTTATGTAGAGAATGGAGAGAAATGATGCAATTCCTTTTTCTTAAACCCAATAGCTTTTAGAAACACATCACTGTGCTCCCCCCCTTTGATAGTTCCTTCCAGAAGCTCCTCAGAGATTGCTATGGTATGTAGGTGAATAAGTGATATGGCCTATATTTAACAGATCCATTCCTACTATATACATAGCAACAATCCATTTTAGTTAGAAGAGACAAAACAAACCATCTTGATACAGTCTGCATGTTTAAAACATACTTTAAATGGATCATCAAGGGTACCCTGTGGGAATAAAAGGAAGGGAAGGAAGAAATATAACAGAAAGAACATAATTGATAAATCTTTTCAACTGCTTGTTTTAGCAATTGCCTCATAAGGAGATTAATTTCCTCAAATTTTTCTTTGCCATACATTATAAATCCCCTGAAAAAACATTTCAACCAAGCCCTTCATTAATGCATTCATAGTGATATCCCCAGTTAGTGGGTCTACAGCAGCAATGCATGAGGGCTAAGAATCATGAATCTTCCAAAATTAGTGATCTACATTACAGACCAAAAGCATATACAAGGTTTCTACTATTTTAAACTTCCATTGATATTGCTAATACACATCTTTCTTTCAAGAGTCCAATGATCTTTTGGAATCTTGCATACCACTTTGGCCTATATTTAAAAGAAAATCTTAAAAGAATGAGATAATATTATCTTTTCAAATATAATTCCTTTGGAGCTCTGCATCCCAATCCACAGTGATTAATGTTTAGCATTAAAACCTTATTTTGGAAACTTATCAAGGTTGTATTCCGACCTTCAGTTCAGGTTTGTAAGCCTTATAGTTCAAATCTGAACTTGAATTTATGGTCTTTTAGTATTTGGTTTTTTTATGGACAAGATGACAGAGTTAAAATCTATTATATAGCTGAACTCTCCCAACATTCCCCTCCAAACAATTTCAAATTATACCTCAAATCAAATTTTGAAGAAGCAGAGCCAACAAAAGGTGGAAAAGAGTCATTTTTCCAGGCCAGGGAACCTGTAGGAAGGATCTGTAACACCAAAGAAGGCAGAGACTCTAAACATGGCAAAAGAAGCAGCAGTGGGCCTCAGAAGCAGTCACAACAATCGCATCAGCCACAGCTTTGGGAACTCCCAACAAACAGATCGTAAGGGGATCAGACAACTGCTCAGAAAGACATTAAAGAGAACTATTTGTAGCTGGGTCTGATTGACAGCTCTATTGCCATCAATAGTTTTGAGTAGCAGTTCTGAAAACAATAGTACAAAAAAGCCTGAAGCTCATAATATTGTCTCCTCACCTCAAGGTGAACAGAGGTCACTTTTAATAAGAAGTGCAAAGTGAAGAAAAAGGCTAGAAAAATGAATAACAAGAACATAACTTGATATTGTGGCAAAAAAGTCTAAGACAGACACAGAAGACGACAAGAATGTGAAAGTCGCTAAAAGCTAAGCTTCAAAGAAAAATGCTAACTGAATCTTAGACAAAAAAGAAATCCTATAAGAATTAAGGAAGGAGATGAGGGGTAGAAAGTCTGTTATCCTTCTAACCATTGCTTCCCTGTATTTCCCTCTTCCTTTTATCATCTCTTCCTCTTCCAAGATATCTTATCCACTTTCCCTCCTATTTTCTTATTGGAAAAGATAGATCCCTGAGTATGTATGTATATTCTTTCTTCTTTGAGTCAATTTTGATGACAGTGAGTGGAGTTCAAGCATTGCCTACCATTGTATCTCCCATTTTCTCTTCCACCATAAAAAATAATCTCCAGGGCCAAACTGATTTACAGATGAATTCTACTAAACATTTAAAGAACAATTAAGTTCACTGTCATATAAACTATTTACAAAAAAACAGGCAAAGGCATTCTATCAAGTTCCTTTTATGACACAAATATTGACATAAAAATCTTAAATAAAATGTTAACAAAAAGATTACAGCAAATCATCACCAAGATAATATACTATGACCTACTGAGATTTATACCAGGAATGCAAGGCTGATTCTTTCTATATCAGGAAAATTAGCAGCATAACTGAACATATCAGTAACAAAACTAACATAAATCATATGATTATTTCAATAGAAGCAAAAAAAAAAAAAAGAATGTGAAAAAACACTATCAATTCCTAGTTTAAAAAAAGAGCTTAGGAATAAATGGAGTTTTTCTTAAAATGATCAGCAGCATCTATCTAAAACCATCAGAAAGCATTATATGTAACAGGGATAAGTTAGAAGCATTCCCAATTAAATCAGGAGTAAAACAAGGATACCCATTAAAACCACTATTATTCAATATATTACTAGAAATGTTAACTTTAGCCATAAGAAAAAAAAAATGGAAGGAATTAGAATAGTCAATAAGGAAACAAAATTACCAATCTCTGTAAATTATATGATGGTATATTTAGAAAATCCTAGAGACTGTACTAAAAATTACTTGAAATAATTAACAACTTTAGCAAAGTTGCAAGATATAAAATAAACCCACATAAATCATTGGCATTTCTATATATTATCAACAAAGACCAGCAGCAAGAGATAGAAAGAGAAATCCCACTTAAAATAACTGTAAATAATATAAAATATTTGGGAATCTACCTGTCAATACAAACCTAGGAACTATATTAACCCAATTATAAAACACCTTTCACACAAATAAAATCAGATCTAAACAATTGGGAACATATCAATTGCTTATGGGTGGACTGATATAATAAAAATGACAATTCTACCTAAATTAATCTACTTATTCAGTGTCATAACAAGCAAACCATCAAAAATTATTTTATAAAATTAGAAAAAATAATAACAAAATTCATTAAGAAGATCAAAAGTTCAAGAACATCAAGGGAATTAATGGAAAAAAAAGAAGGGTGACCTACCTATACCATATCTAAAACTATATTATAAAATGGCAATCATAAAAACTATTTGATACTGGCTAAGAAATAGAATAGTAGATCAGTGGAATAGACTAGGAACTCAAGACACAGTAGTCAATGATTATAGTCATCTCTTGTTTGATAAACCTAAAGACTCCAGCTTCTGAAATAAGAAATTATCATTTGACAAAAAACTGCTAAGAAAACATGGAAAATAGTATAGCAGAAACTAAGCATACACACATATCTTACAGCCCATACAAAGATATGGTTAAAATAGAAAGCATAATTTAGACATAAAGACTGATATTATAAGCAAATTTGGAGAGCAAGGAATAGTTTATCTGTCAGAACTTTAGAGAAGGGAAGCCCTTATGACCAAACATAATTATAAACATTATAAAATACAAACATTATAAAATGCAAAATGGATAATTTTGATTACATTAAATTAAAATGGTTTCATACAAAAAAAAAAAAAAACAATGCAGCCAAGATTAGAAGGAAAGCAGAAAGCTTGGGAAACATTTTTGCAGCATTTCTGATGAAGGTCTCATTTCTAAAATGTAGAGAGAATTGAGTTAAATTTACAAGAATGCAAGCCATTCCCCAATTGATAAATGGTCAAATGATATGAATAGACAATTTTTAGAACATGAAATTAAAGCCATTTATAGTTGCAGGAAAAAATGTTCTAAATCACTATTGACTAGAGAAATGCAAATATAAAAAAACTCTGGAATACCACTTCAGACCTATCAGATTGGCTAACATGACGGAAAAAAGATAATAATATATGTTAAAGAGGAAATGTGGGAAAACTGGGACTCTAATGCACTGTTAGTAGAGATGTAACTAGGCCTAAAGAACTATAAAACTATGCAGAGTCTTTGATCCAACAATATTGCTACTAGATTTATATCCCAAAGATATCATAAAAAAGACAAAAGGACCCACATGTACAAAAATATTTATAGCAGCTCTTTTTGTAATGGCATAGAATTGGATGCTGAATGGATGCCCATCAATTAGGGAATGGCTAAACAAGTTATTGTATATGAATGAAATGGAATACAATTTTTTTCTAAAAGAAATGATGTGCAGGCTGATTTGGGGGGGAAGGGGAAATGGAAAGATCTATGAACCAATGCTGAGCAAAGTGAGCAGAACCAGAACGCTATACCCAATATTTAGCAGCAACATTTATGTGATGATCAACTATGTTAAACTTAGCTCTTCTCAGTAATACAGTTATGCAATTCCAGCAGACTCGTGATGGAAAATTCCACTGACATCTTACAAAAATGAATATTGAAAACTATCTTTACATGTAATTGGGAAAAAAAATAAAATCAGGGGAAAAAAGAATTAAGGACTCATTTGATAGAAATCTGCTTGAAAAGTCATCTGAAAAAAATTAAATATATACCAATACAGCATTTTATATATATTAATAAGTTCCAAATAGATATATAACTTAGATAGTCTCATCCTAAATAAGAGCTTCAAGAAAGAATATATATTTTTAACAATTATGAGGACAGCTAGGTGGGGCAGTGGATAGAACACCAGCCCTGAAGTCATGAGGACTTGAATTCAAATCTGATCTCATAAACTTAATACTGCCTAGTTGTATGATCCGGGGCAAATCACTTAACCCCAATTGCCTCAGGGAAAAAAATTATGGCTATTACCATTCCCCAGTTGATAAATGATCAAAGGATATGTACAATTTTCAGTTGAAGAAATTAAAGCCATTTCTAGTAATATGAAAAAACATTCTAAATCACTATTGATTAAAGAAATGTACATTAAGACACCTCTGGAACTTCATATCTCTCAGATTGGCTAAGATAACAAGAAAATATATTGATAAATGTTGGAGGGGATGTGGGAAAACTGGGACACAAATGCACTGTTGGTGAAGTTATAAAGTGATCCAACCATTCTGGGAAGCAACTTGGAACTATACCTAAATGACTAAAACTGCCCATACCCTTTAGTCAAGCAAAGTCACAACTAGGTTTGTATCCCAAAGAGAGCATTAAAAAAGGTAAAAGGACTCACATGTACAACTCTTTTTTGTAATGGCAAGGAACTGGAAATTGAATGGATGCCCATCATCTAATGAACAGCTAAATAATTTATGATTTATAAATGTAACAGAATATTATTGTTCTATAATAAATGATGAGCAGGCTGATTTCAGAAAAAGCCTGAAAAGACTTACATGAACTAATGCTAAGTAAAGTAGAACCAAGAGTACACTGTACATAGAAACAAGAAGATTATGTGATGATCAATTGAGATAGACTTGCATCTTTTCAGCAAGGAAGTGATTCAAGGCAATTCTAATAGACTTTTGATAAGAGCCATCTGCATTTAGAGACAGAACTATGGAGACTGAATGTGGATCAAAGCATAGCATTTTCACCTTTTTTATCATTGTTGCTGATTTGCTTTCTTTTCTATGTTTTCATATGTTCTGGTTTTTCTTGCGTAGCATGATGAATATGAAAATATGTTTAGAAGAATTGCACAATTAATCTATATTGGACTGCCTGCTTTCCAGGGGAGGGAAAGGGAAAGAGAAAAATATGGAACCCAAAGTTTTGCAAAGGTGAATGTTGAAAACTAGTGTGTGTGTGAGTGTATATATATACATGTATGTGTGGTGTGTGTATTTGAAGAAATAAAAAACTATTTTTTTAAATGAAAAAAAAATTCTGACTGTGGATGAGGAGACAGTTAAGATGGTGGAGTAGAAGGATGAAATATAGCCAGAAGAATGAGAAAAATAAGAATTGCACCAAAAAAAATTTAACAAGGAGGCTAGAGGCACAAGCACAGAAGAGAAGGACCTCAAAACATCTAGAAAAACACAGATTAGACATAAATTCAACTGAAAGAAATTAGTAAGAGTTTATGTTTTTATATAAAACGAAAATGACAAGGGAAAATTGGAAATTAAAATGAATCTAGGAAGAAAGACTAGGAAAGAGAAATAAATAATAATTTGGCGCAAGAGGTACAAAATCTTATTCAAACAATGAACTTGCTAAAAATCAGAATGGGTTAAATAAAAGCAATGTCTTTATGAGACAACAAAAATATTAAAATAAAATCAAAAGATTATAAAAATAGAAAGAAAAACTCTCACAGCAAAAACTATGTATCTGGAAAAGAGATAAAAGGGGGGGGGGGAATTAAAAATCATTGGATTACCTGAACATCCACCAAACAACCCCTCAAAAAAATTCTAATCATCATATTTCAAGAAATCTTAAAGAAAAATCTCTTACAACCAGGGTGAAAGTAGAAACAGAAAAGAATTTATATCAACTCCTAAAAGAAATCTCAAGAAAAACCTTCAAGGAACATTATAGTCAAATTCGAGAGCTTCTGAGTTAAAGAAGAATTAATGTAAGCAACTAGATGGGGGGAAAAAGAACTTAAGCATTAAGGAACAGTCAGAATTACACATGATTTAGTGGCTACCACCATGAGGAAGCAGAAAAATTGAAATATTCCAGAAGAAAAATTATATAGGCTTATATCCAAGAATAATTTGTCCAGCAAAATGAAGCACATTCATACTAAACCAAAAAGGAATTTTTTTCATGAAAAAAAAACCTTCTAAACATTCCTAATGAAAAGACCAGAACTTTGTTGAAACTTTGAAGTTCAAACACAATAGTAAAGGGAAACACAAAAAGGTTAACGCAAGAACTACAGAGATAAAATGAGGATAAAGTGCTAACATTTTAATATATGGAAAAGATATGTGTCCCCTCTGATCCCTAATATCCTTAGGGGTCTAATTAAATAGACATAGAGGTCTAATTAACAGAAAACCTGATTATTATACCTTGATAATAGTTAGAGAAGAATGGAAAGAAAATAGGAAGGAAAGGGAAGAAGGGGGAATTAGAGGGAGGGTAGATTGAGGAAAGGGTTAGTCTTAAACAAAACAAATTTTAATTAGGTTAAACCAAATATTTATACTTCTTTTTGAACTGGCAAGGAATCGGAATTTAAGGGAGCATCCATAAACTAGAGACTCACTAAACAAATTATAATATAGAAATGTGATAAAATACTATTGTGCCATAAGAAATGTTGAAAAGTGTCTGAGAAATCAAGTAAAACTTGTATGAATTGAAGCAGAATAAAGAGAATAGAACCAGGAAAACAACTTATACAATGACAATAACCATATTATAAAGACAAACAACTTTGAAAGACTTTGGAATTCCAATCAGCATAATCACAAATCATCACAGGGGATTAATGATAAAGCACGCTACTTATATACTGATAGACAAGTAAAAGACTCAGAACACAGAATAGAACATGTAGTACATATACTTCGATTTTTCCTCTTGGATATTGTAATTCAGAAATTTGTTTTGTTTATACATCTGTAATAAGGCAGGTTATTTTCCTTTCATCCTCATGGGAGAGGAAAGAGAAATAAAGATTTTTGCTAATCGAAAAAAATAAAATTTAAGTTTAAAATTATGGATACAAAAAGTTCATGATCAATTTTGGTAGAGAAAGGATGATAGAAGATAAAATGGACAATTTTAATTACATAATATGTAAAAGGTTTTGTTCAAACAATACAATATAATTAAAATTAAAAGAGTTAATTTGGAGAAGATATTTATAGAAAGTTTTTCTGAAAAAGAACTCATCTCTAAGATATGTAAAGAACTGATTCAAATATATAAAAACAAATCATAATCCGATTGAAAAATGGTTAAAGGATACAAATAAGCAATTTTCAAATAAATAAATTTGAGCTGTCAACAATTTTATGAAAAAAATTCTCCAAATCAAAACAATTAGAAAAAATTAAAATAATTCTAAGATTTTACCTCATAGCCACCTGAATGACAAAAATGATCAAAAAAAAAAAAAAAAAGGAAATCACTCTTGCAGAGGAAATGAAAAGAAATACAAATGCATTTTCATAGAGCTGCTTATTAATCCAGACATCTTGAAAGTAACTGTAAATGATAACCCAAAAGTCACTAAATTCTACATATCTTTTAGTCCAAAAACCTGACTACTGGACCTACATCCCAAAGAGATCAAAGAAAGGAAAATATTCATACGTTTAAAAAAAATTTTGGAGTTCTTTTTTGTTAAAGCAGAGAACTAGAAACTAAGGAAGTTCTCATCAGTTATGGTATATGAATGTAATATTGTTGTGTTATAAGAAATTGTGAAAAGGGCAGTTTCAGGAAAACCTGAGAAGACTTGTATGATCTGATGCAGGGTAAAATGAGTAGAATTCCAAAAAAAATTTAAGACAAAATTATGGAGAGAAACAATTCTGAAAACCTTAAGAACTCTGATCATTTCAATGACCAACCATGTAGAAAGCCAGAACTCTGGAGAAGTATACTTGAAACAAGGTGTTAACTCAGTGGAATTGATGAGATGATTGTTCTCTAGTTCACATATATACTTAGTACCTAGCATGGTGATGTAATGGTTCTCTAATTCACACATATTTAGTATGCTGTAATGATGTAATTACAATAAGGTTTATAAGGGCTAAGAAGGACTGGAAGGGAGACATTCTATCTTTGACCAGCCTCGTGATGGCTCTCATGTCTCCTGCACTAAGATCAAGACTGGGCCAGAATTAAGAATTTAGACTCTCTTCTTGATCATTCTCATAGTGTCCGTCCTGCTGAGACCAAGGCCTGTCTGAAGGATCTCTAGAAAGCTAGCCCAGACATTACAAAAAGATGAGGACCAACAATAAAGAATGCAACATGCTTCCTGAAAGAAGTAACTAGACCCTGGGCAGGTCATTTAACCCCAATTGCCTCAGCAAAAAAGGAAAAAAAATGCTGTAATTCACTACTGATTAGGGAAATGCAAATTAAAACAATTCTAAGATATTACCCCATACTTACTAGATTGGCTAATGGGTCAGAAAAGGGAAATGACAAATTTTAAAGGGAATTATGAACTGATTCAATCATTTTATAGAGTAATTTAGAATTATGCCCCCAAATCATGTACACCTTTGTAGATTTTTTTAAAAAGGAAAAGGACCTATATGTAACAAAAATATAGAAGTTCTTTTCTCAAGGCAAAAAAAAAATCTGAAATTGAGAGGATGGCCATTAATTTGGGAATGGCTAAATAAATTGTGGTATGTGATTTTGATGAAATATCATTGTTCTATAAGAAATGATGAACAGTATACTTTCTTTTTTTCCCCCCTGAGGCTGGGGTTAAGTGACTTTCCCAGGGTCACACAGCTAGGAAGTGTTAAGTATCTGAGACCACATTTGAACTCTGGTCCTCCTGAATTCAGGGCTGGTGCTCTACCCACTGCGCCACCTAGCTGCCCCTAGTATGCTCTCAGAAAAACCTAGAAAGTTCTCCATGAGTTCATGCAAAGTGAAATGTATTATGTACAAAGTATTAACAATGTTGTGGGATGATGACTTGTGAATGACTTTGCTATTCTCAGCAATATAATGATCCAAGATTACTCTGAAGAACTTATGATGAAAAATGTTAACCATAGCCAGAGAAAGAACTGATTGTATCTGAATACAAATTGAAGCATACTTTTAAAAACTTTTTTCTTGCAGGTTTTTTGGGGAGAGATGAGAGAGTGGAAGATGTGTGCTGTTTTGCAACATGACTTTTACAGAAATGTTTCACATAACTTTATATGTGCCTTCTCAATGGGAGGAACAGGCTAGGGAGGATGGAAGGGAGAGAATCTGAAACTCAAAGATTTAAAAACAAATGTTAAAAATTTGTTTTACATGTAACTAAGGGAAAAACATAAAATATCAAATAAATGGGGAAAGACTCTCCACTTATAGAATGACCTTCCTCCTCACATGTGACCTGTATTAGGGATAAAAGTTTAAAAAAAAATAAGATTGTGAAGAAGATATCGAATTCCTTGAGAAAAGATATTGAATGAGTTTGCAGTTGGTAAATGACAGTTACAAGAGTTTAGATTAGGTAATGATTGATAAATAAAGATGACAAAGAAAGGATCTAGAAATTTCATTAAGGAGTAAACAATCTGCCTCAATGTGAAAAATAAGCATGATTCTGAAGAGAATAGTCACTGCTATAATATCTTTTAGAAAAGTCATGTTTCTATGATTTCAAAAAGATGAGAAGTATATGAAAGTAAGAAGTATCAAGAGAAAAAAGTTATGGAATAGAGATAGGCAGTGAGGAATGAGGGTAGGGAAGGTGAATTTGGAAGACATAGTAGAAGGACAGTAGAAGTACAAAGAGAAGGAAAGGGTCTCAGGAGGAATGAAGTGAATATTGATGAGGAAATAAAGAATGAAAGAATAGGTTTTCTCCTAAGCAGCTGGTAACTATGACAGGAATTAGGAAAGAAGGCAGGAATTTTTTAATCAAAGGATAAAGTACATATATCATTTGACTGGATTTTTTTACTTTCAGTAGTTTTACAATAATAGTAGACAGTGTCAATTTGTTCTCTCTTAACAAGAAAGAATGGTATTGAACTCAGTGAATATCCTAGTGCTAAGTACCCAAGAACCTAGATGAGCACATAGTAGAAGCTCATTTGTGTTATAACTAGGTCAAAGAGGATAATGCACAGTAAAGAAAAACTTTTGAACATGGAGTTGGAGTATACATATAGCTACCACATGGACATCTATGTTCCTTTGGTCAAGGTCTCAGTGACAAAAGTTCTATGCCTAGATGTTTGATCATTATGGAGGACCGAAATATCCTTGGTTTTCTCATATGGTTCAATAAAACAAGTAGTTCTTCCACATGAAGCAAGAAGCTCAGGTTTTCAAATTTAGTTCCTAAGTCTTGTGTTATAAGGAGATGCTTAGAGTTTCTATATAGTAAGTAAGGCTTTCAATTTTCTTAAGACAAGAGTGGGAAACTTTATTTTCTGCCAAGGGCTATTTGGATATTTATACCATTATTCTAGGGCCATACACAACTTGAGTTCTTTAAATCTCAAGCAGTGAAAGGTTGTCACCTGTGATTGCCTAAGCAGGGCCAGACTTAAAGAAAAGAGTTTACACATTCTCTCTCCTAGAACTCATTAGTAGACAAGATAGAAGTAGTTATTAAATCATTAGTATTAGTGGAGATCTCTACATACTTGGAAACTCAGTAATATCATAAGACTGAAGTCTTATTGCAGTGACTCAAGATAGTAGACTCTATGCAGGAGTAGACTTTAAAGTGGCAGGGACGTAGGGATCTTTCAAACCCAGGATCTAAGAAAGGGTAGCCTCACTAATGTAGTAGTGGCAACTCCATTCCAAGAGAGCTCCCAGTTTGGCTATAACAGAAAACTGTAACTTTTATGCATTGACCCAGAGAAAAATAGCAGGAGATACAAGGAAAGCATATTCCAAAAGGAAGAACTCTTAACAGTGCTAGATCAAAGCAGGAGCACTCACTTTCACTTGTAAATTAATTGGAAGTATTTTGTTTATTAGCAATGAAATGGTGGGGTTCTATGAGAGGCTATGTGTCCCAGGAACACAACTATTATATGTCAAGGCATTCAAATCAAAACAAAGATTGTTATTCATGTTTATGTTATATGAGGTAATGATAATAAATTATAATTATAGAAAACTTTGTGTATCAGGTACCAAGTATCTCCTGTGATCTCATTCCAAAATAGAAACCCTAAAGTACATTCAGCAGGTTGTGATTAAAATAATAAAATATAAAATGTGAGCTTATAATTTTCAAGGTTTTTTTTCTATTTATGCTATATAAGATAAAGATGGGTGATGGGGAGAGTAGTAAGGCATTACTAACAATGACACAGCAAACCAAATTTCCATATCTATAACATGTTTCTGCAGGGTAAGAGCTTCATGGAACCAAAGTTACTTGGCTATGCACTCAATCATTAATGTTTACCATTCAAGTTGGACTTAAAATTTATCCCAGCTCACATTTTCACCTGTCAGTCTATACCTAAAACATATCACCTTGGGATCAAAACGCTGCAATTAAATGTTCTCAGCACATACAATTTAAATGTTCTCAGCACCTACAATCACTAATATACAACTCTTATTCTCTATTATAACACTTCATACCTATGACACATTTGCCACAAATATTGCCTCTCTTCCCATACTGCAGGCTTACAGCATTTAGATCAATCTCCAAAACATATAAACCAAAATTCGAGGTATTTCCTAAATACGTTCCTTCCCCCCAGGCTAAATTGCAGTGTCTTATTCTACTTGACTACAACTAATATTTCTGGGGGGGGGGGGGTAGAACATTATTCTTCTATTTTTTCATCAGTGACTCAAGCACCTGATAAAAATGTGTCTTTATGTCAATATACTATGCCAAAATAGTAGGTTTCCCACCTGTAGAGTACGAATCACATGTTTCATTTCATCTACAGTGAGATTTGCTATAAGGAGACTGGCAGATATTTCTACAAGAGAAGTCAAGAAATGGATAAATGCTTTATAAAGAGCTGACAACAGAATATAAACACATATAAACAGAATATAAAAAACTGGTGTATATACACTTTCTCTAAAAGTCTTTTTATTTATTTATTTATTCTGGAATAAATTACTCCAAAGAGGTCATTAAGAAGAAAGTACCTGTATACACCAAAATATTTCTATAAAAAGTTTTTTTTTTTTTGTGACAACAAAAAATTGAAAAGTCATTGCCAAATTGACTGAATGGCTAAACAAACTGTAGTACAAGGATGTATTAGAATGTATTAGAAATTGTATGATAAGAAACAACAAATTGGATGAATTCAAAGAAACACAAAAATACTTACATGAAGTTAATGTAGAATGAGATAAGCAGAACCAAAAAAAAAAAAAAACAATATACACAATGACTACAACAATGTAAATGAAAAGAACCACCACAAAGCAACTGACAGTAAATAATAGAGAATTACAATGAATAAGCATAGTACCAAAAAAAAGTAAGACATTGTAACCCACTCCTTTGCAGAGCTAAGAAATCCATGATTACAGAATATTATATATATTCTCTAACTTTTTGACATATTGACAATTTTTTCTGATTTTTTTTCCTTAAAAATATTTTTACTTATATGGAATGGCTCTTTTGTAGGTGAGGAAGAAATTTAGGCAATATTAAAAAAATACAAAATAAAGGAAAGATTTGGAGAGTGCCTTGCTGTTCTCAATGAACTTGTTATCTTGCCTAGAAAATTAATGATAGTTAATAACAACTAGCATTTATGTTAATAATAACTAGCACTTATATGTCAATCACTGTGTTATGACGTGCTTTACAAATATTATCTCATTTGATCCTGACAGCATCATGGGAGATAGGTACTATTATTATTATTGTTATTATTATTTCCATTTTTACAAATGAGAAAACTGAGCCAAATAGAAGCCAAGGGATGGACAAAAGTTACAAAGTTACTAAGTGAGATTGCACATGAGAACCCTAAGCTTCTGTTAGTAATTTTTCAGAAATATTGGTGAGTGGAAGAGATAAATGAATAAAACTGTATTATTAGGTACTTATTATGTGTAAAACACTACATTGAATGCTTGGGATGCAAGGAGAAAATTAAGGTAGTCTCTGCTCTCCGTCTTCCTTTTTTATAATGTCTTTGGGATATAGGTCTAGTAGTGGTTTTGCTGGAACAAAATGTAAGCACAATTTTATAATTCTTTAGGTATAGTTCCAACTTGCTCTACAGAATGGATGGATCAGTTCACAACTGTCATATTAGGCAATCTGAGAGGTATGAAGTGGTACTTCAGATTGTTTTAATTTGTATTTCTCTAATCAATAGTTATTTAGAGCTTTTTTGTACAACTATAGATAGCTTTAGTTTCCTCATCTGACAACCACTTATTCATATCATTTGACCATTTTTAAACTGAGAATGATTTGTATTCTTATAAATTTAACTCAATTCTCTATGCATTTTAGAAATGAGGTCTTTATCAGAAATACTGGCACTTAAAATTGTCTCCCAGTTTTCTGCTTTCCTTATAATCTTTGTTACATTGGCTTTGTTCATGTAAAACCTTTTTATTTAATGTAATCAAAATTACTCGTTTTGTTTTTTATAATGTTTTCTGACTTTTGTTTGGTCACAAATTCCTCCCTTCCTTCTCCAAAAATCTGATAGGTAAATTATTCCTTGCTCTCCTAGTTTGTTTACAGTGTCAATCTTCATGTCTAATTCTGATCTTATCTTGGTGTATAGTATAAAATGTTAGTCTATGCCTAGTTTCTGCCATAATTTTCCAGTTTTCCTAGCAATTTTTGATAAATAATGAGTTTTTATCCAAGAAGCTGGAGTCTTTGAGTTTATTAAATAGTAAATTATTATGGTCATTGAGTACTGTGTCTTGTGTACCTAATCTATTCCATTGATCCATCACTCTATTTCTTAGCCAGTACCAAATAGTTTTGATGGTTGCTACTTTATAATATAATTTGAAATCTATCATGCCTAGGCCACCTTTTGTTCTTCCAGATGAATTTTCTTATTAATATGAATTATTCTTAATGAAGCCAAACTGACCCTTGGAAATAACTACTTCCTTTGTTAGATGTTCATTAACTATATCTAATAATTAGTTCTATTAATTTTCCAATCAAGATTACTGACCTATTGCTTTCAAAACTTGTTCTCGTCCCCTTTTTTTTGAAAAATAGGGCATTTGCATTTCTCCTATCCTGAAGTACCACTCAAGTCTTCTATTCTTAATATTTTGCAAATAAAACCTTAAGCAATTCAGCTATCATGGCTACCAATTCACTTGTTATACAGAGATGTAGTTCATTTGGGTCAGGTGCAACAAATTCATTAAGGTCAATTATCCATTCTCTTATGCTTTCTTTATTTATCTTGGACATTAGTTCTCTGTTAGCCATGTTTTCCTATGATTTTGAGTGCTAAGATCATCTTCCTTGGACAAGAAAACAAAAACTAAATAACTAATACTTAAGCATCGCTGCCCTCTCTCTGTTTGTTGTCAAAAATCTCCAGCCTGTTGACTCCAACAGTAGTTCTCTTCCTTCTTCTGCTAGCCCCCTCCAGTCCTATCACATAAGTTTATTTTTAATTTGTGAAATATAACAAGCTGCTCCAAAATAAAGAGTAATTAAAAAAAGATGATTTCACATGAAACTTGCTATTCC
This sequence comes from Sminthopsis crassicaudata, assembly GCF_048593235.1. Classification (NCBI taxonomy): domain Eukaryota; kingdom Metazoa; phylum Chordata; class Mammalia; order Dasyuromorphia; family Dasyuridae; genus Sminthopsis; species Sminthopsis crassicaudata. Next base: position 591,667,889 of record NC_133618.1, on the reverse strand, counting down.
TTTTAAGTATGTACATTTTTTCTTCCTTTCTCCTCTTACCCACTGCCAGTTCTAAAGATTACTACAATTAAAAACATAGGTAAAGGTATGTATGAACGTCTGCCTCTCTGAGTCTGTGCATGCATATGTAAAATTATTTTCTACATACATTTATTTATTAGTTCTTTCTCTGGATGCAGATAGCATTTAAAGAATTTGATAACCTTAGCTCTATCTTCCAGCCCCAGCTTATTCAAATACTCTTTTTAGGACTGTTCATATTTTTCTTGAAACTGGTCTTTAATTCAATCATTTGTATGTAAATGTTTACAGTTACTCACTAAGTTCCCTTTACATCTCTATCAGGCTCTTTGACAACTCCAATTTTTCTTTTTCATTGGAATTATTTCCTTTGTGTCTCAAAAACTTCTAATAGTTTCCTCAATCCTACCCTAACTTTCCCTATAGAATTTTCATCCAAGGAATGCTCCTCAGCATTTGAATATACTTCCATCATATCATAAATTTCAGACTATATCTGACTTTTTTTCTCATCACAACTGTAAGAGGGAGTGATCAATTCTACTCAGTTTCCAAAATTTTGATTCTAGCAACTCTATTTTATTCTATGAATTCTATTCATTAGAATCAAATCCAATACATAATTTCCCCCATTGGTTTTTCCTTTTGAAGGACATGATTATTATTAAGGTAAATCAAGAAGATAATGAATATTCTGCCATTGTCATTGAGATCTCCGGTGGATTCTGGATAATGGAAGTCTCCTATTATTACTATCAAAGTATTTTCCCAGTGGCATTCTACTATAAATCCAAAAATGCAATAACCTTAAGAAAATTACAACTGAAGGTGACTCAAAAGGCAAAGAAAATATATAAGTAGACTGTAGCATAATACTAAATATTACTTGTAAGCAAAAAATAGCTAAAAGACAATTAAAAATATAGATGAAAAGACTTCAGCAGTTACTTATTAAGAATGACCGATAACAGATGGATAATTTAAGTACTACACTAGTATCTGCAAAAATGATAGAACAAAAGAAGACTTCTAGCATATTGGATATATCCCCTATAGAAGTTGTATATAAAAACTCCAGATTAAAAGGAATAACTGAGAGCATCAAAGAGCTCACAATCTTTAAAGTAGATTTTTAAATCATTTTTAAATTAGAAGTCTTGTATTTATACTATTTACAGCACTCATAAATTATACATATATTTTCTATTTACAACATAGCCAGCAAAAAATACACAAATGAATATCTACTTCCTGATGTGCTCCTCATGTATTCCAGTATCAATTCCACCCCACAGGCATTCCTAGCCTCCCTCCACTTGCATGTTTTTTTTTCCTCTAGTTTCTCTCAACTCCTAAACAATTCAATTCAACATTTACTAAGCATTGACCACTAGAATGTGCTAGCACAAAACAACTCCATAGTTTTTTAGCTCCAGTAGAAGACAGAAAGAAAGAGTAGGGGAAGGAATAAGATCAATAAATCAAAGGAGAAAATGAACGGCTATGTAAAACCACGAAGAAAAGATTGAAAATTGATGGCAAGAATAACAAAGGAATGAATGAAAGAAAGAATCTGAATACCATAAACTTAAAAGCTAAGGAAATGGGAAAATGCACCTTTCTCCTTCTTTAAAGAAGTGAAAGGTTTTAGGTGTAGAATATTGCATATAATATCTGACTTGGTTAATATACAGATTAGTTTTGAGGGGATTTTTTTTCTTTTTGATCCTTGTTACAATAGGGCTATTTCTCACTATACACTACACCTCTGATAGCTTAATTTGCCTTCTCTTCAGTTGCTCACATCTGTCTAGATGTCAACTATGGTTGACTAATTCTCAACCTTCACTCTAACAGAGCCTCTATACTCTTTATATGCCTATGGATAGTTTATTTGATTTTATTTGGATAGTTACAATAGATAGTTTATTTGGAAGGGAAGACACATATTCAAAAATTTTAATTTTAATTTAATTTAATTTAATTTAATTTTAATTTTCCTATAACCAATAAATTGGCTCTCTGAAGGCAAATGTAAAAGATGAGTTCAAAAATGCTTTAAGCAATAGCAGCTTTCTTGGAAGAAGTGTATAAAAACCCAAGAAAAATATTAAGAAAAAATCATTAGAACTTCTGATAAGCTGATTTTATTTATAATTATTATAATCATATATCATACTAAATTATTTTAAATGATATAATTTTTAAGGGAAAAGTCACATTCTAGTAATTATTGTAATCTACAACAGTATAGGGTTTTTCCCCTGAGGCAATTGGGGTTAAGTGACTTACTCAGGGTCACACATTGAGGAAGAGTTAAATGTCTGAGGCCAGATTTGAACTCAGATTCTCCTGATTTCAGAGCTGTGCTCCCTTGCTGCCTCTAGAATAGGTCTTTTAACAGCAATCCATTTAGATAGTTTATTTTTGTAAATTTAGGATTAAATGTAGCTCTTTGACCAACATTGGGGTCAAAGCTCTACAGATTTTTTTCACATCAAAAATAGCATGATAGAGAATCCAACAAATGAAACTAAAATGTGAACCAAGTATTTTTCAAAGGCATAATGTTATAAAACAATCAACAACTTTCTGGTTGAAATAAAACTGAGGAAGAAAAGTGTGAAAAGAAAGAAAGCAAACAGGAGGAAAAATAGGATGGATGGAAATACCCAGGTAGTAATCATAACTGTGAATGTGAATGGGATGAACTCTCCCATAAAATGAAAGTGGATAGCAGAATTATTTAAAAAATAGAATTGTACAGTGTGTGTGTGTGTGTGTGTGTGTGTGTGGTTTTTGAGAAACACACTTGAAGTGGAGACATACACAAAGTGAAGGTAAGGGGTAAAAGCAGAATCTATTATGCTTCAGCTTAAGTTAAAAAAAAAAAAAAGCAACCATCCTGATTTCATACAAAAAAAAAAAGCAATACTAGCCCTAATTGAATGAGTAAGGAAGGAAACTACTTTTTGCTAAAAGGCACCACAAAGAAGCAATATCAATACAAAATATTTATGTACCAAGTAGTGATCCAAATTTTTAAAGAAGAAAGAAGTGAATTACAAGAAATAGTAAAATTATATTAGTGGGAGGCTGTCCCCTCTCATAACTCAATAAATCCAGCCAAAAAATAAATTAAAAAGAAAGTAAAGAGATGAACAGAATACTAAATATGACCTAAATATGTCAGACCTTTGGAGAAATCTTAATGGAAACAGAAAGAAATGTACTTTTTCTCAGCTGCACATGGCACCTACATATGTATTAGAGCATAAAAATTTCAAAATCAAATGTAAGAATGCAGAAATATTAAATGTATTTTCAGATCACAAGACAATAAAAAACAAAAAGGAGCAGTGGATAGATTAAAAGTTAAGTGGAAACTAAATGATCCTAAAGAATAGGTCATTAGAAACAATCATTGATTTCATTAAAGAGAATGACAACAATCTTACAACATATACAAATTTCTGGAATGCAGTCAAAGCAGTTCTTAGAGGTTAATTTATTTCTCTAAATTCTTATGTCAACAAAATGGGGAAAGAACATATCAATAAATGAGGAATGCAACTAATTTTTTAAATGAATTAAATACCTCCAACTGAGTACCAAATTAGAAATCATAAAAATCAAAGGTGATATTACTGATATTTAAAGAAAAAAAAAAAAAACCTACTGAGCTAACAAATAAATCAAGGTGTTAGTTTTATGGGGGAAAAAACATTAAGAGAAAGATGCCACTGGTTAATTTGATTTTTTTAAAGGGAAAAAAAAAAAAGCAAACATCCAGTAAAAAATGAAAAAGGGTGAAATCACCACCAATAAACAAGAAATTAAAGCAATCATTAGGAAAATTTTGTCCAGTTATATGCTAGTAAATACGACAATCTGAGTTAAATTGTTGAATATTTATGAAAATATAAGTTAACTAGACTAAGATCAGGAAACGTAAATCTTAAATAACCTAATCTTACAAAAAGAAATTGAACAAGCCATTAATGAACTCCCTAGAAAAAAATTCCTTGGGTTCAGATGGGTTCACAAATGAATTCAAACAAACATTTAAAAAACAATTAATCCCAATACTATATAAAATATTTGGAAAAAATAGGAGAAGAAACCCTACCAAACCTCTTTTATGAAACAAATATGTGCTGATAACTAAAATTAAGAAGAGCTAAAGTACAGAAAGAAAATTATAAATCAATTTCCCTTAATGAGTACTGAAACAAAAAATTGAACAAAATGTTAGCAAGGAGATTATAGCAATATGTCATAAGGATTATACATTATCCCACTAAGTGGGATCTATATCAGGAATGCAAGATTGGCTCAATATTAAGAAAACCATCAACATAATTAGCCACATCAGAAAAAAAAAAAAAACAACAGGAATCATACGATTATTTTAATAAATGCTAGAAAAGTTTTTGGTACAAAAATAGCACCCATTTCTATTAAAACCACTAGAGAACCTAGAAACAAAGTGAGTTTTCCTTAAAATGATAAGCAGTATCTAATCTAAAATCATCAAATAAACATTATCTATAATGAGAATGAGCTAGAAATCTTCCCACTAAGATCAGAAGTAAAGCAAGGATGCCTATTCTCACCATTTTTATTCAGTATTGTACTAGAAATGTAGCTTCAGCAATAAGAGAAGAAAAAGAAATGGAAGGGATTAGAATAGGCCATGAGAGAAAAAACTATCACTCTTTGCAGATGATGATAATATACTTAGAGAATTCTAGAACATCAATCAAAAAAGGACTTGAAATAATTAACAACTTTAAGTTTCTTAAACAGTGGTTAGTGACCTCATATGGGGTCTCATAATTGAATGTGGGGGTCACATATTATGATTTATTAACAATAAATGTTTGATTTCTATACCTATTTTATGTCCCTCTATACACAGGGTCACATGAAAATTTCTCAGGCAAAAAAGAGATCACAAGTGGAAAGAGTTTAAGATGCCTTAAACTTAAGCAAATTTGTAGGATGCAAGATAAAAACCACATAAATCATCAGTTTTTCTTTATATGACCAACAAAGCCCAACAGCAAAAGATAGAAAAGAAATTCTATTTAAAATAAATACAAACAGCTCTCTCATGCAGGTAAGCTTATTGGGGCCACGGAGGTACCAGCTGAGAATGGCCTAGTACTCTCTGTCAGTGCCCTTGTGTTGGGTAGAGCCAGTATAAGAAGATCCCTTCCCCATAACCATCCCTCTTCTCAAATAATCAGAGTTTTTGCCTGGATACTTCTGCCCAAAAAAGAGTACAGGAGTCAAACAGAAAGAAGTTTATACTGTGGCCTGAAACAGATTAATAAGGAATTTAACAATTTGGTCCTTGATCTTCCAGCACCATATTCTTCAGGTTTAGTCGGGGATCATATGTTTCATTGGCAAAAACACAATTATGGAACCTAATGACAGCCCAGGTCAAAGTGGTCATATAAAAAGAATCCACCTTACTATAGAGGCATCCTTCTTGTTTAAGCCTTATACTGTTAAATATTTGAGGCTACATGATATACTTTTTATACTCATAACTGATGTAGTTGAAGATTGGTACTGAATTTATAGCATCAGCAGAACAGAAAACATGAGTGATATATTCTATGCATATCAATAAAGGAATGAACTGTTCTTGTTTTATACAAAATGGAAACTGAGAGTCAAACATCCCTTGCATTCCTAAATAGGTTTTTGAACTTTTTGTAATTTTTATTTAAATTTTGTTAGGAGGCTTGGAAATATTAGTTAATCTTTCTACCAATATACTGTTTAACATAGCACTGAATAAATGATGCAAGGTGTCAATGGTTGAGTGATTAATTAAAAGGTCTACTAGTAATTAATTTATTTTATTCAATAAAGTCATATAAACCAAAAAATATAAAATATAAAATAAAATAAGTCTAAACAAAATAAAATACTTTGAAGTGTACCTATCGATATAAACCCAGGAACTATATAGATACAATTACAAAACAGTTTTCACACAAATAAAAACAAAGTTAAACAAGTAGAAAGATACCAATTACTCATAAGTAGGTCAAGCCAATATAATAAAAATGAAAATTCTGCCTAAACTAATATACTTATTCAGGGTCAAATGAAACTATCAAAGAACTACTTGATAGAGCTAGAAAAAATAACAATAAAATTCATCTAGAAGAAGTTAAGAATATCAAGGGAATTAATTGAGGGGGAGAGAATATAACTATATGATAAAAGCAGCAATTATCAAAACTATTTGATATTAGCTAAGAAACAGAGTGGTGGATCAGTGGAATATAGACTTTGTACACAAGACACAGTAAACAATGATAAAAGTAACCTAGTGTTTGATAAATCCAAAGATTCCTGTTTTGGAGATAAGAATTCACTATCGGAAAAATCTATTAGGAAAACTGGAAAACAGTAGGCCACAAACTAGACACCTCACATCATATACCAAGATAAGGTCAAAATATATGATTTGGACACAAAAAGTGACACAATAAGCAAATCAGAAGAGCAAGGAATAGACTACTTGTCAGACCTATGGGAAGGGGAAAAATTCATGAATAAACAAGGGGGAAAGAGTATTACAAAATACAAAATAGATAACTTTGATCATAATAAATTAAAAGGCTTTTGTACAAACAAAAACATTACAACCAAGATCAGAAGGAAAGCAGAAAGCTGGTAAACAATCTTTACAGCAAGTATCTTTGATAAAGGCTTCATTCCTCAAAAATATAGACAACTGAATCAAATTCATAAACATATAAGCCATGTTCCATCTTCTGAACTGTCAAAGGATATGAACTGGCAATTCCAGATAATGAAATCAAAATTATCTATAGGCATATAAGAATTATTCTAAATAGTTTTTGATTAGAGAAATCCAAATCAAAACAACTCCTCAGATAGCATCTCATATCTATCAGATTGGGCCATAATGACAAAAAAGAAAGTGTTAAATGTTAAGAGAGGGCTGTGGGAAAACTGAGACACTAAAGCACTATTAGTGGAGCTATGAACTGATCCAATCATTCTAGAAAGCAATTTGGAGCTATACTGTGCATACTGTGAGCATACTGTGCACACCCTCTGACTCAGGAATATCACTACTAGATCTATATCCCAAAGAGATCATAAAAAAGGGAAAAGGACCCACATATGCAAGAAAATGTGTAGCAGTCCTTTTCATGGTGGCAAAATAATGAAAACTGAAGGGATACCCATCAATTGGAGAATGCTAAACAAATTGTGATTTATGAATATAATGGAGTATTATTGTGCAAAAAAAAAAGTGGTCATTAGACAAACTCCCAAAAACCTGAAAAGACTTATATGAACTAAGGCAAAATGAAATGAGCAGAACCAGGAAAACATTACATACAGTATAAGTAATATTGTATGATAAGCAACTGTGTTGGACTCGGCTTCGCTCAGTAATACAGTGATCTAAGACTAGTACAAAGGAATCATGAAAGAAAATGTTATACATAACCAGATAAAGAACTGATATACCTGGAATGTAGATCAAAATATATTTTTTCACTTACTTGAATCATTTGTAAGGGCGATTTTTCTTTTGATTTGTTTCTTCTTTCACAACTCTGACTAATATGGAAATATGTTTTATATAATAGCACATATATAAACTATATCTTTGGAAGAAGAAAGAGATCGGGGAAAACTGGAATTCAAAATCTTGTGAAAATGAATGCTGAATTGTTAATAGAGTTATGAAATAATCCAACCATTCTGCAGAGCAATATGAAACTATGCCCAAAAAGCTATTATGCAAACTTTTCGAATCATTAGTACCACTACTGGGCCTATGTCCCAAACAGTTAATTAAAGAGGGGAAAGGACCCACATATGCAAAAATGTTTATAGCAGTCCTTTTTGTAGTGATAAGGAACTGGAAACCATAGTTGGGGAATGGCTGAATAAGTTAAGGTATATGAATGTGTTGGAATGTTACTGTTCTATAAGATCAGCAGCATAATTTCAGAAAGACCTGGAGAAACTTAAATTGACTGATGCTACTGAGTAGAAACAACAGAATATGTACCTAGCAACAAGACTATGACTTGATCAATTGTGATGGACTTGGCTCTTTCTAAAAATGAGGTGAGTCAGGCCAATTTTAATAGATTTGTGATGGAGAGAGCCATCTGCATCCAAAGAAAGGACTATGGAAACTGAATATGAATCACAACAGAACATTTTCACCTTTTCTGTTGTTGTTAGCTTGCTTTTTTTCTCATTTTTTTTTCTTTTTGAGCTGTTTTTTTTGTGCAGCATGAAAATTTGGAAATGTGTTTAAAAGATTTGCATTCGTTAACCTATATTGGATTATTTAGTATCCGAAGAGGATGGGAGAAAGGGAGGGAGAAAAATTTGGAACCCAAGGTTTTGCAAAGATGAATGTTGAAAATCATCTTTGCATGTACTTTGAAAATAAAAAGCTATTTTTTACAAAGGTTGCTTTCCTTAGGCCATTTTCCTCTATTCACCCTTTAGCTATAAGAGTATCTCAAAATATGGTATGTTGAATACCCTGTGGGTCAAATAGGTCAGACATCTAAACTTGGATGACTTTCAGAATATTTTACTTTGAAAGATCCAGATGGTGATTTGGTAGGTTAAGCCAGCCATCCTTAGAGTCAATTGTTAACATTTTTGTTGGATGATAGCAACATAAATCACTCACATTTATATACATTATGAATGAATATTTATAAACATTTCATTATTAAATTAACAAATAAATGCAAAAAAGTTTTAATATAAATATTTAGGTCAATTTTGAGGCTGACAATAACTTTATTGATGACATAATACATAAAAATAAGTTTCAAAACATTTTTGTTGATAACCTTTTTAAAAATGAATAGTAAAAGTTTTCTACCTAATTATAATATGGAATATCTTGATTATTTGGAACCATCATATAAACGAATCATTATAGGACAAGGCAGTATAGGGAATGGAGTGCTAGGTCTAAAGTCAGGAAGATCTGAGCTTAAATCTAATCTCACATCCTTATTAAATTTGTGACTTTGGGTAAGTCACTTCATGATTTTCTGGGTTAGCTTTCCACGACAATAATAATATTTCTTAATAGGCAATACCTATCTCCCAGGATTGTTGCAAAAAATCAAATGCTATAAATCGCTTAACCTGGCACAGAGTAGGGATTTAATAAATGAAAGGTAATATAATTATATAATATATAGGAGATCAACAAATTAAGATGTATCCAAGAATATTCTCCCACAAAAAAAGAAAAAAGTCCTCCTCAATATACTTGTTTTCTTTTTTATTTGACTGTCTTTTCTTTCATAAAGTAGATGGGATGAAGGAGATGGAGAGGTGGAAAAGATAGTTAATTGATAAAGTAGTTGATATGTGTGCTTTGATGGTATGGGAAAATCCCTAGTATTTGCAAATCTCTTTCAATCCTGGGAGATTGGAAACTTATTTTCTTTTTTTTTTTTTTAATTTAATTTTATTTTATTTTATTTTTTTTATTCATTTTTCCAAATTATCCCCTCCTTCCCTCCACTCCCTCCCCCCATGGCAGATAATCCCATACATTTTACATGTGTTACAATATAACCTAGATACAATATACGTGTGTAAATACCATTTTCTTGTTGCACATTAATTATTAGCTTCCGAAGGTATAAGTAACCTGGGTAGATAGACAGTAGTGCTAACAATTTACATTCGCTTCCCAGTGTTCCTTCTCTGAGTATAGTTATTTCTGTCCATCATTGATCAACTGGAAGTGAGTTGGATCTTCTTTATGTTGAAGATTTCCACTTCCATCAGAATACATCCTCATACAGTATTGTTGTTGAAGTGTATAGTGATCTTCTGGTTCTGCTCATTTCACTCAGCAATAGTTGATTTAAGTCTCTCCAAGCCTCTCTGTATTCCTCCTGCTGGTCATTTCTTACAGAGCAATAATATTCCATAACCTTCATATACCACAATTTACCCAACCATTCTCCAATTGATGGACATCCATTCAACTTCCAGTTTCTAGCTACAACAAAAAGAGCTGCCACAAACATTTTGGCACATACAGGTCCCTTTCCACTCTTTAGTATTTCTTTGGGATATAATCCCAATAACAGCAATGCTGGGTCAAAGGGTATGCACAGGGAAACTTATTTTCTTAAAAAATTGTTCAAAGCACCAAGTGGTTCAGCAACCTGTGTGTCAAGGGATTTGAACACTATGGTCTTCCTGACTCCCAAATACCATGGAAATTGAAAGATACTGACAAATATTGTACTAAAATATTCTATAAGAATATTAGAAAAAATAATTCTTCCTAACTAGGAATTTTTGTTTTAAAAAAATTTTAAAGTACTTAAAAGTTTTTTTATACTAATGTCATATTTTAATATACTACTCATAACAGGAAATGATCCTGACTTCTCAAAGTCTATAACAGCGTAATGCAAGTTTTCAGACACATCCAGCAAAGTTGCTACCTCTGGATGTAAATTTGATACAATCAAATCAATACTGGAACTGAGCTAAGTTTTGAGCCTATTCTCCCAAAGACATATAAGGGATAGGATGTCCAAGAGATATTGGAGAAATGGCTGTGTACTTGTTCTTATTTTATTTTACTATAATCTTTGACATAAATATTCCTTTGTAAAAGAAAATTAAGTGGTTAAATTGAACTGGGTACTAGTAAGAGGTCCCTAACAAATAGGAGAACAGAACCAGTAGGGCTTCTACTGAGAGAGAGATTTTGAGAAAACTAAAGGGAAGGTTTACCCTGTCTGGCCCTTTGGGACTAAACCATCCACATTATACACTACTCTGAATTCCAGGTAAAATGACATAATTCCCCAGAACTAATCATAGTGTCATCTCATGGACTAAGAATTTGCTCAGTTTTCTTGTCTTGGAGAAAATGGAATCTCATGAGGCCCAGAGATGTTAGGTGACTTGCCAAAAAAATCACACAGATAGCTTGTGGCAGAGCTGGCATCCTAACCCACCAGTTCTATTTCCTTTCTACAATTCCAATTCCCATTTCAGTGGCTTTATATATAGTTTGTTCCTATAACTGTAATTCACTCCTCTCAGACCTCCAGCTTCTTTCAAAGCTCCATTCAGGTGCTTCCTCTTATAAGAACACTTTCCTGACCTGCTTTCTCCTTCCCACTCAGATATATCCCACTGGACTTCCTCATAATGCCCCAGAAAATTCATCATCCTGCAAGAACACTTCACTCTAGCATTCATACCTCATAAGTATTCCCTTGCCCTGGGATCCCTCCCAATAACTAGAGAATGGAGATGGAAAGTTCCCAGAATCTATGTTTGATGAAGGTGCCCAGGTTGCACTCCTCAAGATTTTGTCATCATGTCTCATGCTGGCCACCACTCTTCATTTCTTCTCAACTTCCTTTTATGTGTTGTTTTTCCCCATTAGATTGTAAACTCCTTGACAGTAGAGACTGTCTTTTTCATTTTTTTTAAAATCTCAGCATATAGGTTCGTAATAAATGTTTACCAACTGATATAAAATTATATTATAATTACTTATTCATGTACATATTGTCTTCCCTAGTAAAACATAAAACCCTTCAGAGCAAGAAGTTTCATTTTCCCTTTGTATTCTTTACATCATCATCATATGTTATCATTTTAAAGCTCACAAAGCATTTTCTGTATTTTTAAAAATAGTTAGATATTTCGTTGTTCAAACAACATCACAAAGCCATAATTTTTTGTTCCTTATACACAAAACAACAGCAGGAATTCATGGAAGGTCCGTAGAGAACAGAGGCCTTACCTACTTTACTTAGCTTAATTCTAGCTCTACTTTATATGTATGCCAAGCATGGGAGCACCTTGAGAATTTTAAACTTTAAGTCAAATAATAGTCCAGGAAAAAGGACTATGATATATCCCCAGACAACAGACAATTTAAAAAATAGATAATCTCAGCTCAGACAATCTGGCTGGCTTTTGTCCAAGGCTTGTTCTTGGTGAGTGACAAATACCTCACTGGATCTATAGCCATGGAAAGCTAGCAGAAAGAAACTATTAATGGCATCAAAGGAGACATGGCCTGCATATGGCCTTAAAGAGACCAGAGGAGAAACATACAGCAGAGATTATTTGCTAGCAATTACCACAAAACCACAAGCAAGCATCCAACAGAAACATCACACATAGTAAAAATCAGACCCAGCACAAAGTGCAATGCCATGGCCAAAAGACATTACTGTCCCTGAAGCATCAGAGGTATGTTGCTCCTCAATTTATATGTCCTGGCCATTCATGTTCCTCTCTGTGTGTCCTTCCATAAATATTCCCTAACCAAACATATTCCATGCATGTATGTTCTATATGCATGAATATTTTTCCTAGTGATATATATATGTATATATATATGTATATATACATATATATATACATATATCACTATATAGGTATATCTATTAGAAACAGTGCCTCCAGCTTATTGAGGGGAGAGGAAGAAACATTCTATAGCCACTTTTCTCACCATTCTCTCTTATGATGTTTCCTTTTTTTTCTTTTCAGTCAGGAAATACACTTGGAGCTACTCTAGGGTTCTGAGAAGATGCCCATGAGAAGATACATTCTACAGTTATAACCACCTTATAGACTAGGAAATGTAGGCTCATATAGTTTTAGATGTTTTGTTCCTGGTCACAAAACTAGTGTGTTTAACAGGCTGGATTAGATTTCTTCTGGATTCCAAGGAGGACTCTTTTCACATCATGCTGGGCTGCCTCCCAAATATATCACATACTCCTTGCAAAAATACAAAGCAAAATGGTTTGTAAATGTCTATTGAAAAGAAGGAAAAATTAATTCTCAATTTAAACACTTAACACATAACAAAATAAATTCTAGAATACAACTTATTAGTTGTATTTTATTTTTAAACTATTTCTTTACTGGAAAATGAAAAGGCAGAGCCTAAAAAGTCAAATAAGAAAAGTGTAACACTTTCACTATTTGCACCAACTTCAAAACATAAGTTAAAGTTTACACATCATAAAATGAATTGTTTCTATCCAACAAAAATCTCTAAGAAAGTAATATATAGTTCAATAGAATATGACTTACTCATATAGGTGACAAGAACCAAAGCCTTAGGAGAGACCTGCCACAAAGTCATACAAAAGATTAAGAGGCAGAGTCGGAACTTGAACACAAGCTCTATAAGTATAAATCAAGCACTTTCTAGTTTATCCTTTAGAAATAAGTAACATTATATAGCTATAAAGTGAGGGTCGGTTGAGACAAGTCCTCATTCATGCCACAGTACCTTGATCAAATACAACTACTTCGACTAAATCACTAAATCCAAAACACAAAATTAATGTGTGCTTCCTCATGCTCAGCAGACTTTGTATAACATAGTAAGTTAATTTAAAATTTTGGCATTTGTGTGTCTGGCAGTATAAAAGAGTCAAGCTCCTATGACAAAACAGTTTTCAAAGAGAGAAATCAGCCTAAATATTTTCCCCATTCCCTTGACCAGAAGAGTAAATTTTGGAAAGGATTCTAATTAGTGTCCTAGCAGAAGCCACAAAACATCAAAAGCTAGTGGAAGTGTCTTCACCAGGAGCTGAGGACAAGTAGTTTCAAGACTACAAGGAGCCCAGAAAAGTTAGCAAGTCTAAGGAAAATACATGAATATTTCCCAAAGGGAAAGAAAAGGATTTCTGTAATCAAGAGCTGTAAGTTACTCATCATATATTCTCTCAAAGTGTAAGCCCTAGACCCCCTATATACTAATGGGAGAGTATATCAGACTTTTGAAGGATATTTTGTAACAATTGTTGTTACTATACCACCTCAGTAAATAACTTTTTACAAGATAATTAAGTCTACCTAACTGATCAATATCAACTGATACTCATAGGGGAAAGCACTGCAGTGGAGGTTTATCAGCATTAGAAAGTCATCACTCAGAAACCTGAAGAGAGAAGAAGCACCTGTTCTGTGGGGACCGAACCTGCTAGTATAACTAAGAATGAGGAAAGCAGCTCCAGAGTCTGCTTCATCTTGCATATCAAAGCTTCTTAAATTATGGATTGTGATCCCATAATTGAAGGTGGAAGTTGCAAAAAATAATTGACAACAATAAAAGGTATCAAATATTCCTCCATGACAATTCTTTATGTAAAAATAAACAAGCATTCATCTCATTAGTATGTAAAATTGCTTTTATCTTTAATGAATGATGAAATTATATGTATATCAAAGAATTATTTTTAAAAATTTTTATGATTTTTTTATGATTTAATATCAGGAAATGTTTGATTATATATTTATTTTACATATCTACTTGCCTAGTGTCTCTTTAAAATCTCTTGGTCAAAAAGGGGTCGTGAGTAGAAAAAGTTTTTTAAAAGTCCGTTAGATATGATGTCTCTGTTTCCTTTATAATTTTCACATTGATTAAATCCTTTGTTATTTTACTATATTGCATATTCATGGAATAAAAAAGAAAAAAGAAAAAAAAGATACTATAGTTTCAGAGACATATAACATCACAAGCTTGGTTTTTCAAAAGGGTCAAGGTATAGTTTCTTCATCGAGACAATATGGCAAAAATTGACAACTCAAAACTACTTCATTAGAAACATTAACACAAAACATCTAGCATTCTTTAACCAGAAGATAATCTGAGTACTAATAGTCTTTTCACTTTAGTAATTAATTTCTCCTTAATGTGAAGTCATAGTCCTGCTGTATTTCATTGTTGTATATAGTTGCTATAAGTACATTTCTCCTTCTCTTACAACATAATGAAGCATATTCAAAAGACACTTCTTCAAATTATTCCAGGAATAATTCTAATTTTAAAAGCTCTCTCTACAATAAGGATGTTTTAAACCTTCAAACATAGCAAATTTTAAAATCAATGGACCATGCATAAACAAATTTGGATAATTTAATTTCTATAGATAAGATTATTTGTCACTTTCCTATTCGTGGTTCATCAAGCTATAATTCAAGAATACAATTATGCTAACACATGACATTAATATTTCCTTTCCATGAGCTAAGTAATGAATATTTTCATATAAAATGTTTTCATATAAATTATTGTCATCAAAAAATTAAAAATGAAACAATATGAAAATGTCAAGGAAAGTACAGCAATTATTTAAAAAGAAATAAATTTATAGAATCAACAGGAATGCCCAATTTTATTCTTTTTTCAAAAATTTGATGTTTTAACTGAAAAATGTTTTAAAACTCTTAATTTTTGCATCTCATGTATCAGTTGAATATAACAAGTTATTCTCTTTAGTTTAACTGATCAAAAATCTATAAAATGAAAGGATTTTATAAGATGATCTCTAAAGATCAATTCCTGCTCAATCATTCCAATTCCTTTTCTTATTTCCTATTCTATGAGTAAGGAATTGGAGTTTTTCCCCTAACCCTAATATTTTTTGTATTAAGATTCTTTTCATTTCTTCTGTTTGATATTGTAAAGTCCCTTTTGATTCTTAATGTTCTTTTTTTTTTCTTTAACATTCTAATTTTCTCTAACATTCTAGTGGCCTAAGCTTCCTGTCAAGTCTTAACAATTTATACTTTAAGATTTTTTTCGGGGTGGCTAGGTAGCGCAGTGGATAGAGCACCAGCTCTGAAGTCAGGAGGACCTGAGTTCAAAAATGACCTCAGACACTTAACCCTTCCTAGCTGTGTGAGCCTGGGCAAGTCACTTAACCCCAATTGCCTCAGAAAAAAAAAAAAAAAAAAAAAAAAAAAGTTATTTTTTTCCTGCTCTAACAATCTATATTCTCCATCATAAGGCCCCTTCCACCTCCATAGATTTAAAAGTCAAAGGTTCACCTATTTACATTTAAAATTAAAGTCAAGTATAGTTTGAGATTACTTTCTCTGATAAAATCTGTTCCTCAAATTACATGTTCAAAATGTATTAGAGTATTTTAACTAGAAATGGAAATAATAATCTTACCATTAAAAAAAAGTTAACAATGATTAAGAATAGATTTAAAATGAGAAAAAGAAATTGAAAAAAAAAGTCTTTGTATTAACCAGGATCAAAAAATTGTTTCTATGTCAGTTAATGGTTTGGCTACTAAAAGACCCCTTTAGAAACTTATTAAAAATAAAAGCAGAAGCAATACTTATTTTTTTCTTCTGCTACTCCAACACAACAGAATGGCAGCCCTAGGCATTTCAGGATTTAAATAATATCTTCCAAAAGGGAAATGTTTTTACAAAATACTTTCTTTTATATCTGTTACTACTAGAATTTGACAAGAGTTATAAGCAGTTTCAGATGCTCATTATTACAGTAATTTAGAAGATGTAATTTCCCCATCTAATATTCCAATCTAGTTTTTCTCTTCTACCTATCCTTAATCTAGCTATATAATCTTTCCAACCATTCATTTTCATCAAAAGAGTAAGTAGTTCTTCATTTTCAATGCAATAAAGTATAAATTCTGTAATCACATTTTAGTTACCTTTCTTGTCTTTCTCATACTATTCCCCTACTTTCCAATAAGATTATACTTCCTCACCATTCTCTGATTAAGTGGTCTAGAATGTTTCCCTTTATCCATGATTAAAATCTCTCCATTCAAAGCCCACTTCCACCATGAAGGCTTTCCCAAATGCAAGTGATCTTACCCTATCCAACTTCATTACTAGCAAATCATTCTACCTTCATTCAGTTCACTTGTTTTTGCCAAGGTAATGAGACAAGTACATCAGTGAAATAGTGCAAATTTCCCCAGATTTCAACAAAGTATTTGATAGTTTCTCATGTCTTTCTTGTAACTAAGATTAAGGTTACAAGATATAAGCTAGAATCAGTGATTTCCAAATATTTTTATCCCAGCAGTAAAAATGTCTTGAATACAAACTAACATATTAGCAATTAGTGATATACACCTATATATAAAATATACATATGTATATATGTATATATACTAGTAATTATGTATTCAATATGGTTCAATAGTTTTATGAATTAACGAATGAATGAAATACATTTAAGTCATGATAACAAAATCAAATAGAAAAAGAGGCCACTAAACCAGTATATAAGGATCCCTGTGTACTATGTATTGAAAAATCACATATTATCTATGTATTATTTTATTTTTATTTATTTATTGTTAAATATCTCCCAATTACACTTTAGTTTGGGTTGAACCAAATATATATATATATATATACTTGTGTGTATATTTACACATTAATATATATAGTTATATTAGAGATATGCTAATTATATGTTTAGATAGATAGATATGCTTCTCAATTAATCCTGCTATCCTCTCAAGGTAAGTGAAGTATTTTTTTTCCATTAATGATTTTATTTTGTTTTTTGCTGAGGCAATTAAGGTTAAGTGACTTGCCCAGGGTCACACAGCTGGTGTGTTCTCCTGACTTGGAGGGAGGGAGGAAAGGAGGGAGAAAGGAAGGAAGGAAGGGAAGATCCCAGAAGAGAACAAGATCAAGGACACAACAAGAAGAGATTAGATTTCAGAAGAAAGAATACCTCTTTCTAACAGACTGTAACAAAAAAAGACAATAAAATGTAGAGACTGTCTAAGTTGTGGAGAAAAGGAAACCTGTAGAGTATGGGCTAGCTCCCTGGAGGGCTTCAGGGTCATCCAGAGTCAGGATAAATCAAAGTCCTTGGTCTTTAGGGGGAGAAGTGAAGGAGGCAGGCAAGCTACCACAGGGCTTGTCAAAGATGTATCCTGGATTCTGGATTTCGGAGTCACCAACTTCTCTCCTCCTCTTCCTGCTGCCAAGTGACCCTGGCCTCTCCCCCCCCCCAACTTGCCTACACCTAACATTTTAACACCAAACATTCAGCAAGCACCACTGGTGAGAAGAGCCATTATCCAATTATATGCTAATAGTTATTGTCTCACAGTGAATAGATAATTAGCTGTAAGTGCCTGGTAGTCTGATTCAAGCATACCTTTTAGGAGTTTCAGCCCTCTACAGAAACCTATGATAGATAGGTAACCTCCATTTTCTTAATAAAGTAAGAATTTATCTCCTAAGAAGAAAAGTTGATGATATAGCAAAGAGCTTGAAGAAAAGTTTTGTTGTATCCACTGTGGGAAGTGAAAAAGTGAAAAAAATTAAAAGAATTTTCAGGTAATGGCTGAGCTCAAATGAAATGGTAGTAGTGCCACCTGGCACACTTATGTGCCTTTTTCCAGCATCACTGAGAAGCATTGGAGCAGAAGAGAAAATAGCTCATTGGCAGGTCATGATCATTTGTAGGAAAAGAGGGAGAAAGATTGAAAAATAGAACACAGTGTATGGTTAGACTGGTTAAATCTAAGGTAAAAGCTATGAAAAGGCAGCCAGTCCAGAAGTGATGAGATGAACAGGAAAGGATGACATGATTAGACAAATGACAGTCTTAGGAGGAGTAAGGCAGAGAGAGAATTTCATGTTATATAATACTATAGAGGCAGAATCAATGGTTAATATGCTGGACTTGGGGGGCAGCTAGGTGGCCCAGTGGATAGAGCATCAGCCCTGAATTCAGGAGGACCCGAGTTCAAATCTAGTCTCAGACACTTAACAATTCCTAGCTGTGTGACCCTGGGCAAGTCACTTAACCCCAGCCTCAGGAAAAATAAATAAAATAATAATAATAATAATAATAATATGCTGGACTTGGAATCAAATGATTTGGGTTCAAATTCTGCTTCTGACACTTATGGGCTTTAAGACAAGCAATTCATTTAACCTCTGTCAGACTTGGGCAACTTAGTAAGATGAAAACTTAAGAACAGAATCTATTTTACTCATGTGATAAGTGGGTTGTAATATCACCTATACTATCTCCACTCTAGTAATGGGGCAACTAAGTGACATAATAAAGTATCAGGCCTGAAAATCATAAAAACTTGTATATTAAATCTGACCTCAGATATCCTTACTAACTATATGACCCTGGCAAGTCACTTAACACCTACCTATCCATCTACTTTCCTTATCTGTAAAATAGGGGTAATAATAGCACTAGCCTTTCAGAGTTGTTGTAAAAATCAAATGAGATAAAATTTATAAAACAGCACAGTGCCTGACCTATAATAAGTACTATATAAATATTGGCCATCATCATTATTATTATCAAATATTTAAAAATAAAAAATCCCTCTTATCAAATATATTATTGTATTAGATTCAGTTAGGACTGCAGATACATACAACAGAGATCTGAAAAAACAGAGACAAAATCTGTAGAGCTTATATTTTCCAAAAGTATCAACAAACCCAAACAAGGAAAAGAAGGTCAATTGCTAATTATTGGGAAACATCATATATTTATATAACTTTCCAAAGCAAAATTAACTCCTTTATAAGCATGTAAGTTAAATAAAGAAATACCATTCCTCATTTTGGGTTACACTATAATACTATAATAGATTTGGTTTGAATTTCTCCTAAAGCTTTAACATAGATGAAAGTTTTTGTTTTTTTTTACTTTGAAATGTGAACCGTCTTTTTAAATTCCAGCAAGTGAAAAAAAAAAATTCCAGTTAGTAATTATTTAATATGTGTTTATATGTTTTAACATTAGCTTGGTGTTAAAAGTTGGACTTCCAATATGAATTAGGAGCCAGTTTGCAATAAATAAGTGTTAGTATATCCAAATGTACTAACTAGAATAATCTTACTCTACAGCTACCTTAAAGATTCTTTCACAGTGGGTTTCCACAATCTCTGCAAATAATATTATCACAGAAAGTATAAGTTCCTTCAATTAAGGAATTTTCCTTAAAGTGTGGATAAGTGCATTGGAAATGATTATAGTACTTTTGGTTCCCAGATGAAAAACAAGATCATATCACCCAACAAACAGCTTGTGATTGAGAAGATCCAAGATTAAATATAAAGTCTTCTATTTTAAAATTCTTCTTAAGCTGGCCCCCTCTTGCCTCTGCAGTGTTCTTATACTTCCACATACTCTGCAATCTAGGGACATAGATTTCCCCTTGTTTTTACTGGCACAAAATGCTCCATCTCCTAATTCTGTACTTTTTCATTTGTCTGTTCCCCCATACATAGAATATACTCCCTATTTACTTCTAATTCCTTGCTTCCCTAGCTTCCTACAAGGGTCAAATTCCAACTTCCACAAGGAAGCTCAGGCTAGTCCATCTTGAGCTTTGTGTCTTCTAAGATTATCTCTAATTTGTCCTGTACATATCTTGTTTGTACATAGTTACTTGGATATTATCTTCCCAACTAGAATATAATCTCCTTGGAGCAGACTGTGCCTTTTTTTGTATCCACGGCACTTAGTACTGTGCCTAGTACATAATATGTGCTTAATAAATGCTTGTTAACAAACATCTCTTGAACTGCTTATAAAAACAGACCCAGTCAAGCAGTGGACCAGCCTCAGAGAAAATAACTCCAGATTCAGATTCTTGAGAAATACTTAAATCATGCAAGGAGAAGGAGGAAGAAAAAACTTCTCCCTCTTTCTCCTCTCTCCACCCTATTAAACTGATCACATCCCTGGGAAGAAGATGCAGGTAGAAGCCACAGCATCCAACTGAGAGCAGAGAGAAATTATGAAAATAAAGGATCACCTAAGAAAGCAGAAATTATGTACAATACTTAGAAACAAAAAGAACACCAAAGAAAAACATGAAAACAGCTAGATGTGGAAAGATAGGGGGGAAAGAGCTTCAACTGGTGTGACTTCATGCAACAAAGAAGAAGATAATAGAAAAATGGGTATCTATCCATTGAGGAAGACCTGAGTTCAAATTTGGCCTCCAATATTTACTAGCTGTGTGATCCTGGGCAAATCACTTAGCCTTGTGTGCCTCAGTTTCCTCATCTTTAAAACTGAGGTAATGGATAGCACTTACCTACCAAGGATGTTCTGTGGCTCAAATGAGATAATATTTGTAAAGCTATTAGCACATAGTAGATGCTATATAAATGTTGGCCATTATTTATTATTATTATCATTAGCTCTGGAGTCAAGAAAGGAATTCCATGGCATAAAACGTCTGGACTTATGAGTTACTCCTTTGACATATGTATCTTTCATATGATTCACCATGATTGGACTTGAACTCAATCTCCCCATGAACCTCTGTGTATTTAAGGGAGAGTTCAATCCAGTTTTTTATGGGCATATTTTTTTACCAACTACTTTTATTATACTATCTTAGTAAATACCTTTGCAAAAGATAATTGAGGCTACTGGATAATAAACTATGAGAAATACTTTAGTCAGAGACTATAAGGGACAGTACTAGAAAAAATCCCTCAGGATCACTTCTAGCACCTTGAGGAAAACAGTAATAAGCTACCAGCTGGGACCCTAGCCTTCCAATGCAAGTGGGAGTCAGGAAAGTGGACCAAGAGAGGGAGATAGAGCACCATAAAGAAAAAAAAACATGCCATATTACTGACCATTTTTCATTATGGCCAAAGAAAGGAGTGAAAGAAATATCTAAACTCATACAGTTCTCCTACAATGAGACAAGGGAATTGTTTTTCTTTTTATTTATATCAAATAGATACTATCACTCTGAACAGGTTCAACTAGAAGGAACACATTTAACCAATCTGTAAATGAGAAAATACATCATCTTCCTTACCCCCTACCTGTCATCCCCTTCCCCTCCAAAAAAGGTTTCATTTAAGCTTAAACGAAGAAAAATCACATAATTAACTTGCTATGCTATTCTTATAATAATTATATTACCATAATTTTAATTTAATTATGTTTTCTTTCCTCTTTAACTTTGTTTTGGAATATTATCCTGTTGGCAAAATGTTAATTCAATTAATCTAGGAGCTCAACTTTGATTTATTAAAGATATTGTGAATTACCTCTACATGAAAGGTTACATATTTTTATATTTATTGAACAATATAAAAAAAATTCATGGACATATGTAATTCATTACTCTTTTGATATTTGGCAAAAATAGAATTGAATAAAGATACAAAAAATCTAATTTCATTAAAAGTTACTTATTTTCCTCCTGTTAATTAATACAATTTGAAACTAATTTATTTATTAAAAACTAATTTATAAGTGACAATATCAGAAGTTTTTACACTGTCACTTAGCAAGAAAATCTTTAAGTATGACAGGAGTTTGTAATATGTGTTCAGTTAATGAAATAATTGTTTTTAACAATTCAATTTCTAAAATAATAGTTTTGGCAAAATAGTACTCAATAAAATGTTTTTATTCAATGCAATAAATACTGGGATAAAGTTAATATAATTAAAATGTGAAAAATATCAATCACTTTACATTTCATAAAGTGGCCATGATTATTCCAATTCTTAATACCTTGAAAACGTCTAGTCTGTCTTTATCCAAAGATAAACATTGTGTTTTACCTGTAAGAGTAAGAACATAATTGAGTATTCCTCTTTTCAAATAAGAATGGGTAAAAGACTATAATCAATTCTATTATAATGGAAGTAAACTAAAATACATACAGTTTTTGCTACAGTATCTACTTCCCCTCCCTCAATCCATCAATCTTCCATCCCAGAGAAGCACTTGAAGAGTACTCATTCCCTAGTGGATTCCCTATAGTAGAAAAGCTAGGTTACCATGGAACCAGCCAATTAATTTTGACACCTGCTTACTAAGATTGATCAATCATTTCTGATGTCTGTTTGCTAGGTTGCTATCCTACAGTTTAGAAAGAGATTTCTCAGGATAATTAATGGCTTGAGAATTTCTATTTAGAGACTTTCCCAGTGTATTAATCGTACTATAGTCTAATAAAACCAACCACCATTCTCAAAATGAAACCTTCATCAATGTAGTTACCATGTACTTTGTTTCAATCATTTTTTTCTTTTAAAGCTAATACTTCCTTTCCTATTATAAAAGACTGAGAGAAAGCAGGTTCATCTAAATTAACATGAGTATGATCAAAGATTTAGAAATGAAAGGGACTTAGAAATCATCTAGTCCAATCTTCTCATTTTATAACTTAAGAAAATTAGTAAAAAAAAAAGGGTTAAGTTCGTTACTTGTTCAAAGTTACACAGGCATTAGTGGCAGAAACTGGATATGAACCAAGAGCCTTTGACTACAAATCTAAAACTCTTTTCACTTTTCTATGTTGTCAAATTGGACCTGGATAAGAAAAGCATGCAAAAGTACTGGAAGTTACAATGAATATTCTTTTAAAAAAATTATAAGTGTGTTAAATCATTAGTTTATGAAATAATTTCATTTGTGTGCAAACATTTAAAATTCTCTTCATTTTAATTGTAAATTGAAAGAAATGATTGATAAATGGTATTATTTATGCCTGTTTTAATTTTATTTACTATCTTCTTTACTGACAGAGGCAACATCTGCTTGTGAAGTCACAAGCAGAGAGCTTCCCCACCCTATTTAATATCACGCCCCCCCCCAACCAGCTGGTCAACAATTAGCTCTACTGTTGTAAAATACAGCTGTGAGCTTCTCATAGCTGTGCAGATGTTTGTGCTCTTTAGATAGATGGAAAGGATCCACTACATCAAGCCAAATGTCCCTGAGTTATATAAGTCATTCACACAATTTTCATGTTCCTAGCTAAATAGATATTAGGAAATATATGATTTCTTCACTCTTAGCCTCAGCTGCCATTTTTATACCTTCTAAAACTCTGTATTACTTATCAGATAATAAAGTTGACTTAACTATTGTCTTAACTAAAATCTGAGGAATAATTAAACCACTTGTTCTAAAGGAAAGAAAGCAACAAGCAAATGCTGAAAATAAAATTCAATAAAATGTTAATTTCCTGATCTGAAACTGAATAGTTCATTTAATTTTCTAACAATCTTGATAAGCCTCTCAAGATAAGAAATCTGTATTTTGCCTATTTTGTCTATTTTAAAAGCATATGCCAAATATATGTTCTAATCTATATTAGATAAAAAAAAAAAACAACAACAAAGAACTAACTGAAAACTGGCAGACCCTAACACAATACCCATAGCTTTCTTCTAAAATGAAATTGACATTTAAAATGTCATATTTTTCATATTAAGTTCATAATCTATTCAGAGGTTTCAAAAATTTGTGAATTCCTTTTTAAAAGAACAATTGGCATTTTTTTTTTATAGTCAAAAGGCCTGGGGGAGAGAGGGTAGGTGAAGAGAACAGAGCTAGGAACTTAAAAACTGCCTCCTTCATATATAAGGGATTGATCTGTTCCTAGCACTGATTATGACCTAGTTATATGGTATTTCTGCTTTTCCAACATAGCTAACAAATAGAAACTAAAAGGAGTTTCACCTGGATTATTTCTCTTTCATTCATAATAATGACTAGCGTTTAGTTTTCCAGGCCACAGATTAACTATTCATTCCATATGCTCAACAAGAGCACTGAGCATTAATGAACTTTACAACTATCCATTCCAAGTTAAAACAGAAATTATAGTTTAATGGTTAATTTATTTGCTCTCTGTCCTTATGTGGGTTTTTTTCCCCTTAATTAAACTGTACCAAAGCAAAAGCACATAAAGTTTGAATGGCAAATTGTTCACCTAAAGTATATCTAAGAAATACCCTCGGTGACTCTTCACTTTTACAATTATCTAGAACAGTGACAGTAAAATAACCTTACTTTGGCTGGCGGTGGTCCGACAAAATTCTCCCACATAAACATAGTTCCTAAATTAACCAGATAGTCCCAATTCTCTTGGTTATTTCCATCTTTCTTTCACTCTCCCAAAGTCATCCCCACCACCACCACCATTCATGACATCCCTCAATCCGAAGTTCCCTTCAAAATACCGAAAGTGAGAAGGCACTTTCAAGACGGAGAAATTCAAACTGCAGGATTATTTCTCGTTGCGGGAGCTTGGGACCGGTGAGCTGGACATCCCCCGAAACAGGGTCCCCCAAAGAGCCCGCTCTGTCCTTGGCCTCTGTCCTCCACAGGCAATCCCCCCCACCTTCCTCCTCATCTTCCTCTTCCTCAGTTACACCTGTCTCCTCTTCACCTTGATGCAGCTGCTGATGCTGATAGTGCTGCCGCTCACCAGGGCACGGGCCGGTCCGTGCCCAGGTCTGCTGCCCCGCGGCTGGGTTGGGGGAAACAAGAACCGAGAAAAAGAAGACGGGACGGGACGGAAGGAGAGAAGAGGCGAGGCCTGAGCCGTGGGGGTGGAAAGGGGAAGGAGGAGGTGGCCAAACTACTTACTTGAACCTGCCCTGGCAGTGCTGACACTGGTCCCCCACCCAGCCCTGGTCGCAGAGGCAGGTGGCGTTGACACAGCGGCCCGAGAAGCAGGAGGAGCTCCTGTCGCACGGCTTGGAATGGGACACCTGGGCGTAGAGCACCAGGTAGAGAAATCCGTAGCCAAGCAGCCAGCTGGGGGCATCCAACAGCCAGGAGGAGGCGCCCCCGCCCCCGCCGGTCCGGACTCGCCCCACCGCGGGAACCGCGAGCTGCGGCGCCCCCGGCTCCATCATCGGCCACCCGCGGACCCCAAGGCTCCGCAGGAGGATTCGGGCCGGGGAGCCCCGGAGGCTGCCGCCGCTGCTGCTGCTGCTGCTGCTGCTGCTGCCGCTGCGGAGGCGGCGTGGGCGGAGGAGGCGGTCGCTGCCGTCGCCGTCGCCGTCGCCGTCTTCACCGGCGCCGGCCCCCGTCCGGCTCCCCCCAAGGACGGATGGAGCTCCGCTGCCGCCGCCGCCTCCGCTCGGCTCCCCCAAGTCCAGCACGGGCATCGCCGCCCCTACCCCCCGTCCCCCTCAGGCTCGTGACCTTGTCCCCCCGGGGGCGACCCTACGATAGATAACCGAGCTCGGAACGAAAGGAATGCACGGGATAGCAAGCGGAGGGCACCGCGGCCGTCCGCCACCGTGCCTTCACGGGGGACCAGATTCGGGGTATTCGGAGCTGGAGAGAGAGGGGCGGGGAGGGAGAGCCCAGCGCTCGCGGCTCCGCCTCGCCCTCCGCGCCCAGCCAACGGCCTCGCGCCGGATGGGGGAGGGGGGCGAGGAGGAAGGGGCGACCCAACGGGAGAAAGATCCAAGGGGGGGAGCGGGGTGATGGAGAGGCGGGGGTTAACCCTAAATAGCCGTTCTAATTGGAGAGCGTCCCCCCAGCAGCCATTTTCTCGTTCGTCCAATTAAAAGCGCCTAAGGATTGCCGGTTTTAGTCCGTAGAGCTCTCAGCCGCACCCGCTCCAATCTTTTCAAGGTACACCCGCTCCCCACGCACCAGCCCAACGCTTTGGTCTCTTCCCTCCGCCTCTTCCCAAACCACCCCCCCACCCCCTCCCTCCCCAGCTTCCAGGTCCTCAGACACCGGCCACGGTAGTGAGTGTGAGAGTGTGTGTGTGTGTGTGTGTGTGTGTGTGTGTGTGTGTGTGTGTGTGTGTGTGTGTGTGTGTGTGTGTGTGTGTGTGTGTGTGTGTGTGTGTTTCTCTGGCCCAGGGACTAAAGCACTAGAGGAAGCTGTGGTCCTCCGGCAAAGGATGCTTTGGCAGCTGGGGGAAGCTCAGTCTGATGCTTCTGATGGAAGAGAGAGAAGACTGAAGCTATCTTTCTCCCTAAGGTGATTTCTTTCCCCCTCCCAAAGCTCCTGACAATTGCTACTGCCGATTCTCATGGGACCTGGAAGGAAGATGCCACCACTTCCCTTTATCCCTTGAAGCTGCATCTCCCACTACTCTTCTCCGAATCCTGTCGAATATTTAGAGATGGATTGGGGGAGGGGGGTCAGAGCAGTTGTCTTGCAGTTTCAGCAGAAATAGTACACTCCAGGCTCAATGTCTAAAAGAAAGTGCACTGCGTTTCCAACTGCTTACCTGTTCTTTTCCTTTCAGCCGTCCCCCACGTGAGAGAGAGTGAGAGACAAACAGAGACAGACACAGATAGAGAGAGAAAGACAGAGACAGACAAAGACAGAGAGAGAGAAAGACAGAGACAAACAGAGACAGAGAGAAGCACGGGGAGGGGGACAAAGAGAGAGAAACTACAACACAAAGAGCTGAGCATGTACACCAGGAGAAAGTCTTAGGGGTATTGCAGTCAGAACCAAGAAATTGTAAGGTTCTCGAGGACAGAGAAGAGGGCACATAGTAAGAAACTGAAGAACTGAAAGGAAATGAAGGACAATGGAGAGGTATTTCTAAAGGGGGAAATCCCTTAGAATATCGTGGTGTTTTTACTACATACATCCCAGTAAATCCTCTTTTCCTTGGGCATTGCAATCAACAGGAGAGAAACTGGATTCCAACCGAGTCTGGCTGTCTCCACATCTCCACAAGGGTTAATACTCATCTTAATTTTACATTTCCTTCTCCATCTGAGAAATCATCGGATTGGGTTTGTGTGCGTGTGTATGTGTGTGTGTTTCCATGTTCACAGAAATGAGTTGAAGGAAGAAAGGAGCTTTCCTTCTGCAGCTGTAACTTTACTTCCATCTGATAGCTTTTCCAGATTTTATGACATCTGTTTAAAGTGCATGGTTTGTACTTTTGCACCTTCTCTAATAGGATATTTGGGCCCTTTCAAGAAAAGTGAGTTGTTTGTGGTTACCCTTCAGCATTTTTAAGATCCAATGCCAAATAAAAATAGATGGTACTTGTATGAAATCCACAGAACCCTAGGCAAGTCATTCCTGACCACAAAAAGTTTTAGCAGTAGTAAGTCGTAATTACAATACTAACAAAGTCACAATACTATATATCTTTGCTTTTATTGCTGAGCTCATAGGAAACACGAGAATACTTTAAATTGCCTTTTAGTTTAAAAAGTTAAATTTTAGTGAGTTTACTAAATAATTATCATTTATCAAGTTGAGCCCTACAATATATTTAACCTATGAGAATTGCAAGGGAACTAATGAAAAAAAAAAGTCAGAGGAAGGTGGTCAAGGTGTACCTGATCTAAAGCTATATTATATAGCAGCAGTCACCAAAACCATTTGGTATTGGCTAAGAAATAGACCGGTAGATCAGTGGAACAGATTAGATACAAAGGACAAAAAAGGGTACATCTATAGCAATCTAATCTTTGACAAACCCAAAGATACCAACATTAGGGACAAAAATTCATTATTTGGAAAAAACTGTTGGGAAAACTGGAAATTAGTATAGCAGAAATTAGATATGGATCCACACTTAACACCATATACCAAGATAAGATCAAAATGGGTCCATGATTTAAGCATAAAGAATGAGATCATAAATAGATTAGAGGAACAGAGGATAGTCTACCTCTCAGACCTGTGGAGGAGGAAGGAATTTATGACCAGAGGAGAACTAGAGATCATTATTGATCACAAAATAGAAGATTTTGATTACATCAAACTAAAAAGTTTCTGTACAAACAATATTAATGCAAACAAGATTAGAAGGGAAACAACAAATTGGAAAATATTTTTACAGTTAAAGGTTCTAATAAAGGTCTCATTTCCAAAATATATAGAGAACTGACTCTAATTTATAAGAAATCAAACCATTCTCCAATTGATAAATGGTCAAGGGACATGAACAGACAATTCTCAGATGATGAAATTAAAACTATTTCCACTCATATGAAAGAGTGTTCCAAATCACTACTGATCAGAGAAATGCAAATTAAGACAACTCTTAAATACCACTACACACCTGTCAGATTGGCTAAGATGACAGGAACAAATAATGATGAATGTTGGAGGGGATGTGGGAAAACTGGGACACTGATACATTGTTGGTGGAGCTGTGAAAGAATCCGGCCATTGTGGAGAGTAATTTGGAACTATGCCCAAAAGTTCTCAAACTGTGCATACCCTTTGATCCAGCATTGCTACTATTGGGCTTATATCCCAAAGAAATACTAAAGAGGGGAAAGGGACCTGCATGTGCCATGTTTGTGGCAGCTCCTTTTGTAGTGGGTAGAAACTGGAAGATGAATGGATGCCCATCAATTGGAGAATGGTTGGGTAAATTATGGTATATAAAGGTTATGGAATATTACTTCTCTGTAAGAAATGACCAACAGGAGAAATACAGAGGTTTGGAGAGACTTAAATCAACTGTTGCTGAGTGAAATGAGCAGAACCAGAAGATCGCTGTACACTTCATTGTTGTATGAAGATGTATTCTGATGGAAGTGGATATCTTCAACATAAAGAAGATCCAACTCACTTCCAGTAGATCAATGATGGACAGAAACAACTATACCCAGAGAAGGAACACTGGGAAGTGAATGTAAATTGTTAGCACTACTGTCTATCTACCCAGGTTACTTATACCTTTGGAATCTAATACTTAACATGCAACAAGAAAATTGTATTTACACACATATATTGTATCTAGGTTATACTGTAACACATGTAAAATGTATGGGATTGCCTGTTATCTGGGGAGAGAGTAGAGGGAGGGAGGGGAAAATTTGGAAAAATGAATACAAGGGATAATGTTATTTAAAAAATTACTCATGCATATACTGTCAAAAAAAATTATAATTATAAAATTTAAAAAAATAATAAAAGAAAAAAAAGGAAAAGAAAAAATATATATATATATATTTAACCTAAGATTTATGACTCAGAAGCTAGACTACTTTGCTCCATTTTTGCTAATAACTAAATAGGTGATCCAAGAAAGCAATTGAGAGAGAAGAAGGATCTTAACTGGTTTAGGGGAAGAGGATAGAAGTGTACATGCATATAATTATTTATAATCACTACTCCTATCCTCCAAAGAAAATAGGGGGTTAGCCCTCTCTACTACTTTAACCTTTTACCTTTTGAGAACACCATTCTTTTTTTTCTGTCCTAGATATTTATTTTTACCTGATTTCACCTGAAATAAACTTATAATAATAGACAGATATAAGATACATACATAGTAAATTTGGATGAATTCCAAAATGTCTGAATGTCTAGCCTTAAGCTAATGGTTCAATGTCATCATGGCAGGAGAGTTCCACTAAAGTGCTCATTGCTTTCATGCTTGACTGTATGACATTTAATTTTTTTTATTAATGACTTGAATAAAGGCTTAGATGGCAATCCTGTCAAATTTGCAGATTATACAAAACAGGGAGTGATAGTTTCATATTCCTATATGATAGATTTGAGGTTAGAAATAGTCTAATAGGTTCAATCTAGAAGATGAAATCTAATGGGGCAAGAAACCAGTGTGTGTGTGTGTGTGTGTGTGTGTGTGTGTGTAGAGGGAGGGAGGGAAGGAGGCAGAGGGAAAGAAAGAGAGGGAGGGAGGGAAGGAGAGAGAGGGAAAGGGAGGGAGGGAGGGAGGGAAGAAAGGAGGGAGAGAGAGAGAAGAGAGAGAGAGAGATCTTATTCAATCATGTACAACACTTCGTGATTCCATTTAGAGGTTTTTTGGCAAAAATACTGTCATTTCTTTTTCTAGCTTATTTTACAGATGAGGAAATTAAGTCAAACAAGGTTTAGTAACATGTCCAGTATCATACAGCTGAATAAGTATCTGAAATCAGATTTGAATTTAAGAAGTCTTCCTAACTCCAGGCTTAATACTATCTACTCCTCCACCTAGCTGCCCCATATAGTTTCATATTTCAGTTCAGAAAAATCAACCTCAAAAGTACATGGTGGTAACTATAGTGAAATAGTTTGTCAGAAAAAAGGTTTGAGCTTCACATGCTTTTGGGATTTAGTTTAGGGTCAGAATGATATAGCTGAAGGGTTCAGGCATCGTTGATTAGACCTTCATTCTTGTGCTGGAAGGGCAATGTACACCAAGCCTCCAGCTGACTTTTCTGACTGAATTTCTTCCCTAATATCCATGGACCTCTTTGTGTGGAGTTGGCTAGCAAAATGTATTTATTGTAGTTTCTTCTTGAATTTCTTAATTGGATTACTCTTCGCTGGAGTAATCATGAAAATTATGCTTTTCTGCTTTTTCTCATTGTCAATAACTATGGCTATTCTTAGAAGAGAAATTTAACTGGTTATTTTTTGTCACAGATATTAAAAAAAAACAGGAATAATGGGTGAAAATTGCAAGAGTAAGAAAGTAAAGTGGTTGTCTGTTGAAGCATCACATATAACTGAGAAAAGAAGGAAAGGGAAAGCTATATCTAATTGAATGAAGAATTCCATAGAATAGTGGGGAAAGATAATAAGATTTTCTTAAATGAACAATACAAAAACACAAAAGAAAATAACAGAATGAGAAAGGCGAAAGATTACCTCAAGAACATTTGATATATAAAAGGAAAGTTTCATGTAAAAAATGGACATAAAGACAAAAATGGTAGAGATTTAACAAAAGCAGAGGAAATCAAAGAGTATCAAGAATACACAAAAGAACTACAAAGCTTTACATTACCCAAAACTAGGGGTGGTAAGGTTACTAATCTAGAGCCAAACATGCTGGAGAATGAAGTCTGATGGACCTTAGAAAGCATTAATAGCAATAACGTATTGGAGTTGATGGAATTCCAATTGAGCGATTTAAAATTATAAAAAATGTTACTATTAAAGTGTCTCATTCAATATGCCAGCAAATTCAGAAAACAGAACAGTGATCGTTGAATTGGAAAAGGTCATGTTTTTATCCTAATCATTAAAAAAAAGGGCAATGGCAAGAAATGTTACCAAAGAAATACACTCACTTCACATGTCAGCCAAGTTATACCTGAGATCTTACAAACTGGGCTTTAGCAATATGTGAACCAAGAATTAGCTAAAGAGCAAGCTGTTTTTTGAAACGCAGAAGAACTAGAAACCAAATTGCCAATATTTGTTGCAGTAAGGAAAAAGCAAGGGAGTTCCAGAAAAACATCTGCTTCTACTTCATTGACTACACTAAACTCTTGGACTGTGGAGCATAATACAATATGGCAAATCCTCAAAGAGATGGGAATAACAGATCATCTTACTGAACTGATAAGTTTAACACTGGAAAAGAAGTATGACAAAGTCTTACATCATCAATTATTTACTTATATACAAAGTACATCATATATATAATGTTAGGCTGGATGAATCACAACTGAAATTAAGGTTTCCAGGTGAAATAGCAAAAATTTCAGATACATAGGAGACACCACTCTGATGGCAGAAAATGAAGAAGAATTAAGATGTCTCTTGAGGAAGGTAAAAAATTAAAGTGTAACAGCTGGCTTGAAAGTTAATTAAAAAAAAAAAAACAACAAAACTTAACATCTTGACTACTGACGCCATCACTTCAAATAGAAACAAATAGAGGCGAAAATAAATGGAAATAATGTCAGATTCATAGTCCCAGACTCAAAGATCACTTGAAAATGACAACAGCCATGAAATTAATAAAGACTTGCTCTTTGGAAAGAAGACTATGACAAATCTGGATAGCATATTGAAAAGCAGAGACATAACCCTGCCAACAAACCAGCTATGACTTCTATATGGCTGTAAGAATTAAATCTAAGGAAAACTGAGCACTATAGAATTGTCACTTTTGATTTGTGGTACTCAAGAAGACTTTTGAGAATCCCTAAGACAATAAAGAGGTCCAATCAATCAATACTTTATGAATTTAGTTTAGGCTACATACTGGAAGTTTAAATATTGAAGTTAAAGCTGAATACTTTGGCCACATGATGAGAAGACGGGATTTATTGGAAGAGATCCTAATATTGAGAAAAATTGAAGACAAAAAAAAGGGGACAGCAGAGAATGAGATGGATAAGCAGTGTCCTGGAAACAGTGAACATGAACTTGGACAGATTTCAAAAGATAGTGGAACTGAACTATTGATCAGCAATAAAACTTAGGCTTACTATTAGAAAATCCTTCCCAATGATTAAAGTTATCCATAAGCTGAATGGACAGCCTTAAGTAATTATAGGTTTCCCTTCATTGGAGGTCTTTGGTACATAACCATTTTGGTTAGACTAAAATGCCATTAAGCCAACTTTTCTCTGTGATGAAGGGAAGGGCAAACAATGGGTGATTTCCAGACTTGCATCCTCTTGGGAAATAAATTCCATAAATGATTACTAAAGTACCATGCCTTGAACTGGTAATACAATATATTCCTATAAAGCAATTCCTTCTCCCAAGGAAATAATTTTATTTACAATTTATATTACTGGGAAAATACAAATTAACATAAAGTAATTTCAAGAAGGAGACACATTAACAAATGTAAAGTTTGAAAAAGGCATCATAAAAGAGGTTAGTTAGTCAATACCTGAGCTGTTCTTTGAAAGAAACTAAGAATTCTAAGAAGTGAAAAAACACTCTAGCCAAAGAATATCATCTATGCAAAGGCAAGGAAGAAAAAGATGGGATGACTTTTTCCAGCATCTCAACTAGCCAGCCAATCTGACTAGTACAGGATTTCATAAAGGAGAATAGTATAAAATAAGACTGAAGGTCTGATATGTTATGGACCATATTATGGAATACTTTAAATGACAAGATAAGGATTAATAAAAAAAACTATCCTCCAGAAAACAGGGTAACCACTAATGAATTCTGAGTAGGGTAATAACATGGTCATATCTGTATTTAGGAATCTGGCATAGGAACTATAACTCAAATAAAACTAGAAATTGTCTTGTTGTCTGAAATATTCATTACATTTCCTACCATTTAATGTAAAAATATGAACTCCAGGGGGAAAGCTCTTTCTAAATATGTCTCACCAATATCTCAACATTCATGTCTGCCTTTTCTCCCATTCCCCTCCAGCCTACCAAAGCTTAAAATCAGCTCTATCTTCCTTACATCCAATGTGCTTGCAGATATATGGAAAGTTTCTTTTATTGCTCCAGCAAGGACTTTAAAAAAAAAAAGAAAGAGAAATTCAAGTGCTTAAATTTGTCAGTGATTACAAGGGTAATACATAGAATAAAGTGGTACCCCTTTAATAAGAGAGATTTCTAATCATCAGTACACTGCTTATAGCTTTTATTTTGGTAGTGGAGCTACACATTAAAAACAATATCATATGTTTCAACAGTAAGCTGAATTCTGAACTTTTTATTGGGGAAGTAATTCCTGACGACTTCCCATCCCTCATTCCCACAAGGAAAATCAATCTGGGCTTCTTAGAGTTTTAAAACATTTTTTTCTTTCTAAAGATCTAAAAGTACTTCACATACATATATATATTGTCTCATTTTTCTTCACTAAATTCCCTGTAATGTAAAGTAATGCAATGAAGGTAAATGATTTTAAATGATCACATAGTTTATAGGGCTGGTCTAGGAATGTGGGTTTCTTGATTGCTAATCAATTAATCAACAAGCATTTATTTAGCAAGATACTTTGCTACTTGCTGGAAATACAAAAACAAAGGGAAACTCTAGTAAAGGGTGCCGCATGAATATAGACAGTTAATATATTGAATAAGGAGTAAAGTGGGGCAGAGGGCAGATCAAAGAACTCTAGGAATATTTGTAAATGGAGACAATTAACTTCCTAATAATAGTCTTCTGTTAAAAAAAAAAAAAAACCTTTACTTGCTCCTCTTTCCCTTTGGAATAAAATACAGGCTTCTTAATCTGGTTTTTTAAATCGCCAAAGTCACATTCCAATCTACCCCTCCACCTTTATGTCATTAAACTTTACATTTAATACAACTTTCCTTCTCAAGGAACAGAAACACATCTTTATGTTACATCTAATTTTACAGAGTTTATTGATAATTTACAAACCAATGATGGTGTACACCTGTGGGTGTGCACATACACACACACACACACACACACACACACACACACACACACACACACAGATGTAAATATATGCCAATCCATTCCACTAGCTACTCAATCTCAGTTGTCCGTTTTATTCCTTGACTGGTAAAGCAACATATGTAATAGATCCAGCAGGAACCTGTCCAGTTCCAGATTAGGTCTAAATGATAATGGTAGTTAACAGTCACACTGTTTTATATTCAGGAGGACAAAAAGAACTGAAGACTTTTTTTAAATACAATGAATTCCAGACTTTCAAATCCATCAATAATGAGTAAGCAAGATAAAAATGTACAAAGATTTTGTTAGTGTTTCTTTGGAGGAGGAAAACAGAAGAGAAAAACTTTATTCATGAAGCTATCACCCTTTTTAGCTGTTTCTGCCTACCTGTCCAAACAGCGTCATTCCCATTCATACACTCTACATTCCTAGACAGACTAGATTGCTTTCTGTTCCCTGAATTTCACAAACAACATTCTGCCAAATACCTTTTCTCCTTACCTTTAGTTTACAGAATCAGCATCTGCCTTCATTTTTTAATTCATATAGCACTTCTTAAGGCTTTTCCTGGTCTTCTTCTTCCCTCAGTCAGAGAGAGTTAGTAGTCACAATGCAAAGAGCACTGGAACTAAAGTGAGGAAGATTTAAGTTCAAATTCTACGTCAGACACTTACTATGTAACACTCTAGGTAAGTTACTTAACTTCTGTCTGCCTTGGTTTCTTCAAATGCTAAAATGAGAATAGTAGCACTTAAACTTGCAAGATTGCTATAAAGATTAAATGACATATTTGTAAAGCACTTAGCACAGTACCTGGCATGTAGTAGGCATTATATGCATGCTTATTTTCTTTGCTTCTTTCTTTCCACATCACCACTACTTGCCTCCCCCCCCAAAAAGATACCTTGACTTGTTTCATAGCATTCCACTTTTACATATGGGTGTCTAAATATCTGAGGATTTTTAAAAATTTCATTTCATGATGCTTAGTGACTGCTGTTATTATGTGATAGATAGATAGAAACTCAATAGAATTTAGTGAGGAAAACTTGTTTTTTTCATTAATGAATAAAGGGTGGTGGCAGATCTATTGATCTTTTTATTGATACATACAAATTTCCTTTCTCAGTTGCTTTATTTTAGAATGGCCTATTTTCCAATTGTTATTATTATTTGTTCTTTGTGTTAGAGTAGAGGCTATGTGGAAGCATCTGAATTCGCAGAATAATGAGCACTGAAGATATGACAGCAGAGAGAAATACAAACATTCACACAAAGGCATCCTTAGTAGACTTAGCTTTTTAAAAGGCAAAAGCTTCAAAACACTGAAAGAGAAAAAAGAGTTCACATAGATAAGAAAATGGAACATCAGGAAAAATGTACACATCAGGAAAAATATACACATAATTCTTTTCAAAATATATTAATTTTACATCTGTCTCACAAAGTGGAACTATCTAATTCAGTCTAGAATAACATTGTGCACTCAGCCTCTCCTTAAAGAATTATTGATGATGATCTATTTATGAGTGTAAAATCATTTATATAAGTAGTGAACAACTATTTCAAATCTAATAGTAATACTATTAGATCTCTCTGTCTCTTTGTCTCTATGTGTCTCTCATAAACACACACACACACACACACACACACACACACACGAAAAAAGGAATAAAGAAGACTTAAGGGAAAGAGAAGAAGGACCTTAATACCTAAAGGAAAGATTTGTATGATCACATTCTTACATACATCTTTACTTAATTCAAAATGTATGTTTCCATTCCTTGTTGTAGCAGCTTCACCCATTTAGATACTTCTCTCCAGTAGATATAAGGTTAAAGTTCTATGGCAGTAGGAGTGTCTCTGCTTAACTAACACTTCATGGGGAAAAAAAAGGAATAGAAGGCTTTGTAGGAAAAGAATTTTCTTTCAGTTCAGTTAATCACAAGTTCAACTTAACCATATTAATAATAAGGGAGGAAAGGAATCACTACACTGTTTTAATGGCAGAATTTATAATTGTTTTGTTTTCAATAGATTTTAACAAATGTCGTTAGTTAATAATCTGTGCACTCCATTGTCTTTTCTTAAAATGAAAATGGAATGATTTTAAGAGGCATCAGACACACAACAATGGGTGTAAATGAAAATACAAAGGAGTATAGCTGTAATTTCACAAGATAAAGAGCAGTGTTTTGACTTTAAGCTGCAATCCAGTATGGGCTACACCCAGACTCTTGAGTGATCTTCAGTAGAGATGGATCAAGTAGAATGTTTATAAACAAGCCAACTCATATAGTTTTTCCCCCTTCTTTTTTATT
Source organism: Sminthopsis crassicaudata (assembly GCF_048593235.1). Classification (NCBI taxonomy): domain Eukaryota; kingdom Metazoa; phylum Chordata; class Mammalia; order Dasyuromorphia; family Dasyuridae; genus Sminthopsis; species Sminthopsis crassicaudata. The sequence continues at coordinate 591,630,816 of NC_133618.1, read as the reverse complement.
TTGTAAGTGAAGAGACTGTCATTTTGGGGAGAATAGAAGTGTCTGAATATAGAATCTCCACAAATATGAGCTTTCATCCATTTTTCTAGAGATCCTGACACTAACAGGAAAATATGCTAAGATTTGCAAGAAAAAATAGCTTCTCAGTTCTTAAATGAGAATTATTGTTTCGAACTAAGAAAGACAAGAAATGAGTAGGGTAGAGAAATCACATTGCATTGTACTTTAAGGGCAAAAAACAAACTAAAAAAACAGTCCCCAAAAAACACAACCAATGCTTGCAGATGAAAGCCAGGCCCCACAAATCCCGATAACATGACATCCTCTTTATTAAAAACATCAGTCTTGGATGACTCTAAGCACAGTGATTTTGAAAATGTATACTGGTAAATTAGAACCACGTTTACGATTCTTCCTATTGCAAGTCCTTCACCCGTATCCTTCTGTGAGGATGATGTGAAATTTTCAATTAAATGAGGCAAATCAACATGAGCATTGCTGATTTTAGCATGATAGCCCCAAATTTTCCATTAAAGATAGCTGTTTAAACTGTGTCTATCAGGGCATTAGAAGGACAGGCTTCCTCTATAGAAAAAAAAAAAAAGAAAAGGAAAAAGAAATATATAAGTGAACATTGCAGATAATAAAAACCCTTTTGTGATCCACTTCATAAGATTGTTGTAAGGAAAGTGTTAACCCTACTCTTTGGTCCTGAGGGGTTATAACATCACTGATATTGTATATTGACCCAGAAACCACAGCATTAACATCTTCTACAAAATAAAAATCTAAACTTATTGTCTATAGACAAATTCAAGGCGTGAAAGAAATCTTATGAAATCATGGATGGTTTTTTTGCCTAATACATATGGAGAGATAAAAAGGTAATGCTTACTTCTCCCGAATACTCTTTCTGTGAAAAAGAACTAAAGCAAAGTGAACTAACTGAAGCAAAACTAGAAATATTACGAGCTCCAGAAAGTCAAAGACTACTTCTGTCAAGGAGAATTTCTTTCCGGATATGTAACCTGGTCCTGGGCAATCCACATATTTACCAATCCAGGAAGTTCCATAGGGAAGTTGTAATGATTTGCTCTGAAAGCTCCCTGATGAGAGAGGAAAGACAGAGAGAAAAAGGAGGAGTGGTGAGACAAAAAGGGAAAGACACACAGAGATGGCAAGATCATAGGAAAATATTGAGCAAAGTTGTGTAAGAGGAAAAACAATGAATTTGGATTCAGAAGACCTGGATTTGCTGCTTGCTGTCCATATGTCCTTAGCTGTCACTCAGCTTCTCTGATCCTCAGATTCCTTATCTGTAAATTAAAGATAATAACACTTACCCTAACCATCTCACAAGACTATTGTGAAGAAGCTTTTGTAAGCTACAAAGGCCATTGTGAATATAAATCATTACTCTTATTATTAATGTCAGCAATAATAATATTGTTTCCATCTCATATGAAAATAAACCAACCATAAGAAAATGGCAAGTCAGTATTAGTTCAGCCTAAACCAATATATCATGTAATTTCATCAATATCTATTGGGTGACTATTATGTGTCCAGGGTACATTAGGGCTTTGTCAGTCCATGACAGCAGTCATCAGCAGAACTAGCATTAGGATAAATTATGAAGTAAGGAAAGTGTTTATTGCAGTGAGCCAGCATAGCTTCATCAAGAGCAGGTCATGCCAAACTAACCTCATTTCCTTTTTTGATGGGCTCACTAGGCTGGTAGATCAGGAGAATGCAGATACAACTACATTTTAGGAAAGTATTTGACAAAGGCTATTCAGATGGAAAAGATCAAGAGATGTGGACTGGATAATAGAATAATTAGATGTATTCAGAAATGATTAAATGGGTAGAATCAAAGAAGAGCCATTAATAATTCAATGTCACCCTAGAAGGTGCTCTCTAGAGGGAGTTAGGGTTCAAGGATATGTACTTGGACATTTTCTACTTAAAATTTTTGACGACTTGAATAGTCATAGATGATATATACTTAGTTAATTAGTTAATATGCAAGATGACAATCAACTTCCAAAAAGACTAGAATTATAGGCCAAATCCAATCAAAGTTAATAGTAATGATTGTACCATATTTAATTTTTCCAAATCAATTTTGCAATCACAATGTGGGGGGGGAAATGGCTAAATAACAATAAATATGACCAAAAAATCAATGAATTTTAGTTGCTCTAACCTCAATATAAGTCAACAGTTGTAGCATAACAGCCATTTAAGCTAAAACTATCCTAGGCTACATTAAAAGAGACTCAGTCTGCACATGAGGCAGGAAGGCAGTAAAGTCAACAGGTCTGGAGTCAAGAAGGATTATCTTCCTGAGTTCAAATCCAGCCTCAGACACTTACTAAATTGTGTGATCCCTGGGCAAGTTCCTTAATTTCATTTACCTCAGTTTCCTCATCTGTAAATGAGTTGAAGAAGAAAATGACAAACCACTCCCTTTATCCTTATTAAGAAAATCACAAATGGGGTCACAAAGAGTCTGACATGATTGAAATGAATGAACAACAACAAATGGCCAAACTTCAAGATGTGATTGCCACATTGAATTCTGATTTGATTAGGCCACATCTGGACTTCTGAATAATATATTTTTAGAACACTGATAAGTAGCATGTCCAGAGGTGGCCAGGATAGTATTGATATAGAAAGATCAGAAAGCATTACCATATAAGATCAGCTTTATTAACAGAATAAAATGGGAGTGAGAGTGGGCGGGGTGGAGAGCCAAAAAAAAAAAAAAAAAGTGTTTCCAAGTATGTGAAGGACTATTTTATGGAAAATATATCCTATTGTGTCTCTCAAAGCAGAGCCAGTAACGACGGATTGAAATTACCAAACCAAGAGTGGAATAGACTGCCTTGGGAAATAGTGGGTCTATTAAGCCTAAATGACTACTTATTGGCAAAAAACTATAGCAAAGATACTTGTTCAAGCATAAGTCTTACTAGATGGCCCCCAAGGTCTCTTCCAACTCAGAGATTTTGAGAGTCTATGATTTCCACTGATAGGATCTTACTATTTCAGGATATCATCGAACAACTTTGATTATTATAGTTATTGGTTGCACTGCTCTGAAACAGGCCATTCATTTTTCTTCAGATTTAATCCCCTTTTCATGCTCAACAGCATTCTCCTTTCTAAAGGTGCCTTGCTAAGTGGATGATTATATGGACCAGTTTGATTGTATGCTGATTTAACTCAATTATCTATCTGGAAAAGAAAATGTCCACCACAGTTTAAAAGCACAAAACATAAGCCTCATAATTCTAAGAACTCATGTATACTTACTCCAAAAGTTTTCTGCATATATATTCAAATGGAACCATAACTATGTGGAAATAGCTGTAAAAAGAACATTGTATTTCATTTGAATTTTGTATCAATCCCTCTTGTTTAATGGAAAGAAAATGGAGAAGAGGCAAAAATAGGGAGGGAAAGAAGAGAAGGGAAAAGACAAAGGCACAGAGAGAGATAGACAGAGACACCTACAGAGACACGTAGAGAGAAACATTCACACGAGAGAGAGACAGAGAGATTGAGACAGCCAGAGATAGAAAGAGAGAGGGAGAAAGTGTGTATGTGTAAGAGGGGCAGAAGTTTGTTGTTCATGGAAATATGGTTGGTGCTAAAAGTTAAATGACAGCAAGAGAAGTAAATGGCATACATTACAATCCTGTGTATCTAAATTGATTGGGGCTAGGCATGAGATACATATACACAGATAGCGCTCATTTGGAGAGTGAATCATGGTCCTTGTACAACATGAAGAAACATCTGACTATGTGATCTGACGCCACTACCAGTCTGAAGCAAAATTACAAAGTTGGAAAAGTTGCCCTTATATATTTCCAGCCTCCCTTCTTGGACGTGAACACTCGAAGAGCTTATGGAGTACTCTTATATAAAAGAACCAGAGAAAACTCTCCAGTGCATTGGGAGGATCTCTCTCTATTTCAATTTCCTCGTCTATGAAAGGAAGATAACAGAATCAGGGAATTAAAGTTGGAAGAAGTCTCTGAAATCATCTCATCTAACACATACCTAACTGAAAATCCTTTCTATACTGTCCCTGACAAGTAATCATCCAAACTTTTCTGGAAATCCTCTAATATCCTTCCTTTTGAGAAAGTCCACCCTTCTTTTGAATAGATCTAAAAATTAGGCAGTTTTTCCTTACATCTGTAAATCCTACCCTTTGCTATTTGTTTTGTTCTCAAATGTCAAAGAAAAAAGCTTTTAATCCATGGGAGTTGTTCAACTACGTGAAGACAGAGGAATGCTCTGGATTTGGAGTGGATCTAGGTTCAAATGCTTTGTCACTGCTTAGAAGTAAGACCTTAGGCAAGTCATTTAACATCTAAGAGACTTATTTTCCACATCTATAAAGGAAAGGGATTGATCTAGATTATGTTAGGATTATTTGTATGTAACTCTAAATCTTATGATCCCATCCCAGAAAAATCTTCGCCAGGCTAAATATCCTCATTTTCTCTCATTGATACACATATGGCGTGATCTCAAGGCATCCTGATTGCCTTCTTCTGGATGCTTTCCAAATTATCAATGCCCTTCCAAAAATGTGTCACCCAGAACAGAATATAATGCTTCACATGTGGTCTAACAAAAAAGAGCTGACTTTTGCCACATATTATTCTTCTAATAACTTTTTGTTTCAGATCACAGTTGTTTTTTAAAAATTATTATTACCATACTGTTGTGTGGTATTACCATGCATACTGTTGGCACTAAAGCCCCTAGAAAAATCCTGGGATGGGCAACACATTAAACAAATTTCAATAATTCATTATAATATGTGAATGAGTTCCCATATAAAATGAGATCATAGAATCATGGATTTAGAGTTTTAAAGGATCTCACAGACCATCTAATCCAATCTCCTCATTTTATAGATGAGTAAACTAAAGCTCAGAAAAGTTACTATTTTTCCACCACAATCACTCAACTAGTAAATATAAGGCAGGAGATTTGAACACAGGTCTTCTAGACTCTTCATTAATAGCTCTGCAGTTCCTTGGTGAAGTTCTGTACCGAACCATGCCATAAATTGCATACTCTCTGATACAGAAATTAGCAAACAATTTACACCTTCTTGATTCTTCCTCAGTCTCTCAGATATGCTAGTATCAGAACATTTGCCTACCTTACAGAATCTTTGTGAGAATCAATTAAATTAATGGAATGAAATGGTAAAATGTTCATTATAATGGCATATGTATAGAAACAGAAGATTTTCAAAGCATTTTACCTATATCATCTCATTTGATCTTCCTAACAACTCTGGGAGGTAGGTGCTACTATCATAACCATTTTAAAGATTAGGAAATTGAGGCTTAAAGAGGTTAAATGATTTGCTAGTATGTATCTAAGGAAGGATTTCAACTCAGATCTTCCTGTTTCTACATCCAACACAATCCAATACTCCACATTTTAATGCATCTTTATGTTATATAAGTATGAGCTATTATTGCCTCAATTTTCAAATCTGGTAGATACCCCTCAGGATATTTTTACCTATTATAATTTGCATGGAGAGTATTTAAGGAAAAATGAATATCCAAGATTAATGCAAGTTTCCTCTACTTAAATATTGATGTAATAAAACAATACATTTTTAGCTTACTACATCTGATTTTAAATATGCACTCTTGTGAAAGATTAAAGATTGGATAAGCTGAAACAGGAAAATCACACTAAAAATAAGAATTGTGTTACATTCAAAGAAAAATGGAAATATTGATTACAGAACATGCATTCACATACACATTACAGTATATGAATCAACAAAGCAGTGGCAAAACTATGGGGCTTCAAAGTAATAGTTCTGAGTAACTACAGGGAAAGTCAAAAAGAGGACTTGCTCCAGGGAGCATAGGACAGCACAATATACAACCTGATTCTCAATTCTTTGCTTAGCTCCACCTATACGTCTATAATGTTGTATCATGGAGAAAGTCTTCCTCTACCTTATGATCAACACATTGCCTGAAGCCTGAAGACTTTCTAATATTCATTATTTTTTATTCTACCTCTGACACTCTATGAACTTTTCTGGGGTTTAACAATACCTAATTTTTCTAAATTTTCCTAAACCATGTGCCTCAATAATATATCATGATTAATTTTTTTTAATTAATGAACGTACAAAAACCCTCTTCCTTTTTATTACTTTTTTCTTCTTTTTAAATTTTATCCCATGTTCTATTATTCTTAGAAGGAATACAAAAAAAGTGTAAAATTATCCTATTCCTTAACATTTATTATTTAATACCTATCATCAATTTCCACTTATTCTTTCATCAGTTAAATACTCCCAGTCATTCCACCTGTCCTTGCCCTTTTCTCCTGCCTCTAATTATTTTAACTGACTTTATTTGGGCTCTTTTTTCTTTACTATGTGATATTTGAAAAAAGGAGATTAAAGTTGAATAGTATATTCTAAATAAGCATGTATACTTTATATACTGTCATAATAGTATCCTATTATTTTCCATAAATTTTCTTATTCAGTCCAAGACTTCAATTGTTTTTCTGACTTTGACTGCCTCTTTGAGCTACTACTTCTTTCCCTCAAAGTCAAAACTAATTCATAAAACAATTTTAGGTACTCCTTTCAATACAATATAAACTTACTGGGTTCTCTTTGTCCAGTTAAATTAATTTGTTAGATTGTCACAATAATGTTAACTGTGAACCAAGGATTTTATTACTGTGCTAGTGAAGTTGGATAGAAGTCCCAGATTTGGAGTCAGAAAACTTCAGATGAGACCCAGCTCTGAACTTAAATAACTGTGGGATCCTATCTACCACTTAGCAAACCATTGACTGAAAGCTCTCTGAGACTTAATTTCTTCATAGAGCAATGGGGTTAAGGAAACTTAGGTTTCTATCATAGGGCATGTTATAAGGAAAGAATTCTTTGTAGAAATATGAGCTATTATTGACATTGTTATCTGCAAATTAATAATAGTTCACTCTATAGCTCACAATATAGCACATTATGACTTACAAAGTGCTTTACATACATTCTCTCATTTAATCTTTCTAACAATCCTGTCAGTAACTGCTACCTGTCAGCTATTTTTATCCCCATTTTATGGATGAAGAAACTAAAGTCCAGAAAGGTAAAGTGATTTTATTATTTCTAAAATTTCTGTTTTGTTAGAATTATCTTTGAGTTTTCCAGTCTTGTTACTCATTTTGATTCCTCTCTCTACTGGCCCCCACAGCTATTCAATTTCCTGTTGATTCTACACTTACATCTATTCTTTCCTCACTCACACTGCTCATCACACCTTTCTGGTTCAGAAATTTATCACTTCTCACCTAGTTTATTGTAATAGTGTCTTTCCTTGTCTTCCTTTTGTAAGTCCCATCTCTGTTACCCATCTTTCACTTTTTCAATATTTCAAAGATCTGTGATTTTTGCAGTGTGGGAAAAGTTTTCCTTAAAAAAATTTATACCTTTTCATAAATGTCAACCAATATGCATATTCCATATTTCATATAATGTTATGAACACCAAATTGTAAAGAAAAAAGAAAATCTTTCTAATGAACAAATGCAAGTAGTTTGGGGTGTTCAAAATTTTAACATGTTACTAAGAGTTTGGTTTGGGTTTTCCACCACCAGCAGAAGTTTTCTTTTAGAAAAAGAATTCATATTCATGAGAAAGATGCTTTAGGAACATGGATTTTTTGACTCATACATGGGACAGTGGAAAAGTATAATTTAGCATGACAAATTCCATATTGCCAAAAATGTTTTGGGATTGCAGCAGGTGCTAAAATGATTCCAATTTTTAATTCTGGAAAATATCAAGACATTCATGAGCATCTTCTTTTTAAATTACAAGCAGGGACAGCTAGCTGGTGCAGTGGATAGAGCACTAACTCTGGAGTCTGGAAGAACTGAGGAGTGCAAATTTAACTTCAGACACATATTAGCTATGTGTTCCTCAGCAAGTTATTTAACTCTAATTGCCCCCTCCAAAAAAAAATTACAAACATTTCTTCTCATGGAGTTGCCTTGATCAATGTCACTTTGCAGTCACATTCATACATTAAAATCCTACTCATGTCACAAAACTATTCTATAATTTCATTTGGCCAGTCACCTGAGATGTTAAATTTAATTTACTTTCAATGATTTAACCTCAGAAATAACTTCAATTACATCACTGTTGTTGTCATTTTGCTAAATATCTTGATTTCAAAAACCACTTGATAATTACAAAGTTTTGCCTTAGTGTAGTAGAAAGAGCCTTGATAGACAGACAGAGACACAGAGAAACAAAGACAAAGAAACAGAAAGAAGAGATAGAGAGAGACAGAGACAGAGAAAGAAATGCTTAGTATGTATATACCAGGGCACTAGGCTACCGGGAGTTACAAAAACAACAACAAAAAAATAATATGGTCTTGACTTAATATACTCTAATGGAAAAGAACTACAGATAAAGGAAGGTCATATATAGTGACATCATAAACAGTATTTAAACTAGTTTTAATTTAAACTCAAACCTCTATATATTGACTCCTCCTCTTAGAATTTGAACTCTTTGAGATCAGGGACAGTGTTAATTTTTAATTTATGTATGCTTTGGATATAGTGAAAGCTCAATAATTTTTTACATCTATTCATTCAAAATTTTCAAAAGATTCTTTAATTTTGCTATTCAGTATCAAGAGTTTGTTTGAGGGTAAGTAAGACCTGCATCAATATTATCTGAAGCAAGTTTAAAGAAAGCAGCCCCCAGATTTTGGCCCTAGTAACAACTTTATTTCTTGATCATCACTAGAAAAAAATTTCCAGCTATTCAAGAACTTTATCAAAACCAAGCATCCTATGATTAAAAGGTAACATTTTACATCAAACTCAACAAACAATAAGAATCTATTTGTTATACTAAAAATAGAGATAACAGGAAATTTTCCAGCAATTCTATAAAAATCTCCAGCTGCGAACTTAACTTCAGAAGGCAGTCTGTTCCCAGTTTTAATGGACTGGATTTGTTTTGCTTGTTTTACTTCAGAAACAAATTTCTCCTGACTGTAATAATTTCTTATACAGATTTTTTTTCTTAATTTTTTCTGGGAAGAGAGAACTATTTTAATTGACACTTATCATAAGATTGTGTAAGACAGCATTTTGGTTTTATACTTTTAAAAGAGGCATTTCCCATCTGTTTCAACAGTCCAAGTAGCTAATTACATTGCCAAGGATAGTTTGTCACAAAGGGAAACACCATTCTGTGGAGAAATCATACTGTTTTTTCTTACATCACTTACTGATAGATGAGCAGTTCCACAGACATTATAGTACTGATTTATGGCATATACTAAGAAATCCATCCTATGAATAGCTAGTAAATTGTACATTAATTACCTATATAGGCCATCAACTCTTCTATGACTTAGTTGAAGGTCTTTTGAGAATTGCTGGGGCTAAAAAATTCATGATTTTATGTTCATAAAAACAGATCATGATCTATTTTTATGAACATAGCAAGACTGATCCTTAATTAATAAACATTTTTAAATACCTACTAAGTGCCAAGAACAATTACAGGCACTGGAAATACAAAGACAAAAATTGAATAATCCTTACCCTCAAGAAACTTACATTCTATAGATGGACATATAGTTTATTACCCAGGAAATAGTTATAGCTTATCATCTGCTAGGAGATCCTTTAATAACCCAGGGTCATAAGACTCCCACTGCTGAAGGAAGAAGTCACCATATGACCAAAACCTGCTAAAAAAACCAAACAAACTGGAAAACAGTCTGGCAGAAATTAAGTTTAAACCCTCATCTCATACTATATAGTACAATAATTTCCAAATGACTATATGACCTAGAAATACAAGATCACATCAGAAAAAATAGAACACAGAGAAGGAAATATTTTTAACAACTGAATAGAGGAGAATTCTTAACCAAAGAAAGGAAAGAGAGAATTATAGGAGATAAAATGATCATTCTTAGTTACATAGATTTGAAAAGCTTTTGCATGAAGAAAGCATGCAAATTAGAAGGGAAACAATGAAAAGTGTCATTCTCCAATAGATAAATAATCAAAGACAATGATCAGATTATTCTCAAAATAAAAAAGCAAATTATTAATGAAGTGAAAAAAAAATTTCTGAATCACTAATAACAAGAGAAATGTGAGTTTAAAAAAAAATCACATTGGCAAAGATATCAGACACATTAGACAACTGTTGGTAAAATCTTTTTTCTTGCCAAAGTTAATCCCTCTGTACAAGTAATACTATTCCATCCCTCTATCCTCCTTGCTATCTCTTGTCTTTGGTCTTTTCCAGTCAACAGATTGTTTCTCTATGTCTATAAATGTTCCTATGTCCCTTCCATCCTCAAAAAGACCTCACTTGATCATCTCCATTTTCACTATCATCCCATATCTTTTCTAGCTTTTGTGATCAAATTCCTCAAGAAGGTCATTTATAATAGAAGACTAAATGTGGATGTTCCATAGGAATAACGCCCAAAGTTTTCTTCTTTTTTTATCCCTCTCAAATATTTCATTGGGTGATCTCATCAGCTTCTGTGAATTCAGTTATCTCTATAATGCTGATTCTCACATCTTCTTATCCAGCCTAATCTCTCTGCTGACCTCCAGTCTTGCATTGCCAACTAACAACTGGATACTCAGGCTTGTATAGAGATATAGATGAGAGAGGGGGTAGGGGAAGGAAGAGGGAGGAGGGAAGGGAGAGAGAAAGAAGGAGTCTTGACAAAGAGAGTAAAGAAATTTTCTTCTCTAGCTCATTTTACAGATGAGGAAACCGAGGCAAATAGAATTAAATGACTTGTCCAGGATTGCATAACTAATAAGTATCTGAGGCTAAATTTGACGTTGGGAAGACTCATCTAGGTGCAGCACTTTATCTAATGCATCAACCAAATATTAAAAAAAGAAAGAAAAAAGCACCTATGAAGCAACTTTAATGTACAAAAGAACAAAAGGAAGTCCAGAGGGCAACACAAACAAGCAGAATAGCTTTAGAATTAACTTTTTGAATAGTTGGTTCTAGTGACCAATTGGAATTTCTCTGGTCACACACGAAGGGAGATAGGGGACAGTGAGTTTCACACTTGTGATATAGTGGGTGCATTGAAGAGATAAGAGACCTATATGAGTGGAGAGAGTAAGTAGGTGAGTGTGATGGATGTAGTGGAGATAGGTTGAACAAGACTTAGCAACTCATTAGACATGGTAAAGGATGAGGGAGTGAGAAACTGAGCAGTCAAGTAGGATTGAGACTTCAAAGTTCAGTGACTGGGAAAAGGGTGTTGTCTTCAAAAGAAAAAAGGAAGCTGGAAGAGTGCCTGAATTTCTTCTGAAGGATAATGAGTTCTCTTTTGAAAATCATAGGATCACAGAGCTAGAATCAGAAGAAAGCTCAGTGCTGAGTTTAAGATGCCTTTGAGTCACCCAGATAAAAATGTCCAATGAGCAACTGATGATGCAAGAACATTTTGCCTCTTTCACATAATACCGAAGAAGTGACTGCTATAAGAGTAAAATAATTAATCTTAAATATATATTTATAGATAGATAGATAGATAGATAGATATGTAAACATATCTATATAAATAAATAATCTAAAATAATTCCCCACAAGCCATAGAGGATTCTATAGAAAGTTAGTTTTCAGAGCCTCTGAACTCTTTAACACTAAGAAGATATTTGAATCCTTGTTTTTAAACTTAATATGGAAATTTCCACAGGCAACCACAGTTAAGTGGTAATAAACAAACCAAGTACTAATTTATTGTCATCAGTGGGATGATTGGGTTCAACTCAAAGAATTCTCAAAAAATATGTGGATGAGTTATTTTAAAGGAAGGAAAGATTTAAATGCATTTTAGACTTTGAACCAGAATTCTTTAATTACTTAAAAAAACTACTTCATCCCAAACTAAAAAAAGGGAGGGGGGAATGGTGACCTTGCCTACCAGTAAAGAAACAGAGACTAAATTGCTGGAGAGGGAACAGGAAAAAGGATTTTCTATTTCTAAGGCTTCATGAAATTCCAAAGTATTAAGCAGTCACAATAATAATGTGACTCACATTTCTACAATTCTCTTCTCACAACAGCCTGGGGAGGGATTGACATCCCATTTTTTGACCTATTTCGACCTTCTAGCCCAAGTACAAAAAAAAAACTGAAGGATTAAAACAAATATGAAAACAAACCATTACATTCATTTAAACCATCTATCAAAACATAAAAAGGGCTTTTCTTAGGTTGGCGTTGCTCCAGGAGAAAAAGAAAGAGCAAAGAATTGTAAAGAGAAAGAAACGGAGCCAGAAAGACCTTTAAGGGATGCTGACCATAACAGTTGGAATTATTTCTACTGCCTGACATATATTCATTCAGTTACCTTTAGAACTACTTATATAACTCATAGAGTAGGATCTCTGTCTGCTAAGGGTTAACATCTAAAAATAGCACCTTTGGACCTCAAAGAGGTTCAGATTTTTGTAACATAAAGAGCGTAGCCATTATGCATTTCCTTCACACCAAACCTTAGTTTTCAGATAAATAAATGAATGAATTCAAACAAGGTTAGTAAACTCTGCTGTATTTTCTCTAAGGAATACATGGAACTATTCCCTCATGTGATTTCCTTACAGTTGCTTAGGAAGATTTTCTGTGCCTAAAGGGTTTTCCTCATTCATCAGTATCTTCTATTTCTTTAAGCAGGGAAAGCTTCTGTGAATTCCAGGAAATTTTAAAAGGGAATATAGGGCTATTGTTATTGTTTTTAATGTTTTATGTACAAATTACAGGCTTATACCTCAGTGGGTAACTTTGCAATAACGCTGAAAATAAAACAAACAGTGGCAGAAAATTAAATCCAGTGGCAGCACAGAGTGTTCTGAGAACATTCTATTTAAACAACATGAGTGGGGCCAAGAGATGGAGGCTTGATTTTTTTTTCTGTTTACAATGCTTTTTTTAACCCAGGCTCATTAAGATTTAAATTGGACATAATCTCATAGGGTCAGAGGCCCAGTTTCTCTGATATCTTTGACTTGATTTTGTATCTAGGGTTTTATTTGATAGTTGGGATCAAATAGAATTGAGAAAAAATAAACCTAAGTTTCATATTGCAAGAGCAGAATTCAGTATCCTGCTTTAAAAAGTGTTATCTATAAAGGAAGAAATGTTTCATTGTGCAGCAGAGATAGTGAGTCCCAGTGCTACCCCTCCTTTTTCCTCCTTCCCACTAGGCTTGAGTTTATGGAAGAAGTCAACTATGATAAGTCAGAAGACATGGCTGGGAGATAGTGAATAGAGCCAATCAATACTGCAGAAGTGAGAAGTAGCAATTCTGCCTTTTCAAATGAAACTACTGTTAAAGTAGTTCTAAATAGCATTTTAAAATTTGCACTCCTAGTGGCCCTACTATTAGCAATAGGTTAATAGGATAGGTTCTATACCTATGATTTCCCATTGGTTTTTAGGGAACTCCTTTCAGGTTGGATGAGGCAGCTCCCTCTAAATCGTTTCAGCTTGGTGCCTTCCAGTAGACTTAGAAAATTATTTGTGGCACTGAAAGTTCAAATGACTTACCCAGGATCACAGTCATGTTTTTGAGCAAAGACTTGAATCTAGGTCTCATTGACCCCAAACTAAGTTGCTTACACTAGGTCACACTGTCTCTCATAACAGAATCATTGCTCACATTTTTCTTCTCAAGCACTCCTCCAGATTCTACAATTCTCATTTTAAAGGCTTGTTACAATTTACAAAACCCTTTCTTCACAACTCCCTGAGATACATGGGATTAGATGCTTGTATACCCAGTTTTGTAGATGAAGAAACTAAAGTTCATATGGATAACTTGCCCATCAGGCACTAATAAGGACTAACAGGACTAATAAGACTAATAAGCTACTACCAGTAATTGGCCAGATTTCTCAACTCCATAAGCAGTCAGTGCATTGATTTAGGAAAAACTAGGTTAAAATATTATCTCAGAAAATTACTATAGCTGTGTGACAGTGGGCAAGTTGTTTAATTTTTGCCTTTCTCAATTTTCACTATTAAAAAAAAAACTTATAGGATACAATATATGCATAATGTATTTTATGTGTATATATTACATATATAATATATAATGCAACATAATAACAAAAACAATAGCATCTACTTACCACTACACACCTCTAAGATTGGCTAAGATGACAGAAAAAAATAATGATAAATATTGGAGGGGATGTGGGAAAACTGGGACATGAATATAATATTGGTGGAGTTATGAACTAATTCAACCATTATGGAGAGCAATTTGGAACTATCCCCAAAGAAATATCAAACTGTGCATACCCTTTGATCCAGCAGTATCTCTATTGGGTCTGTATCACAAATAAATCATAAAAAAGGGAAAAGGACTCATATGTGCAAAATTGTATCAGCCCTTTTTGTAAAGGCAAGGAACTGGAAACTGAGTGGATGCTCATCAGTTGGAGAATGGCTGAATAAATTATGGTATATGAATATTGTCGAATATTACTGTTCTTCGTGGATGATTTCAGAAAGACCTGAAGAGACTTACATGCACTGATCCTAAGTGAAGTGTGTAGAACCAAGAGAACATTGTACACAGCAACAACAAGATTGTGTGATGATCAACTCTGATAGATGCAGCTCTTTTCAACAATGAGATGATTCAAGACAATTCCTACAGACTTGTGATGGAGAGAGCCATCTGCATTCAGAGAGAGGATTGTAGAGACAGAATGTGGATCACAACATAATATTTTCACCTTTCTTGTTGGTTTTTTTCCTTTCCCATTGTTTCCCTTTTTGATCCGATTTTTCTGTGCAGCATGATAAATATGGAAATATGTATAGAAAAATTGCACATGTTTAACATATATTGGATTACTTGCTGTCTAGAGGAGGGGATAGAGAAAAGGGAGAAAATTTTGGAATACAAATTTTTGCAAGAGTGAATGTTGAGGAGTAGCTAGGTGGTGCAGTGGATAGAGCACCAGCCCTGAAGTCAGGAGGATCTCAGTTCAAATGTGGCCTTGGACACTTAATACTTCCTAGCTGTGTGACCCTGGGCAAGTCACTTAACCCCAATTGCCTCAGCAAAAAAAAAAAAAGAGTGAATGTTGAAAACTATCCTTGTATATATTTTGAAAATAAAAAGGTTTTATTTAGAAAATATTAAATAATAGCATCTACTTTCCAGAGTTGTTATAAGAATCAAATAAAGTAATATTTGTAAAGCACTTAGTATAGAGATTAGTGCATAATAGGTACTTGATAAATAGCTGTTCCCTTTCCTTTTCTTCTTGGGCACTCCAAAATCTTAAGCAGAAAATCAATCCTTTCATATATGAAACATATAAAGGTGTGAGTCTCTTATAGACACCTGTCCCTAAATATTTGAAAAGTATAGTACTTTCCTTACTTCTACCCAGATGTTTCTGCTCCTCAGGGAGAGAGTGCTTATCTTTTTAGAGTTAAACAGTATTAAAGAGGTACAGACAATCACCCAAAATCAACTTTAAAGGAAGTTCTTTCAATGCAAGGAATATTCCCATACCTTTAAAAAAAAGTGCATTTCTTAATCTTGCTTAAAATTCCACCATTAGATATTTATTCATTGTTTTATAGTATTGTTTTGTAGTATTGTTTTCAGTTAAAATAGAAGTCTATGATTTGGGTATCTCTGTTAATTGTTTGTTTGCTTTGTTTTTGTTTTATTTTATTTTATTTTATTAAAGCTTTTTAATTTTCAAAAGATACACATGGATAATTCCCCCACTTCCAACATATGTTAAACATGGTAAAAAAAATATATATGTTAAATCCAATATATGCATCCATATTTATATAATTATCTTGCTGCACAAGAAAAATCAAATCAAACCAGAAAAAAAATGAGAAAGAAAATAAAATTCAAGCAAACAACAATAAAAAGAGTAAAAATGCTATGTTGTGATCCACATTCAGTTCCCACAGCTCTCTCTCTCTCTCTCTTTCTGGGTGTAGATGGCTCTCTTCATCACAAGATTATTTGGGCATTTCTTTGTAATTTGAAAATAGCAAAGCACTTGAATATGAGAATGGCTCACTCTAAAGCTGACATTAAAAAGCAGGAGAAAGCAGAACTTTTGTTAAGCTGGTCTCGTCCTTGCTTTTGTAAAACTATCATTTGGAGAAGGTAAATGGGAAAAGGAAAGGTTTGGGTGAGATCTGCTTGTTGGGGCATGAAATAGTTGTGAGATCCTGTTGTTGGGGGGAGGGGACACTTGCAGTTCATGCTTCTGTTTTTGTCTGTCAGAGAAATTATGTGGCAGGCCGTTCTGTGAACTGCCCATACTCTAACACTGAGATCAGGGAATCTATCATGAGGTCAACAACAGTTGTATTATTCTCAACTCCTTCTGAACTCTCATTATTTTCTCAGGCACGCCAAGATCAGAGATTCTATCAAAGTTTGAAGAACCCTGATCATGATCCTTTTGGACCTTGATATTATTCGTTTACATGTGTGGATAAATTAACTAGACACTATGGAAGAACAATTTTACATTGGATGTAGGTAGGGAGAATAGCATCAAAACATTTGATTCTTTTGATGTTGAAGCAGGAGACTGTCCCTTATTGAGAGAAAAGAACTTCAAAAGGGGAAGCTAGGAAAGCCTAGAATAGTCTTGGCCAACTTTGCAGTTTTACATCAGGCCAGTCCTGGACTCAGCCACCTCTGCAAATGCTTCTTCTTATTGCAGAAGACCATGAGATTGTCCACAAAATTTGTGTCTGTAGGCAAGTCTTATTCCCAGTCCTAGTTAATTTACATGTCCTGTACTTTATTTGTTGTATTTTATTGTCTTTGCTATCACTTCACTTTTTTTCAGGCAATCAGGTTCAGTGACTTGCCCAGAATACACACATAGTTTATGTGTCTGAGACTAGGTTTGAACTCAGGTCCTCTTGACTCCAGGGCAGGTGCTCTATCCAATATGCCACCTAGTTGTCTCTACTCCATTTTCAATCATAATCCTATTTATATGACCAAAGATTTGCTGCAGAAAGAACTTCACTGCCCTACCTCATCATTTTCTACCCATCTTATCTCTTCATTATCCCCCAAACAACAGGGATTCCTATGAAAATTAATATTAAAAAAGGGTGTTCTTTTTTCACCTATTTCAATGTAATCATAGCTCCATTTGAATATGTATAAAGAGAAACCTTTCATTTCAGAAGGAGTATCATGAGTTCTTAGAATTTTGAGGTTCATGTTCTCTGCTTTTGAAACTGTAGCTGACATTTTCTTTTCCAAGTAGACAATTATAAGTTAAATTAGCACATAATTAAACTGGTCCACCTAATCTCCCACCTAACTGAGCACTTTTTAGAAAGAAAACTCTGTGGGACAGAAAGAAGAATAATCCTAGAGAAACAAAAGTAATTTATTTAATATAGTCAACATAGAAAGAATTTTATAAGAATCAAAGCTGTCCAACAAGGAAACAGGCTTCCTACTGCAATATTATAAAATCCTAGAAGTCACAGACTCCTCTGAAGGCCACTCATTCTATTTTTTGATTCCTAAAAGTTGCATTGAGCTGAAATATGGCTTTTCTGCAGTATCCAACTATTGCCTCTAAATTGGCGTTCTAAGTCCAAATGGAATTAAGTCTAATAAATTTTCCATATGGATTGTGAAAGATCACTACCGTTTTCCCCTTAATCTTCCCTTCTATACTCTCTTTCAATGGATCCTCATGTGACATCTAGTTCCCCACCATCTTGGTCTCTGGGACAAATTAGCAATACATTTCCAAGAATGTGCTGCTCAGAATTCCAGATGTGATTTGAGTTCTACTTCATGGATGTAGGTAGAGAGAATAGCATCAAAATATTTTGTTCTTTTGAGGTTGAAGCAGGAGGCTATCCCTTATTGAGGGGAAAGAACTTCAAAAGGGGAAGCTGGGACACTATTCTTTTCTTTATACAAACTAATACAGCTTTAGCTTGCTTGTTTGGCTGCCATATCACATTGCTGACTCATTATGAGCTTAATAGTCCATTAAAATTTACAAATTTTCCCATATCAATTATTAGGTAGCTATGCCTCCCCATACTGTACTTGTGAAGTTGATTTTCAGAAACCTAAATATAGAATTTTATATTCATTCCAATTAAATTTCATCTTCTTAGAATTGGACCATTAGATTATAGAGCTCTTTGGGGATCCTGATTGTCATCCAATGTATTAGCTATATCTCTGAGCTTTGCATCATGACTTAATTTAAATTATTGATAGAAATATTAATAGGGCAGCTAGATGATACAGTGGATAGAGTGCTGATCCTGGAGTCAGGAGGACCTAAATTCAAATCTGACCTCAGACACTTAACATGTCTAGATGTGTTTGGGCAAGTCACTTAATCCCAATTACCTTACAAAAATAAATAAATAAATAAACAAACATATTAAGCAACATTGGGCCTAAGACAGAACCTTGGTACACTTGGTATTAATATCTATTTTGGAGATGCCATTCATTTAATCATTTATGTTTCTACTTGCTTTACTATTGTCAGGCACACATCAATCTTCTATCCACAAGAGTAGCATGAGGTCCTTTGTCAAATGCTTTGCTAAAATCTAAATATATTAGATGTATAAAAGATCTATCCTGACCTCACAGTATATTAATGCTGTCAAAAACATAAGGAAGAGAGTGTGTTTTATAGATGCGTGTCAACACCTTGGATGTAAATAGCCCCAAGAAACTTGTTCCTTGCCCCTACCCCAGCCTTTAGCTTATCATCAAATATTATAAATATTGACCTAAAAGGAACCTCAGACATTGTGTCATCAAATCATTTAATCTAATGGATAAAGAAACTAGTGCCCAAGAAAATTTAATAATAGTCACTTTGAGCCCAGAAGAGGAAAGATCTAATGATCACCCTGAGAAGTAATATATAAAGGGTCTCCTAAAGGAAATAAAGCATTTGTCTTCCCAAGAAACAGGATATGAAAACCATGAAATTTTAGCACAATGAAAAACATTGAAGGTTATCTTACCCAATTTCTCTATTTTACTTAAGGGAAAACTGAGGTCAAGAGGACTTGTCCAAGATCACACAACTAACTAATGGCAGAGACCAGTATAGAATTCAGATTTCCTAATTTCTTGTTAGTGATCTTTCTATTTTAGCACACTTCCCTCCCCATTCATAATCTCACCTAAGAAAGATCCACGTGATGTTATCCTTTGATCTTTACCCTAAGCCATGGTAACAAAAGAGAGGGAAATGACCTAGTATACATCTTATGGGAGAGGATAACTTCTATTATTAAAAAAAAAAAAAAAAAAAAAAAAAAAAAGGTAGGGAGCAGGCAGGTGACCAAGGACTCCAGCCAAAAGTGATTGTTGAAAAGGAGTATTGAAGTTGGTGCTTCATCACAATCAATTTATATCTATTTCATGCCTTTGGGGTATAATGACTCTCTAGAGGCTAAGGGGATCAATGGCATTGGGAAGATAATTTGGAAAAGAAGAACTAATAGTCTCTTGGGAATTTCCTTAGAATTACATTATCTAAAAATTAATAGGATAGATTCCATCTCCTCATCTTATTTACCTGAATACAGATATGGCTGCTAACTATTCTTTTCTAGAAACGACTTCCCATAGAGAAAAGGAAAAATGGTGGGATGACCTAGAAAAGTCTATCTACCCTCCCTATCTTCCATTTCCTCCACTCCCACTTCTCAATCCTGTATGATCTAGTTTCCATCTATACTATTTCAATAAATTTGCTCTTTTCCCAGTTATGAATTATCTCTTAACTACTGTATACAATGATCTTTCTCTGTCATCTTCCTTTTAATATTTTTGTCAACTTTCCCCTCTTCCTGCAAAATTTTCTCTCCATTGATATTAGTGACAGTCTTTTCTTAGCTCTTCCATCTATCTGATAGCTTCCTCTTAGTCTTCTTTGCTAGATCCTCCTCTTCTTCCTGACCACTAAATGTGGTCTCCATAAAATATCATCCTCAGTCAGTCATCTCTCTACACACTCCCTGTGTGATTTCATCAGCTCCTATGGTTACAATGATTATTTCTATGCAGATAACTCCCTACTATATGTGCATACATATTATTATTATAATAATATATAAACATATATATGTACGTATATACACACATATATATTTAAGAGATATCACTAGGGCTGAAAATATGCATTACACATTCATATATATATATATATATATATATTTCCAGCCCAAATCAGCGGTCTTGAATTCCAGCCTCATATTAACAATCACCTTCTGGAAACCTCACATGCAGCACTATCTAAAAAAGGAACTCCTGTTTTTTGTTTTTTGTTTTTATCAAACCTGTTCCTCTTTCAGACTTCCCCACTTTGCCATCATTCTTTACCTTTCTAGTCACCAAGATTCTTCCATAGATAATCAGTTGCCAAATCTGACAATTTTACTCCTACAGCTTCTCTAACCTTCATTTTCTTTCTACTTGCATATCCTCTATCTTATTTTAGGCTCTTGTTACCTCTCACCTAGAATATTACACTAGTCTCCTAATTTGTCTCCCTATTTGTAGACTCTCCAATCCATCATCTTGGGAAGGTACAAGTAAATACAAAATATTTATATGTACTCAATTTCAAGAGGCAGAGTGGGAATCACCAGGGAGATGGGAAAGGTCTTCTATAAGAAGGGGCACCTGAGTGCTTTGGAAGTCACTTTAGGAATTCTGTAAGAAGATGAGACATTATAGCCTAGGCATGAGGAACCATTAATGCAAAAGCAGAGGGAGATGGAATAACACGTATCAGAAATGGGTAGCAAGGCAATTTGACTACAATGACAAGTATGGGAAGGGGGAGTCATGTAATAAAAATAGAAAGATGAAGGTGAGCCTCATTGTGGAAAGTCTTAAAAGCCATGCTAATGATTTTATATTTTATCCTAAGGAATAAAATTATTAAGCCTTTGAAGATTTTTGAAGTGGAAATGGGAAGGAAGGGTGGACAGATCATAATGTAGTAAAATTTGTGTTTTAGGAAAATTAATTTTTCAGCTTTATATGCATAAACCCCCCACCCAACTCTAACCCAAATTTTTAGCCATAGTAGGTGGCAGAGACAAGCAACCTAAAAATACTGATGGGGTGGGGGAATAGGCTATTAAATGCTAGCTTTGCTGCACTTTCCTGAGTGATCACAGTTATTTAAGATTTGTTTGTGTGGATACAAAAAGGTTAGAGACATACATACAACTTAAATTTGATACTCTAAAACACTGATCTGGCACTAGTTTCCCCTCCCCATATCTCTGTGTGTGTAAGTGTGTATCTTTCTCTATCTCCTTCTCTCTTCCCTTATTGTCTCTAGGATAAAGTATACAATCATCTACATATTATGGGTCTCTCCTACTTTTCCATTCTTGTTTCCTATGACTCCATTTCCTACATTCTCCATTCCAGTAAAACTGCCCTTTTGGCTGTTTCTCATTTATGATTTTTACCTCTCTCTTTGTCTGTGTACAAATGGAGCCCCATACCTATAATGCACTCTCTTTACTTCAAAGAATTCTAACATTTTCCAAGGCATAACTCGAGTGCTATTTTTTGTGTAAGACCTGGTAACTACTACTCATGAAATGACCTGCAGTACTTTGTAAATGCTTTGTATTTACTTATGTACGTGTTGTATCCTACTACTCTCCCTAGTAGAGTATAAGTTCCTTGAGGGCCATAAGTTTCCCTTCTTGCCATTGTAGGCCTAGTAGGTGACTTGCATATGATGAGTGCTTTATAAATAATTATTGAATTGAACAAGTAACTAAGGCACCAATTAAGCACAGAGTATTGTGTTAGGAATTGGAAGGAATATAAAATAATTGTAAGACAATATCAAAAATAAAAATACAATATCCATCATCAAGGATCCTACTCCATATGTGAAGAGATAAGACATGATCACCAAGGTAACAAGCTCAATTTACAGCTAAACAAAAACATAAGATGATATTTTAAATGTCAAGATGAAAATACAGACAATATCTGCTTTCAGAAATTCAAAGAAAAGAAGAGATCAATATGAGCTATGGTAGTTAAGAAAAGCTTCAAGGACAAGGAGTTTCAAAGTTTGATCCTTAAATTGAGTTGATCCTTAAGGTTCCTTCAAGCTATAAGCATATATGATTAAGTCTAGGACGTAGATAGGAGGAAGTACATTCATTGCAGTATGAGCAATTCATGCTCAGGCATGAAAATGAGTAAGGAAAGTTACAGGAAAAAGTGGAGAGAGCCACCTAGATTTAATTGAGTTTTCTAACAGAGAACAGTGGGAAAGAAAGTTAGACATGGTAGACACAGGTTATAGATAGACTTGAATGCCAGGCTGAAGAGTTTGCATACATCCTGTAGTCAATGGAATCTCTGGAAACTTTTTAACTGTAGAAAAAAAGTTAAAAAAGTGTTGTTTGAGGAAAATTATAATAGTAGGTATGCAGTATAAAGGAAAAGAAGAGATTACAGCTAGGGAGACTATTGAAATACTCTAAGTATGAAGTAATAAGGACTTAGAGGGGGAATAGAAAAGTAGAAATTGAGATGTTCTGAAAGTATTAAAATGATCTGGCAACTGACTGAATATGGGGACTGAAGGAAGAAAAGAGTCAAACAAGATAATTTCTTAGTTTCCTCCAAAGTGACCACTATCATTTCTCTTCTTCTACTGTCATAGCACACACTTACCAAGTCATTATGGATTTAAGAGGTAAAGCTAATAAGATGAAAAGCAAAAGGGAGAGGTTGACAAAAACACCAGGAGTTGAGATGCCATGACATTGATGAATACATATAGCTGTGATTCAAATAAAAGTCAAAGGGTCAAAAACCATTAGGTCATCTTTCAGAGGCAGCAATCTATGTCATTGTTTTTTGGTCTCTTAGACTTAACATTTGAAGAATTTGGTTTAAATTCAGCTCTATGATTGCCTCTATAATTTTGAAGGGGCCTCAGTTTCTTCATCTTTAAAATGAAAGGGATTGGACCAGATGACTATTAAAATCCTTTCCATCTCTGACATTCTGTGGAAATAGAATTTTATGTAGCTGAGCTGTGTTCAACAAAATTGTCACTTACTCCTAAGAATGAGCCAAAAGAAGGAAATAAGGAGATAGGTTAAGAGAGGACCAGAACAAGCTAAAAATAAAATTCAAATCAAATCAAATGGTCTCAGATGAATAAGAAGTGCTATTTATCCCAAACTTAGTTATAGCCAGACTGATGACTCCAATTGAATTCAAAGAGCAATAAATACAATTAAACATAGTGTCTAGAAAGTTAAAGTAATCAGTCATAGAAAGAATTTATATGTTGAGTATATCAGCCCTTTGTCAAATATTTTCTTTAGTCTCTGTAAATTGAAATTTATGTTCAAACTTTAAGATATAATTTGGATTCTTTGAAATTAAATATTCTATTTCAAACAAGACTGGCTGGTTCAGTGAATTATATTTCAACTGTTTTCTCTATTCATCAGTTACCAGAAACCCTTTTAATGAATGCTTTGAAGGCTGTCTGTCCATTATGCAACTACAGAGCCTGAATCAGCAAACTGTTTTAAATTTTAAAATTTAGTTGGATTCTGTCCAATCCTCAATCAAAAGCTAACATATCTTTTTTTTTCATCCTAACCTTTCCACATTCCTTGCCTATAGAGGATGGCTGAATTAAAACATCTCAGGGAAATAAGCATCTCAACCTATAGACCTCTGTCATAGTTTCTTTAGGAAAATAATATTTTGGTCCTTGTTTTTTTTTATAATGAATAGTACATCTACAGACAATAACCATTTTAATTCCACATGAATGTGAACAAGGTGAACAATGCTGGTAACATTTTTTTTACTGCTAGAGAAATATGCTAATGTGTCTACTAATTAGGAAGAATTTGTGAACTGACATTATGATCAGAGATGCACACACATTCCAGGGAGCTGGAAAAAAGCAAAATTCAGGGGAGAAAAATATTTCTAAATTATGGCAAAATGTTCTCAATTGTATACAAGTGAGGACCCCTGCCATGTGAGGATCCTTAGAGCCAGTGAATTACCACAATTGAAAAGAGATGCTTTGGAGTAGGAACAAGTATATGAAAAGAGAATCAAAAGGCCTGCGTTCAAAATCTACTATTGTGCAACATTAATTTGGGCAAATGATATAATTTCTCTTGGCTTCAGTTTCCTTATTTGTTAAAAAAAAAAAAAAAAAAAAAAGAAAGGGAGGGAGGGAGGGAGGGAGGGAACAAGGAAGGAGAAGGGAAGGAAGGAAGGAAGGAAGCCATCATAAATAATGATCTCTAAGATCCCTTTTAGGTACAAATCTTCTAAATCACCCTAGGACATTTAGAAACCTTGCCTCATTGAAGGACTCTTGGGCCTGAGCTAGAATGTTACCTTTTCCCTATGATCATGGTAAGGTTTCTATCATTCATTAACTCATGTTTTGTATCCTCAAACTTTGATCTCTAGGACCATCTCCAGTACTTTCTCAGGTCAAATCAGGTTAACTGAGCCAGTAAAGTTTTAATAGTCTTATTATCATCAACAAATATTTATTAAGTGCTTACTTATTTACCAAGCACTGTTCTAAGTACTAGGGACAAATACAGCTACCTCAAAGCCTTAAAATCTTTAGGACCTCTCCCCTGGACAACATATTGTAATAACTTTCTAATTGGTTTATGTAATGTTCTGTTGTTCCAGAAACTGCCGATCACTCTCTGGGAGGAGATCTGCTGTCCCAACTCAATCTCTCAGCCACATTCTTCTTCCTGTAGAGAACCACCAACTCTGACCTAGAGTAGACTCATCTCTCCCTTACTCAATGTTGCTTCTTTTATCCTCCCAGAGATTGGGCGTGGAATAACTCAGGGGCTTCTGGGAAAAAATACTTCAACCAATGAACTTGCTCCTCTTAAACATGTAAGCTCCTCCCCAGAAGTTCGGAAGGGTAAAACTCCCAGTAAAGACCAGAACCAGAGAATTGTTAAGTACCGACTTAGCACTTAGTAAGAACCTAATATCTCATTATCTCATTAGCACTTAGTAAGAACCTAACATCTCCCCCTTTCTTTTGATTTAGAACATAGGGTCCATTGTCCATTAGTCTCATCTTGTGTTAAGAAATCCAATGATTCCTGCTGGTTTTAAAGTTCTTTAACAGTCTTCTTACTAGCCATGCTCTTTCAGTGTCAGATATTTCTTAGATTTTCTCCTTTGTTTTGAGATCTTTCTCTTTTTCTGTCTCTCTCCAATGGACAAGGCGAATACAACTCGTTGGCACCCATCTGATTCCTTCTCCATCTGAAGAAATACAAGCAAATCCTCTCCCCCAGGCAGTTAACTTATCTGGTCCCTTCCATCACCACTTTCTGGGTCTCTCCACATCACCTGGTGATTATCTAAGGACAGTGGAGCTGCTCACACTGGACACTGCCCTTCTGGTGGGTTATAAAACCTGTCTGCCAGAGCCAGTGCATCTTTGTCAAAAATTAGAAAATTAATGGTATAGAGAACTAAATTTAGGGGTTACCTGTGGCTCCCCCTTTCTTTTGTTTTTGGAGGAGTGTCTTAATGTCTCTGTTTCTTCTCTATACTATTGCCTGACCTTGTGGATTTAAAGGTATTCCAGTGGTGTGTAAAATCTTATACTGTGCACAAAAGTGTGCAAAATGTTTAGAAGAATATGCAGGCCCATTATCTGTTTTTATTTCTTGTGACACACCCATAATTGCAAATGCTTGGATAAGGAATTCAGTGACCCCTCAAGCTGTCTCTTTTGCTGTTGGCACTGCAAAAGTGAATCCTGAAAAGGTATCTACCACCACGTGGATAAAAGACAGACGACCAAAAGATTTATAATGGGGTCACATCCATTTGCCAGATTTTATTGGGTCTCAAACCATAAGGATGCTTCCCTGGAGGGAGTGTAGGAGGGTGGAAAGGAAAGCAAGCTATACAGCTTTTTACTATGCTCTTAGCCTCCTCTCTTGTTATTCCAAATTGTAAATGTAAAGCTCCAGCAGCCTGATGATATTTAGAATGAAATTCTTGTGCTTCCTGAAATAAAGGAGTACTAGCTAATATAGTTAAAAGGCTATCTGCCTTTGAATTTCCATCAAAAATAGGACCTGGAAGTCCACTATGTGAGTAGACATGCAAGATATAAATCTTGCCTGGATGCTTTCTCACTTGCTCTTGAAGTTCCTTAAAGAGCTGATAAATATTAGAGGCTACAAATTTTATTTGGGCTGTGGCAATTCTTTGTACTGCATAGGCTAAATCAGTAATTATATTTATGTCTTCTGGGTAATAAGTAAGAACTATCATGATAGCAAATAATTCATTCTGTTGAGTGGACTGAAAAGGAGTCCTGACTACTCTCTTTATGGTTAAATCATGAGAGTATACAGCACAAATATTTTCTTTGGAGGCATCTGTAAAGATTGTTGGTCCTTTAAGAGGAACCTTAGAAATCTTTTCTTCAAAAATATATCGCCAATTATGTAGTAGCTGGGTTATCTTTAATGGAGACCCATGTGCAAAATTTGGAGGTGTGTCCAATAAAATTTGCCATTCTGGGATGGTCTCAGAGCATACATTAATTTGTGCGTTAGTATAGAATGTGTATATTTTTTCAGGACTTATCCCAGATAATTATATTACTCTCTTAATAGCCTTTAATAAAATTCTAGCCACAAGCACTGGGTAAGGAGTAAGGCTTTGCTCTGGTTGTGCTGGGAGGTTCACCCACACAATCACACTGTCTCCTTGATGAAGGACTGCTGTGGGTGCCTCTTTTGTAGTAAAAACTGATATTTCCAAGGGATTTTGAGTGACTCTTTCAACCACATTGGATAGAGCCAGTTCAACTTCTCTCAAAGCCTCTTGTGCTTCTTTTGTAAGCTGGCATGGTGAATTTAAAGTACTCTCTCCCCTTAAAATGTCATATAGAGGTTGCAGTTGATTGGTAGTTAAGCCTAACACTGGATGCATCCATTGGATATCTCCTATTAATTTTTGGAAATCATTTAAGATGTTCAACTTCTCTGTTCTTAAAGAAAGCTTTTGTACTGTGAGTCTCTTAGGATATACTTCATATCCTAAATATTGAAAAGGAGCATGTCTTTGAATTTTTTTCTGTAGCTATATGCAGTTTATAGTACTTTAGTGTTTCCATGGTCTTTTGTAGACATGCTTCTAACATTTGTTCCTCAGGTGCACATCCATATAATGTAACAATATTACTTTGGGAAATGCTTTTCTTACTGGAGCAAGAACAGCAGCAACATATATTTGACACATAGTAGGGCTGTTTTTCCTTGCTTAAATGACTACCTAATCCATTTCATCCTCCACTCAGTTGCCAAAGTGATTTTTTTCCTTTTTTAAAAAAAATTTCATTTTAAAAATTCTGAACTTAAGCAATAAAATAAGCATTTCTATAATATAGAAGAATAGGAAAAAAGATGATAGTACATGAAAATACAAATCTATTATATATAACTTACTATTCTTTTTAAATATATAATAAAGCTATCCTATAACTTTTTGTCTTCTTAAGAAAAATTTTCTTTTTTCCCTTTCTTCCTCCCCAGAGATGGCCACTATTAAACACAAATAAGTATACACATACACACACATATGTGTCTATTTATGTATGAATGTATATTTAATATGTATTTGTGTAAAATCATTCTATACATGTCTATCAGGTTTTTTTCTGGATACAGATAACATCTTTCTTCATATATCCCTTTGTAGTTAATTTGGGTATTTATAGGATTTAGTCAAAGTTGTTTTTACAATATTATTATTGTTACTGTATACAAGATTTTTTAAATTTTGCTCATTTTATTCTTCATTATTTCAAGCAAGTCTTTTCATGTTTTTCTAAAATCAAACTAGCTATAAGAAACGATAGCATAGTAACATTTCATCACAATCATATACTGCAACTTGTTTAGCCATTTCCCCAACTGACAGATATCCTCACAATATATAAATATATAAAATGATTTTTTCCCCAAAGTATGGGTGTGATCATGTCACACACACACACACACACACACACACACACACACACACACACACACACATTTCCCACTGCTCAGGGAACTCCGTTGATTCTCTATTTATCTCCTGGATCAAATATCAAGTCCTATTTGGCATTTAAAACTCTTCATAACATGACCCTCCCTTATCATATTTCTTGCATCATACTCCACTCCACAAATTCCATGTTCCATATATTACCCTATTTGAAGTTCCTCAAACTTCTCCATTTCTCACATCTGTTCTTTTGCACTAACTGTTCCCAATCACTGGAATAATCTATTCCTTTACCTCTAATTCTTGATTTCCCTAGCTTTCTTCAAGATTCAGTCCAAATCTCACCTTTTAAAAGAAGCCTTTCCCAACCACTACCACTCCTGACTGCCTTCATCTTTTGATTACCTATATCTACAACTGATTAATAGACTGATAAATTATAGATTATAAATAGATGATTATATAGATAATAGATGGATAAAGATATAGCTATAGATGGATATAAGCATGACTATAAATGTCTCCTTTAGAAAGTAAGCATCTTGAAGGTGCAGATTGTTTTGGGCCTTTCTTTATAGCCCTATAGCTTAGCTTTTAGCTTAATTTCTGGCATCGCTAGTTACAAGGGAAAGAGAGAAGGAATTATTCCAAGAATTACTCTGTCACACAGGGAAAGCAGCCAGAGAACCCAATCAAGTGACAATTTAGAGCAGCATAGCAGGGTACCATCCCCAAACATTGGCCTCAACTCTGAGAGAAAGCTAATGATTCCAACATGCAATAAATGAGTACTTTGGGTTGATCTCCCTGACTTTAGTCTCTTTCCATTCCACTTCATCATTTATTCAACTATCAAATTCATTTTCCTAAACTGTAAGTCTGACCATGTCACTCTCTTTCCCCCATTCAATATATTCCAATGACTTCCTTTTACCTCCTAGATCAAATATAAAACTTCTGTTAGTCATTCAAAGCCATTTATAATCTGGATCTCTCCTACCTTTCCATTCTTTCTCACCTTACTCTTTTCCTCCCTTCATTACTCTAAAATTCAGTGATACCAACCTGGTTGCTCTTCTTTGCACAATTATTCTAACATCTATTTGCACTAATTGTTCCCATTCCTGGAATGCTCTCCCACCTCAATTCTGTTTCCTGGTTTCTCTGGCTTCCTTCAAGTTCTAGCTAAAATCCCACTTGGTATGAAGAGAAGCCTTTCCCCATTCTCTTTTTAATTCAAGTCCTTTCTATCTATTAATTATCTCCATTTTATCTGTGTATGTCTTATATATTAGAGTTGTGAGCTCCTTGAAAATAGGGATTATCTTTTGCCTTTCTTTGTATTTCCAGTTCTTAGTACAGTCCATAGCATACCCATAGGCACTTAAATGCTGATTGAGTGACTTACTTGACATCCAGAACCTAAGTCCCTAAAGGGTTTTATGGACAATTTATGAACAATATATAGACAATATATAGAAAATTTTATGGAATTTTAGACTAAGTGCTGATGTGACATTTGTAATGTTCTGGTTAGTTTTCTGGAGGTCTTGGGACCAGTCTTCATTTCAGTTCAGTAATCACCACAAGAATAGCCAGGTGTTAAAGTCCAAAGTCCAAATTCTTTATTGTCTCTTTGCCTGGGGCTCAGCTAGCTTTCTTGAGACCCTTCAGACCAGCCTTGGTCTCAGTGCTAGGAGCAGGAGGACAGGCCAGCCACCATGAGGCTGATGAAGATGATAGAATGAATCTCTCAGTCCCTGCTGGCTGTTATATACTCTATTATAATTATGTCATTGTAAGTGTGAATTTTGTAGAATAGGTATGAATCTTGTAGAACTAAATTAAGTACTAAGTACATGTACTGAACTAGAGAACTATTAATCACCATGCTAAAGTAGATAACCATTGTCTTATTAATTCCACTGACTTAACAACCTTGTAAGAATCGTTGTTTTAAGTACAGAGTTCTGGCTCATAACAGACATTAATAGGAGCATCCAAGGCAGAGGGGAGTCGAATAATCCAAACTGAAGAGAGTATTTTCTGATAAGAAATGAAGGATGAGGCAGACACCCATGAAATTTAACACTTACAGTACCACAGTCAATGAGTGGCTGGGAAGGGAACTAATGCTGATTGCTGGATCAAATGAAATTTACTTTCAGTACCTTCTGGGCTCAGGATCCATATTGGTCAAACCAACTTTAGTCAGCTCATACCTTATGTGAGGACAGAAGAATGTAAGCTACTGAAGGGCAAGAAGTCTTTTGTTCTTGTAATGTATCTCTGGTACTAATTAGTGTAGGGATAAAGACTAGACCCATAATTTCATTAATATTGAGAATTCCCAGATAAGAAAACCGTTTCTGCCATAGCAGGTCAGTATCTTCTCGGCAACTTATAGGTAGAAGTGTGGGGATAGATATAAGTATAGGTATAGGTATAAATATAGGTATAGGTATAGGTATAGGTATAGGTATAGGTATAGGTATAGGTATAGGTATAGGTATAGGTATAGGTATAGGTATAGGTATAGGTATAAGAATAAAGAACTCCCTCCAACACTGTGATGAAGTGATTTATGTGTCTGAAGTAGGATATAAACTAAGATTTTTCCTAGTTTTTCCATGTGTAACACTGCCTCCTGTACATAGTAGATGCTTAATAAATATTGTTGAATTAAACCAATTAAAATTGGTTTTGGTTGTCTGGAAAGGGCTGTTTGACAGCCATAAGTCAGTTACATTGCTAGTAAGCAGGAAAGAAAGTTATCTCAAGCACCCCCTACATTTTATGTACCCCACAAAAATCTTCCTGGGATTCTTTTAATACAATCATTTATAGCCCTGACTACTGGTGACATTTCTATAATAATTTTGCCACATATTTAATGGCCACTGGTACCTTCCTTAGCTGGAGATTTGTTATCACTATTGTGAATTGGGTATAAGGAAATTGTTATGGGCCAGAACTCTGAACTTGAAACAAAGGATTCTTACAAGGTACTAAGTCAGTGGAATTGATAGAGACAGTAATTATCTAATTTAGCATAGTTCAGTATGATTGATTTAATCCTACAAGGAGATGTTATGGGCCAGAACTTGAAACAAGGTACTAAATGGAATTGAGGAGATGCTGGATAAATCTAGTTTAGTATTGATTTAATCCTACAACAAATAACGGTTTCCTAGTGATATAATACTTGGTGTATACTCAGTGTGAGGCATATAAGCAAGAAGCTCTCAGAGCCTTGACCAGGATTCAGTCAGGGAGATTCAGAAGCCAGAGAAGACAGGTGGGAGCTCAAGCTCTCGGAACCAAGGCCAGACTGAAAAGCTCTCCAGAAAGCTGCCCAGCCCCAGGAAGGAGATAATAAAGGATCTGGACTATAAGAAAGCTACCTGAGCTGCGGGAAAGGAGACAAGACTTGGAAAGAGACAATAAAGGATTTGAGCTTTAATACATGGCTGCATTTGGGGTGATTACTGAGCTGAAATGAAGACTGCTTCTAGAGACCCCAAGAAAACCTCAACAGAGAATATTAAATTTTAAAGAGAATATTACAGGAAATGCTTCTATTCCTCAGGTTTAGCCAAATTATGAAGTGAGGGAATTACATTTTCTCCCAGTCCTGGTTCCTTGAACCCCAGCCCCACCTGGTACCTCTCCTATGTCTCTTTTCTTCTGAGAAGTAAATCAAGGAGGAAATTTTGCTAAGATACTGGGTGATAGCTTGACCTCTTGGCAGTATTTGACAATGTTGACCTTCTTCTCTTCCTGCATACTCTGACTCTGCTGTCTCTTTCAGTTCTCCCTCCCATCTGTCTCTTCTTGAATATTCATTCATGGCATGCCCAATAACTGGAGGCATTCCCCAAGTTTCTACCCTGGACCCTCTGTATTCTATCCACTCCCATCTGGTGATCTCATCAATTCCCAAAAGTTCAATTATCGTCTCAATGCTTATGATTTCCAGATCTATTTCATCCAACCCGTGTTGCCTAATCTTGTCCTGAATCAACATCTTTCAGATATTCAACTATATGTCAACTCTATATTACACTATATATGTAATTCATGCACAAATAAAGATATCATTGTCTAATATCATTGGTTCTCTTCCAACATGAAGGGCAAACAACAACAAATTCAATATATTTGAAACAGAATTCATTATCTTTGAAACTGACAAAAGACTGGCCCCCTCATCCCTGGGTCAAGAGGCCTCAGGCTTATAGGAAAATGTTGCTTAAACTAAATTAAGGGAAATGTTATGTTCAGACTGGGTCCCATGCCCTGGTTCATGAGACCCTAGACTTCCCGAGAAGTGTGTGTCTAACAAAGTCACAACATTGCAAAACATGCCAACAGGTTCCATTGTTTACTCACTCTCATCCAGACATTTCCCCATTGTAAATGAGAAACTGTGTCAGTGATTCCCCAAATTTGTAACCGCAAGGCTGTACCAGGACGTGGCAAACGCACTTAAAAGTGTACCTCACTAAAGGTTCAGGGCTGATCTCTACTAGCCTATCTAGTGGGGTCAGTTCCAGCCGGCTAATAAATGATGCTTTAAATTGAATAATCTGGTCAGAGCTGTCTATCTTGTGTCAGTCCATTTCAATCTTCCCTCTCCCAATGTCTCATATATATATATATATATATATATATATATATATATATATATATATTTGGTACAAGGCAATTGAGGTTGTGACTTACCCATTGTGTGTGTGAACACATGTATGTAACATTAACACATGTTACAAAGGCAAAAAATAGTCTCTGTTCTCAACATGGTTACAATAAATATTAAGTGTCTGAGGTTGATTTTGAATTCAGGTCTTCTCAATTCCAGGGCCCCACTGCACTACCTAGTTGCTTCCCCCATTGTGAATTTATTGATTAGTGTAGGAATGTCACCATCTTCCCAATTTATCCAAGGCTCATAATCTCTGGGACATCCTCTCTCTTACTCATTCTATATCTCCAATGTATTTCCAAATCTTGTCATTCTTTCTATCCATAAGGAATTCTCGAATGCCCCCTTCTCTTCACTCACATGCATATCACCCTGGTCCAGACCCTTATCACCTCTCTCCTGAATCA
The DNA here is from genome assembly GCF_048593235.1 of Sminthopsis crassicaudata. NCBI lineage: Eukaryota > Metazoa > Chordata > Mammalia > Dasyuromorphia > Dasyuridae > Sminthopsis > Sminthopsis crassicaudata. The sequence goes on along the minus strand of NC_133618.1, from coordinate 591,597,481 downwards.
TTGTTATAGTCTTCTAATTAATTTCCCATCTTCAAATCTCTAACTACTTTAATCAGTCCTCCACTAAACTGCCAAGGTGATTTTGCTAATGCATAGATTAGACTGTTTCACACCTCCCCCTTTCTCTTGTCTCAGTAAACTCTAGTCACTTCCTTTTATCTCCAGGATCAAATATAAATTTTTTTTGTTTCACATCAAAGTTCTTCACAGCCTGATCCTTTCCTACCTTTCTAGTCTTCTTACATTTGACTTCCCTTCCATCTACTTTATGATCCAGACACGTTGGCAGGCACATTCTGCTCATTGAACAGGGCCTCTCCCCCAGTTCCACAGAGGCCTATTTCCCCAGGCCAAAAATCTCCCTTTCCTGGTCTTCCTTTCAGCCTCAACACAGGCATTCAACTTTTCTGTGAGGCCTTTTCTGCTTCCCCTACCCCACTGTTAATGCTATCCCCACTAGGGTACTCTACACTAACCCAGTACATACTAATTTGTTTTTGTTGCTTCTCTATTAAAATGTAATTCCTTGAGGGTAGGAACTGTAGGTTTTCTATGTGTATTTGACGTTGGGGGGGGGGTGTTTTAGAAAGTGTTGTTTGGATTGTTTTTGTTTGGGGGGGTTATTTTTTGTTTTTTCTTTGTATTTGGAGGACTTAGTATAAGGACAGACAATGGTAAGTACCCAATAAATACCTACTGTTGTTATTGGCTAATACTGTAGGAGATTGCCCTTACCTGTTGTTTGCTTTTTCATAAGGAATTCTGTTGTTGTTTGTCCTTCATTTCAGAAGAAGACCATGTTATCAGGGAAGTGATGCCATGAAAGGTAAGTGAATTAGACTTAAGTGAGGGAAGGCTGAGCCAGGTCACCTCCCTCACCTTCCTCTCCAGAACATCTGAGTCTAATGGCAAGATATAGATCAAGATGACTGGAGATGGCCCTGGATGAAATAAGAGGCCTTGGCCTTTGGAAGCATCTGCCTCCCTTAATTGTATTTGTCAGTCAATAAGAATTTACCTGCTTACTATAAACAGAGCACTATGCTAAACCCTGGAAATAGAAAGGCAAAAAATAGTCTCTGCTCTTAAGGACTCACAGTCTAATGGGGAAGGCACTATGGCAGCACCTATGTGCAAACATGCTATATAAATGACAAATAGGAAATAATCAACAAAGAGAAGGGATTCAAACTAAGGGGGGTTAAGAAAGGATACCTATAGAAAATGGGATTTTCACTGGAACTTGAAGGGAACTTGGCAGGAAAGCCAGGAGGCAGAGCTAAGATTGGATCCCATTCCAGAGATAGCCAGTTATGGGGAAAAGCCAGCTCACATGGCTAGTCTGGAAATGGATTGATCTGCACAAGGAATAGGAAAGAAGTCAATATCCCTGGATTATAGAGTACAGGGTGAGTATAGGGTAGGATGTGAAGTATAAGAATACCAAAAAGGGAGGAGGAGGAGGAGGAGGAAGAGGAAGAGGAAGAGGAAGAGGAAGAGGAAGGGGAGGAAGAAGAGAAAAAGTAGGAGGGAGGAGGAGGAACAGAAGAAATAGGAGGAAGAGGAGGAGGTGGAGAAGGAAGGGGAGGAATAAGAAGAAAAAGAGGAGGAGGAAGAGGAGGAGAAAGAGGAGGGGGAGGAAGTTATGAAAAATTTTAAATGCTACACAAAGGATTTTATATTTAATCCTGGAGATATGACCAGAGGTAAAGAGAGATTTGTAGGTGAGGATCTGTGCAACACCTTTCAAATTATACCACACAGGCTTACTCAATCTAATTATCCCATTTTAGTTGTCAGTTGATTTTCTATTTAGTGTGTGAGGAGAAGGCAGAAAGCTGATCTTTTCCCTCCTATCTGCCTTGAGGACTCTTACTACTTATATCCCAGGGCCTACAAGAAGACAGAACAAAATATTGACTGACTATCCATAGTGTGGTAATATTTACAGATCAGCCTGAAAGCAAAAATCCTCTCTCAGAGGAGCCTTATTACAGAGTTAGTTAGAACTGTCAGGTCCCAAACCACAGAGGTGCATTAATCCCTGGGGTTAAACAGCTCACTTGAGAGCAAAAATGAGCAGCATCAGAGTGCTGGGACAGCACTTAATGAACTGGGAAAATGTTCAGTTTGGAGGAGTTATGAAGGAGAATGAATTTCTCTCAAACAGGGGGGTTGTTTTCTCCCAGGGTTTCATTTATTCACTTCAATTAAGTGGTATACTGGAGCCAACTCATCCTAGTTCTAGCCTGTTAAATTTTCGGTGTGAGCATTTACACCTCAGAAATTAGCAAATGCTACAAATCAAGGTTTAATTATTATTTTGTTGATTGTATAAACTTAAGAAAATGATGATGAAAATGTCAGTTTAGCATCCATATATTTTGATTTGGAGTGTGGGTGAAGGGACCCTGAAACTCTCTAAAACTCCTTTAAGGAGAGACTCCCCTTGAACCTGTGTGGGACCCCACCTGAGGGAAATAAGATAAACAGCTTCATTCTGTTATCTTGATGGGACTAGTAGAAGCATTCAATTCCAAGATTTTCTATCCCTATTGTTATTGTTATTGTTATTGTTAGCTCAACCACTTCCAGTAAGTGGTCTCATCTAGGCCTGGGGGCAATGACGGCATTGAGGAAATCTCATTCAATTGAAACTTCTGTCTCAGATTTCCTTATAAAAATGGCAACTTGGGACTCAGTCCTTGCAGAGGACCTAATATGCTATGCCATGCTATGCTATGTTATGCTATGTCGCATTATGCCAAGGAAACCTCTTCCCGATAGAATAATATTCTCTTCCAGTGCTATCCTCTCTTTATCCTCACCTTTTCCCTAAAGAGATATGCCTGTCTGCCAGGATTTCTCTAAATTTCACTTCTCTGTTGGATCTTGCCACTAAGGAAGTTAATCTTTCTATTCACACATACAAAGGCTAACCTCTTAATGCCTATAATAAACTTCTTTTTATTAGTCTAGCTTTTTCAGGTTCATAAATTCCTTTACAAAGAATTTCTGTGCCACCAGAAGGGGCTTCCCCAAAATTCCCTACCTTTCCACTGAATGCCAAGGGGGTGTAGGAGAGCTAAACCTCTCCATTTGATTCCCCAAACACCAAACCTGACACTAGACATCATCTTTTAACTCCCTGACACCAGGAACCCTAATCTCATTTTGATTCCCTAAATCTAGACCTCATTATTTGGTTCCCTGACAAAAGAGAACCCCAAAACCTAAACCTCATCAAGGGGAGGCAGTGGCTAAAAATTTACCAGTACAACTCTGCTTCAATTCCTCTTAAAATCCAAATTAGCTAAAAACAGAAATGCAACTGCTTCCAAAATCAACCCTGGATAATCAACATCTTTATAAGGTACCATATTTACTATATTTAAGCAGGCATTGAGGCCCTATTTCTAAAGGGATATAAAGGGTCACCATTACTTACTTGAGGTAGAAATGTTTATTAGAAACACAAAAGCTTTTGAATGCTATTTTAAATAGTTAATTTATATATATATATATATATATATATATATATATATATATATATATATATATATATATATATATATATATATATATATGTATATATTTGTACCCTGGAACCTATATTTTCACATAATTTCTTACCTTGTTATTTTTACCTGTATATTGGATAAACTGGGACCATTTTCTTAAACGTATTTTTAAAAATTTCCTTAGCTAGCACTCCCTTTGCTGCACACAAACATATAATTGGAAAGTATTTCTCTCTCTCTGGTAAGGATCAAAATGACTAGAATTGTGATTGTTCTGGCCTAGGAAACTCATAAGATTAAAGAAACTACTCCTACCAAATACATCAGGGCACCTTTTCAACTATTTAAAGCATTAGAAAGTTGCTTAAGTAACTTGGCCAGGGTCATAGAACCAGTATGTGTCTGAGGTGAGTCTCGAATTCAGGTCTTCCTGGACTTGTAAGTAGCTGTCTATCCAAGAAGCCAGTTGCCTCTCTTTCCAATAAGTATTGGAGAGAAAGCAGGAAAGGGAAAGGGAGAGAGACAGAGGGAGAAGAGACAAAGACAAAGACACATAGAGAGACACAGAGAGAGAGAAACAGACAAACAGAGACAGAGAGGGAGAAAGAGAGAGACAGAGACAGAGATACAGAGAGAGACAGAAAAGCAGAGAGACAGACAGAGTGTGCAAAGGGGAGAGAGACCACTATGACCTTTTATTGATATATTTGAGGAGTAGAAAGAGAAAGATTCTTTCCATACTCTAGCTATGTTCCAGCCAAGATTTTCCCTAAACTTGTGTCTCCTCTTTCTGTGTATTTGTATGCACAGTACCCTCCTCTCCCCTTTCTTCTCCTTCCCAGAATACCCTGCTCTTTCCTACAGCTCGAAATCCTTATCTTCTCTCAAGATTCAGCTAAGGTGCCTTTTATTTTAAGAAGCTTGTTTTGTTTTGTTTTGTTTTAACCCTTCTCTTTCCTAGATGTTTATACTTTTTTTCCCCCTTCAAATTATTTTGTATTTATTCCTTTGTGTATTCTCCAGTAGAATAAGGACTCCTAGAATTAAGGCACTGTTTCATTTCTGTCCCGGTATCTCTAGTGCCTCTGTATTTAATTGATACTGATTGAATTGGACTTGTATTCAGAATATCTATCATTTACTAGCCATGTGATGGTGTCGGAGCCTCAGTTTCTTCATCTGGAAAATGTGGATTGATAACACTTGCCCTACGGATCTCTCCTGAGTAAAGTGCTTTGTAAATGTAAGTTATTGTGACAGAAAGCATTTCTACTTATATTCATAGCAGTATTCATTTCCTCAAAGAAAAGGCCATCCTATGCTCCCAGTAGGGAAAGACTATTATTAGCAAAGCAAAACATTGCATGAGGGAGGGAATTGTGTGAATGACTTCCCAGAAAATTGTACAAATTATCACCTGAATCCAAATGTTTTCTGGTAAATTGGAGATGGAGGGGTGGGGAATTCATTAAAACTGAAGTTAATCAGAATGGCCAGGCTTTCTTCATCACCTCTCCCAACTCACTATTCTCTATCTAATCTTATAGCATTTGGAAGGTCCAGTCCTGAATGTTGCCTAGGTTGACACTGCCAGTCACGCTAAGATTGTGCAATGGTTTTGTCATGCAGACTCTCGCTTCCCTGTGGCAGCCGCCTGGAACCGTGACCTAATTCTGAAGAAATGAAGGGCAAAGACAGGTTGTCAAAGAAAATGGGCTTCATTTCTGGTGCTACCTTTCAAGTAAAACTAACTCAAGTGATACAGCAGATGTAACAATAATAATAATAATAACAACACATTTGCATAGTATGTTGGGGCTGCATGGAGCTATATATATGCAAATCATCTCTTTTTCTCCTTACTATATTTCAAGGTGGGTAGTACAAGAAACATTATCCTCATTGTATAGATAAGGAAACTGAGACCCAAAGGATAAAATGATTGACTTCTAGTCCAATGTGCTTTCCACTACATTGTGCTGTCTCTCTAATCTAATAGTATAAATTTAAATATTGAGTTGCTGAATAAAAAAATATGCTCTCTAGGAGAAAGTGGGGCTTACTTTTTAAGGTTCTTTCTATCTCTAAATCTATAATGTGATGACTTTTTAGGGCTCTCTAAGGTCCAAGGGACCACTTTTATAGAATCAATCTACTTCTACAATCAAAAACCAATAAAAGATTTTGAAACTTTAGAATCATCTGTTTTAAGGTTGGAAGGAAGCTCAGAATAACACCAATCTTTCATAAGTCTGTTATAATCTTTTCCACTTTGTGCCTTGTGTTCCTTTTCAAGAAGCTTTCCAAGTAGGGAGAACTCTGAGATAACAATTATTTAACACACTGGACTCTTTCTCCTATCTCCTCTTTCTTCCTTTCTCTCTTCCTCTATCTTCCTCTCCCTTTTCTCTTTCCCTTCTTCCTTTCCTTCTCTTTTTTCCTTTTTGCTTCTCTCTTCCTCTTTCTCCTTTCTTCCCCCTTTCCCTTCAAAAATAGGGATAAAACAAGTTTATACAGCACTCTGACAGACAAAATATTTTTATTGTTTCTCACAGAATGAAAGAGCATGCTGCTAAATTCTAGTCCTATTATATTCTCCCAAGGTACACAAAGATAAATATTTTAATTGAGCCAAAATGAGCACTCTTAAAGTTTCTATTTGGCTTGAAGCATGGTCACTGGCCATGTTCCTGATGTCGCTTACCATTCATTCAGCTGAAATCAGTCATCAAGTTAGCTGAGCACTTACAAGGGCTTCTAAAACTTTTTCTACTCACAAGCCCTTTTACCCAAGAAATTTTTATGTGACCCTGGATATATAGGGAAAATAAGTATGCAAATCAAACATTCAATGATAACAAATTATAATTCTATAACCCCCACACTTAGTTATGAAAGCACATATAGGAGTCACAAGTCATAAGGAATTAGGGTATAGTAGATAGACCATTGATCTTGAGGTGAGAAGATCTAAATTCATATACTATTCCAGGTGTGTATCCGTGGTTAAGTCATTTAATCTCTTCCAACCTCAGCTTCCTTATTTACAAAATAGAAATAATAACAGTATCTCTCTACAGAATTGTTTCAAGGATTAAATGTGATAATATATAAATTATGGCTTTTTGCCACTCAAATTGTTATACAACTATCAACTACAGATATGAAACAGTATAATACTAGGCACTGTGAGAGATACAAAGTATAAAAATACAAACATAAGAGTCCCTACCTAATGTAAGACAGGAACACAAATAAATAACAAATAAATGGTATCTTAGGATAACTCTAGTAGTATACAGGACAAAGGTGATGATATCTACCTTCTCCTATTCCCACGTGACTTTGATTTCTTCAACTAGATCTCTAAATTTTGGATATTTTCCTTCCATATAGCTGGGAGATTATAAGAATTTGTTATGGTGATGTCTATTTAAGATGTTATTCTTAAATTCCATGTTTTTGTTATAATTATTGTCTCTTTGTAGATAACTACTCTTAGATGATTAATAATATCTTATGAAAGGAGGTGAAGGAAATGCCTACTCTATCTTAGAAGGTACAAAAGTGAAGGTAGGAAAGCCAGGCATTTTCTGGTGTGTGCTCTAGATTTTGAGAGGACAGATTTCAAGGTGTTCACAAAAGATATTGATTGGTAGGGATCTCATAGCCTAAAAATATGAAGAGGAAGACAAGTGTGAAAGATAACATGTTCAAATCAAGAGTGGTGATAGTACTACTGCCCTAATCTCTTCCTAGAGTATTGTGTTTAGTTTGGGGCAGCATATTTTTTGGATAAGCTAATGGACCTCCAGAGGGTAAGTAGCCTTAAGGTCATCCCGTGGGAATTGAGTAGGCTTCATCTGGAGATTAGAAAACTAGGAGGGGGGGAGGGGGGAAGATGGCATAATAGACAGTTTATATGTTCCATTGATATTCATTCAGTGTCAACAAATCTATAACAATGACCTCAGCATACTATGTGGATCTAGGTTTTTGGGTCTGTAAATTCCTTTACAGGAGACTCTTGCACTGCCAGAAGGGAATCTCAGAACTCCCTACCCTTTTGCTGCCACTAGACCTCATTTATACCTTATTTAACTGACCACCAAAAATCCTAATTTCATTTGGGTAGCCCAAATATAAGCCTCATCAATATAATTATGAGTAGAGAAAAGAGAGATTTTAACACATATCCTTTGACTCCAGAAAGAGTGCTTTCTCCATTGGACCATGTTTATTTCTGAACAAATAAGAGCTGTGTCAAACTGTAATGGACTATCAAAGAATTGTTCCCCTTCATTCTCTTCAAGCAAAAGTTGAATGAGGTCCTGCCAGGTAAGACAAGGGAATTGGGGTACAGGTATGGTTCAGAATGGATGGTCTCTGGGGTCCCTTCTATATCTTTAGCAACATTTTACTAATTGACCTAGGTGATAAATTCTCTGACCATAATGACCTGGACAGATAAAAATACAGAAGGGCACTTAGTACTGTGAAGGCTTCTTCTTCTCCTACCATTACTGTGATAGACAAGTAGGAAAGGGAGTAGAAGGTGCTAAAAATCACAGTTTTTATACCACTTATAGATATTCATTTAACCACTCTAAATTCTTGAAATGTGCTGTCCACTAAGCAACAAGTTGCTATGCAACTGGAAGAAGTGAACCACAATCACTGACATTCTTTCTATAAAGAAAATAAAAAGGCATAAAGACATTGTAACTAAATGAAAAACCAGGCTCACATGTTTTTCTCTGGATGGCAAAAAAAAAAAAAAAATGAGTTGCTACGGTTGGATTCATCACGTGCCCAAAAGCAACAAGAAACATAATTGTTTGTGATAATTGACCATCTTATTTTTTATGGCCCATGATGAACCAAAAAATCACCATGCAGTTTATATGCCAGCATCATACATATATGGAGGATTTGAACCCAGCTCTTCTTGGTTATTTTACCGTGTTGGCATTATAGAGCCATTATATGATTTTCTTCTCAAACAGGATATGACAATCAGGGTTAGCACTGATTTCAATAGATGTTCATTTATAAAATGTTATAGAAAACTGTCAGCAGACTTAAATAAAGTAATTTTAAATGGTAAAAAAGCAAATAGGAAATATGCCATTGGGACCAAACTAAATCAGGTCATCGTACTTTGGAAAAACTTGTACTTTTGCTGGTACAATCCTGTAATTTGATCTCTTAGCTCATTCCCCATGATTTTGAAACTTTTCTTCTCTCTTCTTACTATAAATTGTACTTCCCCATGCCCTTACCTTCAGCAAGTGACCTGCCATTCTATTTCATTGAAAATTCTAAGGTCATCTGACATGAAACCCATCCTTTCCCTATTTCCATTTCTCAAACCTTACCATTAGCATCCACTCTTAAAGAGACATCATTTTAACTCGGATTATTAATAATCCTTCTAGAAGTGTTTTTGATGCCATCTCCTCCTGCCTTCCCTATGACCTAGTTTCTCCAGTAACCCCCCTAATATTCATTAATTTTTAATCTCTTCATCACTAATGGCTCCTTCTTGTTTGCTTAAATATGCTCAGTTCTCCCAATCTTAAAATCATTTTCTCTTAACTTTATAGCCTATCCAGCTGGCATACAATATATCATATCTCTCTGCCACACATCATGAAAAAGCTACCTATACCTAATATCTCTACTTGCTAGTGTCCCCTGCCCCACCAAGTATATAACAATAAAGCAGTGGTCAAAAGTTGTAAAAATCAGGTTTTGTACTATATAGTTAAGCTGATTGATTAATATCAATCAATAAGCATTTATTAAATGCTTACTATGGGTCAAGAACTGATCTAGGCAATGGGACTATAAAGAAAGGCAAAACCATTCTTCTTGCCTTCAAAGTATTCGCATTTTAATGGGGAAGACAAAATACAAATAATGACATGTTGTAGGGGTGTCCCAAAAGTCTTAATATAAAATGTACTAGCCTGTATAATAGTATAAATGGAAATAAAAAGGACAACATTAGTAGCTGTAAGGACCCAAAAAACCACTGCAGAAAGGCTTTGAGCTATCTTGCAGGAAGAAGATGAAAGTAGAAAGGGGTGCCAGCCATAGTAGCCAGCAAGAGTTATGAGTGTTGTACAAAGAACAACCAGTGTCATAGAGAATAAGAAGGAAAATAGAAAAAGATGGAAATGAAAAAAAAAAGCCAGGTTATGAAGGCCAAAAAGAGGATTTTATATTTGATCCTGTACAGAGTCAGGAACCTCTGAATTTTTATCAAGTAATGGCATGATATGATTGTCATTTGGGGTGAGGAGGGAAGGGAGGAGAGGCAGATTTCAATGACTTATCCAAGGTCACATAGCTAATAAGTGCCTGAGGCCAGATTTTAACTGCGGTTCTCCTGATTCCAAGACCAGTATTCTCTCTGTTGTACCACTTATCTGTTCTAATATGCTATCATAAATCCCATTGTCAATTCTCATATCTGTGCTTGTTTTACAGACCTGCAATTTAGGAAAATCACTTTGGAAACTGAGCAGATTAAAGTGAGGAAATATTAAGTCAAGATGACCAATTTTGGGAATCATGGGTGGTGTGAAATTAAGAAGGAGAATGTCCAAAAGGTACCTAGTTCTAGGACCAGCTAAGTGTTTTCCAAGGTGTGTTAGTTATTAAATGACACAGTTGGAGTTGGGGTCCAAGTCTCTTGACTTCCAGTTCTTTCCAAAAAACTGATAAAAGTAGGCACTAATATTTAATTACTTCATATCATATTGTGGGAACTAGATAGTTCAGGATATAGGAAGTAGTCCCATTCAATACTTCTCCAAAGCTGTTTACTGACTGTGCTTGGCATAAATCCATACTGTAAATAGCTTTTTAGTTATATCAAATCTTTAGATGGTCTTACAAATAGCCTTTTAAAAAAATAAGGGGGGGAGGAGCTGAAAGTCTGAAAATGGAGCATGGTGGAATATGCCTATAATTCTAGATAATGGGGAAGTTACGGCTAGCAGATCGCTTACATTCAGTAGTTCTGAGCTATAGTGGACCAGGCTGATGACATGTACATATTGGATTGAGACATGCATTGCCAGAGTTAATTCAGTGTTTGGGAGGCTCCAAAGGAAAGTGTGTGAATTCAGTGTTTGGGAGGCTCCAAAGGAAAGTGTGTGAGAGAAGAAGTATCAGACTGACTACCAAACCGCAGAAGGTCTACAGAGGGCTTGTGCTGATTTTATTGTTGCATACCTATGAAACCTGGATAGCATACCACATACCAGGAAACTGAATCTCTTCCATTTGAATTGTCTTAGGAAAATTATGAAGATCACCTGACTGGATAAGATATGAGACACTGAGGTCCTTTTTTGAACTAAGCTGTCAAGCACTCCAACTCTACTGCAGAGAGCATAACTCCATTGGGCTGGTCACATTGTTCGAATGCAAAATATACTCTTGCCAAAAACTTATTTTATGGAGAACTCACACGGGGTAGTCAAAAAAAGCAACACAAGGATACTCTCAAGGTATCTCTTACGTATTTTAGAATCATGGCAGAAACTAGACATGGACCCACATTTAACACCACATACTAAGATAAGATCAAAATGGGTCCAAGATTTAGGGATAAAGAACGAAATCACAAATAAATTAGAGGAACATAGGATAGTTTACCTCTCAGACTTGTGGAGGAGGAAGGAATTTGTATCCAAAGGAGAACTAGAGACCATTATTGATCACAAAATAGAAAATTTTGATTACACCAAATTAAAAAGTTTCTACACAAACAAAACTAATGCAAACAAGATTAGAAGGGAAGTAACAGATTGGGAAAACATTTTTACAGGCAAAGGTTCTGATAAAGGCCTCATCTCCAAAATATATAATTTATAAGAAATCAAGCCATTCTCCAATTGATAAATGGTCAAAGGATATGAACAGACAATTTTCAGATGATGAAATTAAAACTATTTCCACTCATATGAAAGAGTGTTCCAAATCACTGTTGATCAGAGAAATGCAAATTAAGACAACTCTGAGATATCATTACACATCTATCTATCAGATTGGCTAAGATGACAGGAACAAATAACGATGAATGTTGGAAGAGCTGTGGGAAAACTGGGACACTGATGCATTGTTGGTGGAGTTGTGAAAAAATCCAACCATTCTGGAGAGCAATCTGGAATTATGCACAAAAAGTTATCAAAATGTGCATACCCTTTGACCCAGCAGTGCTACTTCTGGGCTTATATCCTAAGAAAATACTAAAGAAGGGAAAGGGACCTGTATGTGCCAAAATGTTTGTGGCAGCCCTTTTCATAGTGGCTAGAAACTGGAAGTTGAATGGATGTCCATCAATTGGAGAATGGTTGGGTAAATAATGGTATATGAATGTTATGGAATATTATTTTCTGTAAGAAATGACCAACAGGAGGAATACAGAGAGGCTTGGAGAGACTTACATCAACTGATGCTGAGTGAAACGAGCAGAACTAGGGGATCATTATACACTTCAACAACAATACTGTATGAAGATATATTTTGATGGAAGTGGATATCTTCAACATAGAGAAGAGCTAATCCAATTCCAATTGATCAATGATGGACAGAATCAGCTACATCCAGAAAAGGAACACTGGGAAATGAGTGTAAACTGTGAGCATTTTTTGTTTGTTTGTTTGTTTTGCTTTTCTTCCCAGATTATTTTTACCTTCCGAATACAATTCTTCCTATGCAACAACAACAAAATTCGGTTCTGCACATATATATTGTACCTAGGATATACTATATATGTATGGGAATGCCTGCCCTCTAGGGGGAGGGGGTGGAAGGAAGGAGGGGAAAAATTCAGAACAGAAGGGAGTACAAGGGATAATGTTGTAAAAAAAAAAAAATTACCTATGCATATGTACTGTCAAAAAAAAGTTATAATTATAAAAATTAATTAAAAATTAAATTTAAAAAAGAATTTTAGAATCGATTGTATGACATGGGAAACACTGGCACAGGATCACCCAGCATGGCGTGCCCTCATAAGAGAAGGTGTTGTACATTATGGGCAAGGAAGAATTGAATTAGCTCAAAAGAAACATGAAATACACAAAATTAGAGAGGCTACCTGAAATGTTCATATGGATTGTTTATATCCGTCATATTGGTCTGATCAGCCACAGTCGGGCACACTGTAACCTAATTCTAACATAATGATGTCATTTTGGTAGTCTCAAAAACAAAGGATAACAACTAACTAATTTTGTTGCTAGTAGGGTGAACCTTCAAGAAAGTGAATGCACTGGTGTTCTAAGGAGAGAGTAAGCAACCCAGGTTTGAAACTGAGCTAGTCAAAGCTTTTATGTCAATCAGAGTGAAACTGGGCTATGAATAGCCACTAAGTATAAAGTCTAGATAAAACAGGGAGATCTACATTAAAAAAAATTAATGAAGTTAAACTAAAAATATTATATATGTTATATAATAAAATTTCTGTACATCTCACATAAAAATTACTTTTTATGAGCTTTTACAGAATTTGAGTAGTTCTTTCTACATTAAGCAGAGCATGAAATGAATTCTTAATATTAAATGTTTAAGTGAAGAAGAAGAATGAATAAAATACATTATGGCTTTTAAGGTATTGACTAATTACATTCATTTCTGTATTAAAGTATGTGCTAATATCATACTTCTGTTTGCATACATGAAGAGAGTATTCTACTTTGCAGTCTCTTAAACTCAAATTGCTGTCAATATTCCTAAATTGTTAAGAAATAAAATCCTACCAGTTATAAAAGTTAATTTGAATTCCATAATACATGCTTTTTATTCTTCTAAAACTTAATGGTCTGAGAGGAAATTTTGCTTATGCATGAATGTAATGATTTTACAATTGCCACTCTAGTCAACTCAGTAATCTGTTTGTTCTTAATAGTCATTAAAGATCCCATGATGGAGCAGATTGCTTTGAAGTTTCTAAAAACTTTCTGAAAAAAAATTTCCCTTGATTTTCTTAAAGGCAAGAATTCCTTGATCCCTAAAGTTCATCTCCTTTGGAAGAGAAGCTATTTGCAAAGCAAATCAATAAACTGCCTTTCAGGTTTCAGGTTAGGGATATCTCACCCCTTCATTTCCATTCAAAGACCTGACTGTTGTGACAAGATTCAATAGTTCTTATACTGACACATATATGAGAGGGGCCTCATTATCAATTCCAGGTATTTTCTATTTTTGAAAAGCAATCAAAACACAATATCTGACTACTCTAGTGTTGTTATTCAGATTTGGAAGTTCACAATACATTTTTTAATACAGAAGGAGAAAAAAACTTGTTATACAGAAATTATACCATTTATGATGTACAGTCATTTGACACTTCTGTAAAGGGAAGGAAACATTAAAAGCCAAATAAAGTTTTGCGTTTTTTTTAGTTGGATATGAAACTCCATTCTTTCTCTTTTGACATTTCTTTCAATCCAAGAATTTCACTTAAAAAATTCTGAATTACATAAAGATCATAAAAAAAAAACTTTAATAAGGAACACAATATGCAATTCAGGTTAAAAAAAATTTAGCCTGATTCTACAACAGGAGCCTTCCATAGACTAAAGTACCTCTTGAGAAGTCTAAAGTGCTTTAATCTTCCTTCCTATCATCTTGTACATGACAAAGATTTAAAATACAAGTCAAAACTTTCCATAGAATGCAAAATCACTAAATTTCAAACATTATCATTTGAATTCAAAATTACTATATTTTTAGTATTCTCTAATATGCCTAAAATAATATATACATGGAATTCTAATTTCAACATTTCTAATAACTTACACATTAAAAATAAATAAATCAAACAAGAAAAAAGACAGGTGCCTTCAAAGGTTTTGGGTTGTTTTTTTTTTTTTTTTTTTTTGGTCTTGACTTGGACCAAAAATCTGGCTATAACAGTGTTCTTCAAAGTCATTTCTCTTTTCATCAGATAAAGCATTCCTCTAATCTTTGCCACGAGGAAGACTCAGTGGGTTTTTTTAGTTGAATATGAAACTATCCTTTGTATTGTGACATTTCTTTCAATCCAAGAATGATAAGATGAATTACAAACACTCGATGTCACAGTTCATGTTACAATAAGTAACAGATTTGCTATTTAGCACAAATATAATGAATAGAAAAGGCCAGACAAAACAGACAAACTATAACCTGGCTATGCTTTTGTTAGCGTTCTATTAAACAAGTCTTTTGTAAAAGAAGATTTATTGAGAAAGAATTGCAAAAATTATTTGCAAGACCCAGCATGAGCTATTTCAAGCACAAAATTCAAGTCCCTGTATTTTGTATAATGGTGCTATACCTTCCAAACTAGGTCCCTATCTTCTCAACTGTGACAGATAAGAATTATGCTAAAGAGAAGCATTTGGTAAAGAATTTTTTTTTCCCAAGGAGTTGAAACAAGTATTGACAATACACCTTCCAAGTGTATAAGCAATTAGCTGTTTTGTTTACCAAAAAAAATATAGCATTGGATGACAATCTTCTTGCTAAATAATTTTTATCATCTCTTCACATATAGTTCTAGAAAATGTCTTAGTTCTCACTTTTCCTTCATTTTTATTATTTTATTATTCATAATAATGACATGGCCGTGTGGGATTCTTTATTGGCAACAATCAAAGTGATGCGGGTTATATTCCCTTTACTAATCCTTTCAGATTGATTTATTCCTTTCTGATTCCCAACCCCTCATAGCTGAAGAAGCTAGGACCTTTGATTCACAAATCCTGGTCAAAAGAATGCTTTTGAATTCCAATAGGAGATATTCGGGCTCTCCCAGACCCCATGGGATCTGAGCCAACTTGGGCTGTCCCAGCCCCTATTCTAATGTTCTGCTCAGGTTTCCCAACCTCCACCTAGCAAATTCTAGCCCTCGATGAAACTCAGTGAGGAGCCAAACAGGGACTCCACCCATAGGGCCCCTTTAGCTAAATCTCTCCTTATAAAAGAGCCAAGCTGGAGTCCTCTCTTTGCAGAGGGGCAAAACATGTCAACTCTCTGCCCACTGGAATTTCTGGTTCTGGTGTACTCCTCTCTTTACCTAACACCTTTTACTAACTAGACTTTAACTTTACTTCCAAACCCCACAATAAATCTCTTTTATCAATCTAGGTTTTGGGGCCTGTAAATTTCTTTACAGGGGACTCTGTGCCACTACTAGACTTCATTTAACTCTGTATCCTTGTGTCAAATCCAAAAGGGTGGCAGGGGAGCTCCATTTGACTCCCTATACCCCAAACCTGCCACTAGACTTCAATTAACCCTAATTTCATTTAGTTACCCCATATCTAGATCTCATCAAAAGCTTAATAGTAAAACTTGACATAGTATTTCTACCAGACTGCAACTCATTTAGAACAAATAAGGCTTTTTTCCAGGAAACATCAAGGGGAATGCACTTCATCCCCCTAACAACCATTCTTCCTGTAATTTGTTGTCCCTATATCTTACCTAGCAATCTATCATCAACCTATAATGTCATCTCCAGTGTCTCATCATCATGGTTCCTCTGCCACATGGCCCATCTTCCCTTTATTCTTCAATTTCTTTAAGAAAAAGGCTGGATTCTCTAGGAGACAGGTAGCCCCCACTCCTAGAACAACTATATGCAATCATACTGTCCTATTTGTCACTACCACCTCATCCCCATTATCTCCCTTGCTTCCATTCAATTTTTTTTTCCAAAGACACAAGAATTTCTACTAATGGCTCTGAACACTGCCTGCCTTTTGTAGTTTTCTTAGTTAATTTGTACAAATGAGTTCCAAGTAAGGAATTTATAAAATGCCCTGGGGGGTGGGTATTTATGGTCTTTTTTCATTTGTCTATTTTCTTCACTGATTAGTTCATTCAAATCCTTTCATGTTTCTCTATATTCATCATATTCATTTTTAACCACACAGTAATATTGTTATATTCATGTACCACAATTTGTTTAGCCATTCTCCAAGTCAATTGTCATATATTTTTATATATCACAAAAAATATATTGTAATAAATATGAACCTTTCTTTTTGTCTACAATCTACCTGACAAAGAGTCAAAGGTATGAAGATTTTTGCCAATTAACCTACATAATTCCAAAATGCTTTGCAGAATAATTGTACTAAATCATAGTTTGACCAAAAATGCATTAGTGTATCTATCTTTCCACAATCCATACAACACTAATAATTCCCATATTTTTTCATTGTTGCCAACTTGCTGAGAGTAGTGTGATTTATATTTCTTGTATTATTTAATTTGCATTTCTCTTATTACTAATGATTTAGACTATTTCATATAATTATTAGTAGTTTGTATTACTTCTTTTGGAGAGATACTTGATCTTTTTTATGGTTTTTTTTTTATTGAAGCTTTTTATTTTCAAAACATATGCAAGGATATTTTTTCACCATTGATTCTTGTAAAATCTTGGTCTCCAATTTCCCCCTTCCCCCATTCCTCTTCTAGATGGCAATTCAATATATGTTAAACATAATAAAAAATATATGTAAATCTAATATAGGCAAAAATATTTATGCAATTGTCATGCTACCCAAGAAGAATCAGATCAAAAATGAAAAAAAGAGAGAGAAAATAAAATTCAAGCAAACAAAAGAAGTAAAAATGCATAATCCACACTCAGTTCTCACAGTCCTCTCTGTAGGTAGAGATACTTAACCTTAATAGGATTTAAGGATCTTAGATTTAGAGCCAGATGGCACTTTGGTCATCAAATTCACTCTCCCCTTTTTTTTTCAAATGAAAAAAAGGTTAAGAGTACTTGTATAGGTTCACACAGCTAGCAAATGGCTGAGCTGAAATCTGAACTCAAGTTTTGTTGAGTCCAAGTCCAACACTATGCAATACAGTATTGAAAATGAGTTGTCTACATGACTAATATGGATATATGTTTAAAGTGATTATACATATATAACCTGGATCATATTGCTTGCTGTCTTGGGGAGGGGAGAAATAAGAGAAAGGGAGAAAAAAATGGAACTCAAAATCTTACAAAAATGAATGTTGAAAACTATCTTTACCTGTAATTGGAAAAATAAAATACTGTTGAAGGTTTGAAAAAATAAAGAAAATGAGTTGTTCACCTGGATTTACATGGGAAAAAATAAATACCTCTGCAATATAATACAATAAAATATACTTTTAAACTTTACTTCGAAACATTTAATTTTGATTTATTCACCAAAGCACTGTTCAAGGTGTAAGAGATTTTAAAAAATTAAAAATATTGCATAATATATATTTCTTTCAAGGAATTTATACTCTAATAAAGAAAATGTAAATATACAAACAGCTATTACATAAAGATAAGTTATAAGCCAACAGATAAAAGCAAATTCCCATGAAATATTTAAGAAAGAAAAAAATGAAAAGATCAGGAAAACTTCATAGAGGAGATGGCATCTAAGATAGACAAGAAGAATTTCAATAGACTGAAATGGGAGAGTAAAATGAATTCATTCAAGGCCCGGAAGATATCTTGAGCAAAGGCTCAGAAATGGAAGAGGGAAACATAAGAGTGGAGTATGATGGAAAGTATTTCCATTCAGCTGAAATTTATTTGAATACATAAAGGGACATAGTAAGAAATGTCTGGAAAAGCAGATTTAGTAATATGATTTTTATGTGGTGCACAATGGAACGCCACTTGAAGTTTATATATATATATATATATATATATATATATATATATATATATATATATATATATATATATATGTATATGTATATATATATATGTATATGTATATACATATATATAAAGGGGTGACATGATCAGAGGGAGGGTATAAGGAAGATTGCTTAATTAGAAGAATATATCAGAGTAGGAATATATAGACTACATACAATTGTAAAACTCAAGAAAGAAGAAGGTTGATTAGGTGAGTGGAAGATTGATTAGATAGAGTAGGACAGGTCTTTAGAAGAAGCTAGTCATGTATATATAGAATTGCAAATCATCTTCATAGAAATGAATGTTCTACCTAGAAATAGGTAGAAATAGAAATAGATGAAATCACCAAGGTAACTATAAGAGAAGAGAAGAGCATTTCTTCTCAAGACATTAATGCTCAGAATTTGGCATATAAGATAGTAAATCTGTCCAGGACTTAAGGCTACTACAGAACACAAATATGCTGAGATCATTCTGGGCAGATCAGTACGGGAGCCAGAGCTTTCCTGGCCATTCAAGGGTGCCGCCTACTTTACACACACACATAAATCTGCACTCACTCAAAGCTAAATCCAGACATAAATTCTGAAGGTCCACACCCTAAGAGACTCTTCCTTCCCACACCCTTTCACTTATTTAGAAGTTCTACAAAGAACACTCATCCCTCCTAATTTTCTCTCCACTCCTTACACGTTAGAACCTCCATTTTCTCAATTCAGCCCCAGCTTCCCAAGGGCCTGGCTCACTAGCCTACTCTACCACAAACCATTTCCGTATCACTTGAAACTCTTCTATAGCCTAGGGTAATTAACCATAGCTATTTCTCTTCCTACCCCACCTCACTACCATCAGGGAATCATTTCCCATCATTTCTGGTCTCCATACCTACATTAAAGATGAAATCATCTCAATTCCCATCCTCCCGTGTTTGGGGCATGTTTATCCACACAAATTTTGATGAGCACTTCCTTTGCTTATTTCACTTTTTTAGTGGTATTGATTAAAAATCATATAGGGATAGAAGGGAACACAAAGCCTTCCCACATGCAAGGCCCTCCGCAATTTGATGCCATTTCACTATTCCAACCTTATTCTGCACCTCTTCAGATACACTATTGCTAGTACACACACTCAGAATTTCTTCTCCTCCTCACCATGACCTTGAAGTGGGAAACCAGTGGGAAAGTGGCCACAATGCCAGACTTTTGAGTCAGAAAACTGGGTTTCAATTCAATATCTGACATTAACTATTTGTATGACCCTGGGTATATGTTTTAGGAGTTTTCTTCACTGGGGAAACCCCAGATTGTTCACATATTCATGAATCTTTCATTAAGCTATTTGTAAGTTTGAAATACATTCTGGCTCTCCACCTACTTAATTCTTGCCCCTTTAAATTTAACCCAACTTTTAAGCCTAACACAAATTCTTCTAGGAAATCTTTTTTCATCAGCCTCCTTTCCAAATCAGTAATGATATCCCTCCTATCACTTCTCAGATGGCACTTTGCACCTCTATGGAATTTGCCATATATTCTTTAATTCTGGCATAGATTTCCCTGGCCAACTTCATCCTCTATTAGTCATCCCTGTAAGAATAAGGTTGGTCCTTAGATAGGATTCAGTCTGTTGCTGAAAAATCATGACAGCTATAGTAGAAGTCTGCAAGACCTGTACTGGCTTTGAACAACTCAGAGTCAGGTCCACACCACTATGAGGCATCTGACAGGGATTTTTGTATTATTATTTCGTAAGTACGCCTCATTTCAATATATTACATTGTAAGTTTCATAGGATCAGGGACTCTGATTTCTCCCAGGTCCCAGGACAATTCTCTGCACTAGATAGGTGATTAATACCTGTTTGTTGAATTGAATTGTACTGAGCCATTTAAAAAAAATCCAAGGTTCTGTGTTTGAAGGTCATTCCAATTTAAAGCAACTGAAAGAACTCCAGTTTCATTTTCAATTATATTGATATTTTTCCAAGTGACTTTTTTTATTTTTTTATACAATATCCTTGAAACTGCATGCCTTTCAACATTCTTTGCATTCCTTAACTAGGTTCAAGAACTGGCTTCAGGACCAGCTCTCATTAGTATGAGGCTGCCAACAAATAACATTCTTTCTCTTTTTTAAAGCACCAGTATTAGATTCCTTCAATAAGCTCCTCAAGGACAAGGTTCAAGGTGGAAAACATGTTATACTGATTTTGATGACCTGGTAAAGATACATGTAGGGACCAGGTTATATTAAAATGTAAGCAGGTTATTTATTTTAAATCACATAATGAAACTGATCTTCCATGTCTAATCAAAGGACCACATCCTTTTGCTTGAATTTATTCATTTACTTTGACCTTAAAAAGCTGAATACTTTGAAAAAATATCCCATCCAAGAATTCTCTAAATACTATTAGAACTATTTACAAGTAGATGGTTATAATACTGAAAGACAAATAATTGTCAAGATGAAGTATTTTTATTAAAGGTTTTTTACTTTCAAAACATGTGCATGAATAATTTTTCAACATTGACTCTAGCAAAACCTTTTGTTCTAAATTTCCTTCCCTTCCCCCCATCTCCTCCCTTAGATGGAAAGCAATACAATATATGTTAAACATGTTTAAAAAAATGTTAAATCCAATATATGTATACATATTTATACAATTATTTTGCTGCACAGGAAAAATCAGATCAAAAAAATGAGAAAGAAAACAAAATGTAAGCAAACAACAACAAAAAGAGTGAAAATGCTATGTTGTGATCCAGACTTAGTTCCCATAATTCTGTCTCTGGGTACAGATGGCTCTTTTCATCACAAGATCATTGGAACTGGCCTCAATCATCTCATTGTTGAAGAGAGCCATGTCATCAGAATTGATCATTGGATAATCTTCTTGTTGCTGTGTACAATGATCTCCCGGTTCTGCTCATTTCACTCAGCATCAGGTCATATAAGTCTCTCCAGGCCTCTCAAATTGAAGTATTTTTTCAAAGCACTAGAATGATTTATTAAATTTTTAGAACATCTCTAGAATATCTTATGATATACATTCCCTCAACATGAATAATCCAACTCTTAGATCATAAGCTTATAGAATATTCAAGAAGGGAAAGATTAAAAAGAAAACATAATGCATTCAGCTGATAGGAAAACTAAGGACCAGTGAAATTAAGCGATTTGTTTTGATGTTTAAGACAGGTATAAAAAATTTTATTTTACTGCTCAGATGGTCTAAAGTGGCAAATTATACTGGTCTGGCAATTAAAAGTCTATTGAAATCTTTTCATATTTTCCTTTCAGAGGTAGCTAGATGGTGCAGTAAGGTATTTTCATCCCAAACCATACAGATAATAAGTGTGACCTCCAAGCCAAAGGCCATTTGTATAAGACTCTTCTCAATGTTCAATGCACAGCAGATTTAAGGAAAGCTTGAGGAAAAAGAAAGATCCTAGTTGGTAGCTTCTAGGTTAAAGAAAGACTTGTAAGTGTACATTTTCTTTATGCCCCTGAAGAGAGAGAAAGACTCTGGGAAAAAGCTGATGTCTCAATCGTGACTTCACAACTGACTGTGGGGCATTTCCTCTTATGTGAGGGCTGGAATTTTGGGTTGAGTTGAGACATTTCATTCCTAAAGAGAGTATTTATTCACTGTTTTATCTGTATGCCTTCCTCTGATTTCTGTTTGCTCCTATATTTGATAAATGAGTTAATGTGTGTATTTGCTATGTGTGTTCTATGTGGAACTAGTATTTGGTGGGAAGATAATCAAGCCTGGGCTAAATAGCCTTGTGCATTTCTAACCCCTTAAACAATAGTGATCAAGTGCTTAAACCTAATCAAGTTTGGGTATTTGGTTACTAGGTCAATGAACTAACAATATGGTGATGACAGGGAGGAGGAAATGTTAGAAATATTTGTTCATGCCTTACTGCAAGTCACATTCTATCTAAATTTGTTTGTTTATGGACAAACATAACATACATGGGCAACATAAACATAGCACACATGCAGCTCACCTTACATAAACAGCAGAGGCAGAATTTGAACTCAAGTGAAATCTAGCCTTTTCATTATGCAGATGAGGAAACTGAGGCTAATATTATCATAAGCATTATATGAAGAATTTGTCACTAAGTCTTTGACTCCTGACTCAATGCTGCTACATTCAACTGAAATACTTTCTCCTTCAAGGGACTTCTCTCAATATCCACAAGAAGTTCTCTCCCTCCTAGAGATGCTTAATAAAAATCATTTAATTGAATTTAAATGCCTCATAAGAAATGATAACAGCTATTCATGAATTAAAATATTGTTACTGAATAGCCATCTGCAGAAAATGTACTTTTTATTTGATCTATCTATATTATTTTATCCAATCCTCTGTTGATTTAATTCAACAAGCATTTATTAAGCACCTCCTGCTTGCCAGATATTGTGCTAGGCATTGGAGAGTTTCAAAAATAAAATTAAATCTTTTTCTCTTGTTATTTACAGTTTTGTTGAGGGTAACAATATGCATTTGTACAAATTATGCCAAGGTAGAAAAAGAGAGCTACTAGCCTGGCTTTGTAGAGACTGAGAAGGTATCTACTAAGTTAAGCTGATACAGAATTGTGCTTAATGCATTTTTTTAAATAAATAAAGGATCAGAGAATCTGAAAGAGTCTTTAGAGACTGATGAGAGTGATTATAGACTTAGCTTGAAAGGGAACTTTAAAGTCATCTAGTTCAATTCTAATTTTTTTTAGATTAGGAAAACAAATCAAGGACTACTAATTCCAATGCCAAAGTTCTTTTCAATACACCATGTCTCCTATGATATGTAATTTTCTATAGTTTCATTTTACATATAGCTAATAAGTAGTTGAGGTAGGATTTGAATTCCAGTCTTTCTGACTCCCAAGTCCAGTACTCTCATCCACTGTGCCATCTTGTTGCCTCTAATTATATGTATGTATGTATGTATGTATATATATATATAAAGATTATTGAAATAGGGCCAGAAGAAACCTACATTCTAATTCCAGCTCTCACACTAGCCTGGGTTGCTCTGGGTATATTTCAACTTCTTGGACCCTTAG
Organism: Sminthopsis crassicaudata; assembly: GCF_048593235.1. Classification (NCBI taxonomy): domain Eukaryota; kingdom Metazoa; phylum Chordata; class Mammalia; order Dasyuromorphia; family Dasyuridae; genus Sminthopsis; species Sminthopsis crassicaudata. The sequence goes on along the minus strand of NC_133618.1, from coordinate 591,574,156 downwards.
TTTCCTCATCTGTAAAATGGATATACAAACATCAGCAGTTCCTACTTCGAAGGGTGATTGTGAGTTGTGTTTTGCAAACCTTAAAATTCCATATAAGTAAATATGAACTATTACTGATCTCTATAAATGATGACATTTTAGAAAATATCCAACTAGAAGTTATTATTATTGTTCTAGATTTCCTAGAATTGGCTATCATAAGTTCAATTTTAAATTGTTAAAAACATTGGTTTAAAATAAAGTGTGAATTGAAATTACCCAAGCTCTCTCTACCCCTCTCCCCATTACAATGGAAAATTGATGTAGTGCTAGTTTTTAAAGGCTTATCAAGTCTGACCTGAGTGAACCTGTTATAACTACTCATAAATGGCATTTTATAAATAAGTTTAATATGTAATTGTCACATATCACCAATTAGTAGGGAACTCATACTAAATTAATGGAAGTCTCATCAGAACCTGTTCAATTAAAATGATAATTAAAATACTTTCATTTGCAGTTTATAATGGTAGGTTAACTATTTGTGTTGTCAGGGCTCCTTACCCTCTCCCACTCTCCATTCTTTAAAACTCTGCTCTCTTCTTTCTCAATTTGTCTTCTCTTTAAAACAGCATTTATTCCCTATGAGTATTTATTTAGCTCTGCTCATGGGTGGCTCATCAATTTATAGTATCTCTCTGGAATGTTCATTTCATGCATGACTGAAAAGAGCGAAACTCATTGTATTTCAGGTACTTTCCCCTCTTCCAAGTGCTTAGGGGCCTTACAAGTTACATAACTTTGAATATCTTTATGGTTCAGATAATTACTGTAGTGGGAAAGCCAAGCTCGGATAATATGTTTAAAAAGTGGCCTTTTATTATTATTTATTGTGTAAATAGGCAACATATTATAGTGGGTAGGAAGTTACCAGGAGAAGCTGACTTTAAGTCCTATCTTGGTCACATCCAGGAGGTATGACCCTTACAGGTCATTTAATCTCTCCATACTCTAGGTATTTTTTTTTATTTATAATATTATCCCTTGTATTCATTTTTCCAAATTATCCCCCCCTTCCTCCACTCCCTCCCCCCAATGACAGGCAATCCCCTACATTTTACATGTGTTACAATATAACCTAGATACAATATATGTGTGTAAATACCATTTTCTTGTTGCACATTAAGTATTAGATTCCGAAGGTATAAGTAACCTGGGTAGATAGACAGTAGTGCTAACAATTTACATTCACTTCCCAGTGTTCCTTCTCTGGGTGTAGTTATTTCTGCCCATCATTGATCAACTGGATACTCTAGGTATTTTTAAGACTATAAATTGTACAGGTAGAACTGATCTGCACTAGTGGAGAGGATTTCTTCACCTGGAAATTCCCAATACCAAATGAATCACAGACTTAGACTATCACTATTTCTTGTTATGAAATGGTGACTCATTTATATAATACTTTAAAGTTTCAAAAAAAAAAAAAAAGACTTCCTTGACAATATATGCCTATTCTTTCTGTTCTTCATTTTGTATTATTTCAAGAGAATTAAGATGATAGGCTAGTCAAAAAGACTCAATTCACATCTTAACTCGACTTCTAACAAACTGGGTGATAATGAGCCATCACTTGATACCTCTGAGCCTCAGTTTACTCTGCAAAAAAAATGGAGGGAATCATACTTGCAACATCTTCCCCTTAAGGTTGTTGTAAGAAATCAAGTGAGATAAGGTGTATATACTCTGAAGCCTTATTTGAAAGTAAACTGTTATTTTTATTATGAGGAAGCAGCCAGGCATAGAATAAAGAGCTTAAAAAACTATGGACGTGACTCAGGCTGTTTTCTTCTTCTTACCCTCCTGAATTTGGCACCATTATAAAAAAATTTTTAAAATTAATAAAAATCTATGCCTTCTAAAAGAGCATTTGCAATAGGCACCTTTGAAATTTTACTGGGTAACATACATGATTGACTTAATAAGACGATTCTCTCTCTTGACAAGTGAGGGGCATCTGGAGCCAAATCTCTTCCACCCTCTCAGATCCCTGGAGGAATACTGTCATCTCATTTAAAATATCACAAATGCTGCTGCTGCTGAATTAAAGACTGCAACTTTGGCAACCCTTTGTACAAACCTTTCTATTCTGTTCCCTCCAGAGGGTGCATTATCTTTTTTAGTGGACTAGTTCGATCTAAGGTTTCAGATGCAAAGTAGCAAGGGCAAAAGTATGGGATTGTCTCAAGATGCTAAAATGTTAAGAGAACAAGGTTTATGAATGTGGTGTCTACATGGAAGTCCATTTTGAGGGGGAGGGAGGAAAAAGACTCTATCCTTGATGTTGTTTAACAGTCATAAAGGACGAAAGGATGCATAAAACTCCTTTCATGATTCATCTCTACACTTAAGTAGTATGTTGTCTGTAGAGAGCATTTTCGATTGCTTTGCTCTTCCTTGCTTCAGTCATCGAAGACCTGTCTGCTCAGCAGGAACTTGAAGTACAAAACCTTTTCCAAAGAGCAGGATATAGAGAACTAAGTGGCTCATGGGAGTGTAGTTCAAACCTAAATCAAAAGTCATTACCCATATTTGAAAGCTATTTGGCAGCCTGAAACAAGTTGCTGGAATCCACCTAACCAATTGGTTGACAGATTCACCAGCAACATTGCATTCATAAAGCTGGTAAATGGTTTAGACCAAAAGGTCATGGATTAAATTAGCCACAGATCAACTGAAGGCAATTCCATGGAATAAACAAAGTCCGATTCAAACCATATCCCTTCCCCTCAGTGAGCCATAATACACATAATACTCCATAAATGTGTATTCATTGGGATTAGATTAGCATCATCACCAACTAATATTTGTTAACTATTTATGGTCTTAGGATAAATTCTCCAGAGTTTAATATAGAGAAAATTCATTTCTCATGTCAGCTGTGTGAAGGATGAATTGAAGAGAGGAGAGATTTAAAGAACAAAGACCAATTATTTTAATGCTCTTATTAAGAGGGGAAAAAGGCCTGAAGTAAGGTGGTGGTCATGTGAGTGAAGAGAAGGAGAAAGATGCAAGAAATGTTGTAGAAGTAGAATCAAGAAGATATGGTCACTGAATGGATATGGGGAGGAGGAGATGACTCCACAATTGCAAACTTGAGTGAACATAAGAATAAGTATTTATCTCTATAGAAGGAAAAAAGAAATTTTGCAAGAAAAATAACAAGTTCCATTTTGTATATGTTGAGTTTGAAATATCATTGGGACATACAATGTGAAAAGCATATGATAAAGGGGCTAAATGGGACATAGAAATAATGGATTACAAAAAATGGATTACAGAAAAAAACCACTCTTATTTCACTTTTATTCTTTATGAATAAAAATTATCTTCAGATTGGGAAAATCAGAACAAAAATGACATACAGGGAATTAAATTGAAAAATAATTAAGGAAGTTGGAAGTGAGCAGCAAGTAGCCTTTAACTTAATTTAATTAAATTCAACACTTATTAGTCATCTAACATGCTCAAGACACAGAATAATAAAAGGTAATAAAAAAGACAAAAATGAAATACTCCCTGACCTTAAGAAGCTTATATTTTATAACCTTCAGGTGGATGAACTATTTCCAAGAATAATTGTGTGGAAGAAACTTCAAAATTTAGAACCACTATTAGTGACTGAAAAATTGTACAAGGGAAAACTAAGTGACACAATAGATATAATAGAGTATCAGCCCTGAAGTCAGAAGGACTGGAGTTCAACATCTAGCCTTTTAATAGACACTTTACACCTACTAGCTGTGTGAACTGGGCAAGTCACTTAACCCCAATTGCTTTGCAAAAAGAAAAAAAAAGGAAAAAGAACAATTGTGGAGTCTGCTCTTGGTAGATAGATAAGAAACAAGGGGTTCAGAATGTGTACCAAGGTCAAATGTATTTGGTTTTGCTTAATTTTTTGTTATTGTTATTGATATTATTACAAAGGAGGGTTCTTAGGTGGAATACCTTAGAAATTGTTGTTTAGTCACTTCAGTTATGTCCAACTTCTCATGACTCCATTTCGGGATTTTTGTGGCAAAAATACTGAAGTGATTTGTCATTTCTTTCTCCAGCCCATTTTACAGATGAAGAAACTGAGGCAAATAGAGTTGAGTGATTTGCCCAGAGTCATACAGCTAAGCTAGTAGGTGTCTGAGGACAGATTTGAACTCAGGAAGATGAGTCTTTCTGAGTTCAAGCCCAGTGTTCTATCTACTGCAGTAACTATCTATCCATATCAGAAACTCCTATGATGCAAAAAGAAAAAGGCATTAATAAAACAAATAAAAAGACTCCATATGTTATAAACTTCTGCTTTCCAACCTTAATTGGGCCCTCACTACAACAAGGTAGTCCTTTGATTCCTTCCTAATTCATTTCCTATCTCATTTGCCATACGAACTATTTCAAACCTTATCATCCCTCTTCAAACCTCTCACACTTTCAACTGAGAATCTTGCCTATTAAATTACTGAAAAAATTAATTAACACCATTTGAAGTCTCCTCTCCTCCCCCTTCTTTTGCCCCAAAATTTCTTGACTTTTCCTCCCCCTCTCTCAGAGATCATCAACTTCTGATTCCTTCCCTACTGGCTACTTCCCCCAAAAAGTGGAAGCAGGAGAAGAATTTATACAACAAAACAACAATATTGTAAAGACAAACAACTTGTAAAGGCTCAAGAACTATGATCATCTTAGTGACCAGCTACAATCTAAAAAAAATCAATGATGAAGTGTATTACTTGCTTCCTAACAGAGGCAATGGACTCAGATTGCAAATAGGGAGATATTTTCCAGATATTGCCAAGATAGGGAATTTTTATTTATTTCACTATGCAAATGTGTTGCAAGCACTTTTTTCTTTTCTTTTTCCTTCAATATAAAAAGGGGAGGGAGAAAGCAAACAGATTTTTGTTATTTTTTTAACAAATGTTTCAGGTATCAAACTGTGCGTACCCTTTGATCCAGCACTGTTTCTACTGGGATTATATCCCAAAGAGGTCTTAAAGGAGGGAAAGGGACCCACGTATGCAAAAATGTTTGTGGCAGCCCTTTTTGTAGTGGCTAGAAACTGGAAGATGAATGGATGTCCATCAATTGGAGAATGGATGGATAAATTATGGTATATGAATGTTATGGAATATTATTGTTCTGTAAGAAACGACCAACAGGAGGAATACAGAGAGGTCTGCAGAGATTTACATGAACTGCTGAGTGAAATGAGCAAAACCAGGAAATCATTATACACGGCAATAACAAGACTATATGATGATCAATTCTGATGCATGAAGCTCTCTTCAACAGTGAAATGATTCAGGCCAGTTCCAATGATCTTGTGATGAAGAGAACCATCTGCACATAGAGAGAGGACTGTGGGAACTGAGTGTGGAATACAACATAGTATTCTCACTTTCTGTTGTTATTTGCTTGCATTATATTTTCTTTTTCTTCTTTCTTAATCTGATTTTTCTTGTGCAACAAGATAACTGTATAAATAAAAAGAAAGATAAAAAATAATAAATAATAAATGTTTCAGGTATGGTGACATAGATACATAATCCCTGCTAGGGGAGTTGGAGAATAGGACAAGAATGAGAGTGATAGATCACTTGAACTCAGCAGTTTTAAGGTTTAGCGTTGCTCAAGCAAATCAGTTTGCTATAGTAAGTTTGGCACAATTTGGTGAGCTACTGGGAGTGTGTAATTAGAATAAAGTTGGCTGCCTCAGGATAAGACAACCAATCAAGGTCAGAAACAGAAATGGTCAAAACTTCCATGCCAGTTAGCAGGGAGATGTAGCCTGTTTAGAAGCCTCCCACTGTACATCTAGCCTAGGTAGAGATCTAATATCCTTTTTTCCCCCTGAGGCTGGGGTTAAGTGACTTGCCCAGGGTCACACAGCTAGGAAGTGTTAAGTGTCTGAGACCAGATTTGAACTCTGGTCCTCCTGAATTCAAGGCTGATGCTCTATCCACTGTGCCACCTAGCTGCCCCAAGATCTAATCTCAAAACAAAAACAAAATTTTAAAATTTTAAACTATCACTAACTCAACTATCCCTGAAATTATTGTCCTATACATCTCCCAATTTGTCCTAAATTCCTTTTTAAAAAGCCATCTGTTTACTGTCTTTATATCTTCTCCTTTGACTCCTGAGTCTTTTGTAATCTGCCTTCTGACCTTATCCATCAGTCATAGCTGCTTCATCCATGTTACTAATTGCTGAATTTATTTCTCCTCCCCTCAATAGTAATCCTTTTCAACCCATCTGCTACATCTGACACTATTGATCACCTTCTCTTTCTGAAAAGTCATTTCTCTTTGCATTTGGAGAACATCTCTCTCCCTTTTCTTCTCCCCTCTGATCACTCAGTCTCTGTTGTTATACGTAAAGTAAACTGTTACTCTAAGGGCTTTTTCATATGAAGCAGTTTAGTGATTTAAAAAAAAAAGGTTTTAAAAAAGCATTTTGTAGAAAGAAATATTAACATTAATTTTCATATAATGTAAGGTATTGTCATAGTTATAGAGGAACATTTTGATAGAATAGAAAGAAGATTGTTTTAATATGTAGCATTAATATATGTATATGAAGAAAAATGATGTCAGACAGGATTTGGATGTGTTTAGAAGAGAAATTGGGATATAAATACAAAGATTCAAATTTCCTTGAGAACAAAGAATGATGTCATACTTGTTTGAGAATGATTTGATATTATAAAGAGGCAGAGAGAAACCTTTTATTTATTAAAAACTAGAGAAATGATTACAAATAAGCAGACTTAAAGGCAGCAAAGAAGGATTTCTGAAAGCATGATAGGTATACCTCAGCTCAATAGCATAAAATAGTTTTATGACTACAGAAGATAAAACTAAAATGAGAAAATTATATAAACATTTGAAGCCTGAGATGTGATTTTTTTAAAAGACTATCAATTTAATAGGGGAATTTTGAAAGCTGTGACTTTTTAAGTAAAGAGAGTCAAGAGGCTCTCACTCAAGTAATTAAAGGCAATATAAAAGAACCTAACATAAGAACCTGGGGAGAATTGAAGACCCAGCATGGGGCCTGAAGAAATCTGCTCTGTTGGAACTGCTTAAGGTAAAAGCAGCCAGCTGACAGAAAGCTTCAGCTGACTGACTCCTTATTAGTTGAACAGAGAATTGACTTCATTGGCCTAGAGCTCCAGAGAGAGCTATTACTCTTTAGCATCGGCTCCTGTAGGAGATAAGTAAAGCATCCCACAAGATTCTATTTCTCTCTACTGCCACATCTGGCTAGAGAAGACAAAGCAGAATAATTTTTTCTAGTGAGCTAGTTTAATGACTCAACTTGAACTGGATTGTTGTGAGTTCCATTTTGATAAAACAATATAGTATCTGGATGAGTGCATAAATGACCTGGCTGGTTTATTTAACCCAAAGATGGTCAGCTTTCCTGTTTTGTAGGTTAAAGAGAACTGCTGTTCACATTAAGAACCTACACTTTCTAAACTTTCTAAATTTGTTTCAAAGCTTATGATTAATTGAAAGAGCTTGTGGATGCTCTTTTTTATTGAAGCTTTTTATTTTCAAAACCTATGCATGGATAATTTTCAACATTCACCAAATTTTTTCCTTTTTTTCCCCTACTCCCTCCCCTAGACGGCAAGTAACTCATTGTAGGTTAACATATGCAATTCTTTACATAGTTCCACAATTTTCCTGATGCATATGAAAAAGCAGATCAAAAGGGGAAAAAATGAGAAAGAAAACAAAATGCAAGCAAACAGCAACAAAAAGAGTAAAAATATTATATCGTAGTCTGCACTTAGTTCCCACAATCTTCTCTCTGGTTACAGATAGCTTCTTCATCACAAGACCATTGGAACTGGCCTGAATCTGGATGCTCTTTTTAAGTGTAAAAAAGGATATTTTCCTCATTGAAGACGAAGTTCAATAGTCAAGCAGTAAGCAGAGAAGTAGGGTGAAAACATTCTTGAATGGATCTAACTAAAGTTCACAGTTGCATATTACTCCAAGCACATATGTTGACTTCCCTCATGTGTATCCCTGCAAATTCCTACAAATGGGTACCCATTCTTCACCATAGATAATTGAGTTCATTGGTGGGACAGTGTTAAAAATGAATATCTATAATATTTTCATTTCTTTTGCTTTATTTTTAAGTAAATGATTATGTTCAAAATTAAAAGTATCATTATTATGAGTACCTCATTGTATAAACATCATATATATATACTGGATATTGCTTTGTGAGTAGCTGGTTATATAGACAGAAAACGCATTGCCATGGGGTTCAAAGCTAGATTGGTGAGTAGGGGAATGTTTGTCCCCTCGGCAGGGTTACCCCTAGAACCATGAGAAAGTTTAATGTAACAATCTGGTTGTAGTCTGTCCCTGGAAACTCAGATCTATGAGTATGAGAGCATGTTGGAGTGACTAAACCCAACCCAGAGAGTGGGGTAACAAACCTAGGTGAAAGGGTTAAGATTAATTCAATGGCCCTCTAATAGGTCTCCTTGCCTTAAGTATCTCCCTGATAAAATCCATCGGATACATTGCTGACAAAGTAATTTTCTTTAAACACAGACCTCACCTTATGACTCCCCTACTCAATCAACTCTAGTGGCTTACAGGAACAAAATAGAATCTCCTCTGGATAGTTCATAAAGCCCTTTACAACTTATCTCCAACCTATCTTTTCCACTTTATTGAATGTTACTTTCCCTCCAACATTCTGTGATCTAGTCAAACTGACTTTCACTTTGTTCCCCTTTATTTCTATGCCTTCTTACTGACTGTTCCATATGCTTCAAATTCACTTCTTTCAAAGCTCAACCTCATAGAGTCCCTCTCTTCCTTTAAGGTGCAGCTCAAGCACTATCCTTTAAAAGGATGCCTTCCTTGACCCCTACAACACTCCCTCTCTCCCAAATTACTTTCTATTTAACTAATTTGCATTAATGTACATTTGTTTATTTTTACTCATACTGCCTTCCTTGTTAGAAGATATGTTCCTTGTCAGTAAGGATTGTTTGATTCTTTGTCCTCGTATCCTCAGTTTCCTACATAGTATCTATCACTTTTTTTTTTACTTCATAGTTAGTTGATTAGTTGGTTGTTATTCTTTATATTTGAAGACGACCAAAATGACCTCACTACATTAGAACAGTTACAGTGTGTCCGATTGTAGTTGATCAGACCTATATGAGCTTGGAATGCTCTGCCACAGGATGGACACAAATAGTCCCTATGAACATTTTGGGTAGCTTCTCTAATTTTGTACATCTCATAACTTCATAAATGCTAACTGATTGATTGAAAATAAAGAAAAATCTAGGTCCTATGAGTCTGAATTGCATGGGATAAATGGTCACATTTCCAATGAAGGGGAAAAGATAGCATGTCCAAAGTATAAGATAAGCTTTATTTCAGTGACCTGGGAAAATTCTGGAAGCCTTTATTAAAGGGATGGTTTGTGAACATTTAGAATGTGAAATAATGCTCCCTAAGAACCATCATTACTTTATCAAGTGCAGGTCATGCCAGAATAGCTTGATTTCCTTTTTTGACAGGATAATTATATTGGTAGATCATGGAAATGTCTTTTACAGTATACTTGGTTTTCAGCAAAGCATTTTACAAAGTTTTCAGGATATCCTTTTGGTTAGAAGTGCAAGTTGTAGTCAAGATGATTACAGAGGTTGATGGATTTGGAACTGGCTGAATGACCAGACCCAAAGAGTAATGAATAATATAATTGATATCAACCCAGAGTGAGGGCTAGGGTAATGATCCAGAGATTTGATCTAACCTTGATCCTCTGGTATTCAAAGGTTACTTGGATAAAGGCATAGATGGAATACTTTATCAAAACTGAAGATAAAACAAAGTTGGAAAGGAGAGCAAGCATATTGGACCACAGAATAAAAATTCAAAATGATCATGGCAGAATAGAATGAATGGGCCACATCAAAGAAGACTGTGTAATGTCCAATTATTTGTGGGTCCTAACAATCAACTACACAAGAACAAAATGGGAAAAACTTAGCTAGAAAATAGTTAGCATGAAATAAAGTTAAGGACAAACAAAGGACTGCAACTCAGTGTGAGCAGTATGGCATGGCAGTCTTGCAAGGCCGATGTAATTTGAGGTTCCAATCATAGAATCATACATCCAAAACAAGGAAGGTGATTGCCTTGTTGTACTCTTCTCCAGCCAGGCCATATAGACAATGTGGGTGCCACATTGTCAAAAGAGCTTAGGAAGAACGCTATCACTGCAAGTTATCAAGCAGAGGCTAGAAATTCATTCGTTAGCGCTGTGGAAGGGACCCCTATTCAGGTATGACTTAAAGTAGATACTTTCTAACTTCTCTTCCATCTAAGTTTCTATAATCGCTGTGATAATTAAAGTCTGGAAAATCTGAATATATTGACAATATATAGGTGGGACTATATTTTGGGTAGGCAATTATCATTCTTGCTATCGTAGACAAATGTCATTGTGAAAACATCAGATCATTCATTCACTTATTACTTCTAATCTCAAGGCATTTTACTAAAAATAAAAGAAAAAAAAAAGAAAAGAAAAGAAAAGAAAAAGGCATGATATCTCTTCCCAAGAAGATAATAGAGTAGTATTTATTTCACTTTAAATACTTCAGGGATCTGGAATCCAGTTGGTGTGAGTATTCCTTCCACCAAATCAGATCACAAATTTGTTTTGCTTTAATGGTCTTTAGGAGTTTTTATAGCCAAAGTTTCCATTACCCAAAACTCAGATAGTACATAAAATCAGGGAATATCAGATTACAATGGAAGTCAGAAACCATCTAGTCCAAATCCTGTATGTATGAGAGTTCCCTCTATAAGAGGAACAATTTTTGTTTGAATATTCCCATGGAAGGGGAACCCATTACCTCACAAGACAGTATATCACACTTTGTAATAACTCTACTTGTTAGGAATTGTTGTCACTTCCTTCTTCAAATATTCCTACAACACATTTCTCCCAATTTCTCTTTTGTCCTTCTCACTCCTCTCCCATTTTATACATCTTTTTGTTTATATTTTATCTCTTAATATTTACTTGAGGACAGGAACTATTTTGTTTTTGTGTTTGTATCTCTAGTTCCCAAATATTTAATCTAAATGTAGGGGTTCCTTCCCACCCAGCGGCCACCTCTGGCCCTGGAGTCTTTCTAACTGAACTTTACTTCCAAATTTCTACAATAAACCTTTTATTTATCAATCTAGGTTTTGGGGCCTATAAATTCATTTACAATGGACACTGCGCCTCATGGGATTATCTTACTATCTATGCACCGAGAAATGGGGTTCCCCCTTTCCTTTCCCTCATTACTTTGGTTTGAGTATATGAGGAAGAATAGCATGAGATGAGCCTGGAAAGGAAATGTGAAGCCATTATGGTGGGTCTTGAATACAAATTCAAGGAATTTGTACTTTGCACATAGTAGGCACTTAATAAATGTTTGTTGAGATGAATTATTGAATTGAACTTCATTCAGTATGTACTAGAAATGAATGATACTGATGAGGTTTAGATTTGAGGTACCCAAATGAAATTAGGGTTACTGGTGGTCAGTGAGTTAAATGAGGTCTAGTGGCAGGTTCAGGGTACAGGGTAGGTTTGGCTTCCCTGCAACCCCTCAGGATTCTGTGAAAGGGTAGGGAGTTCTGGGGAACTTCCTACTAGTGATGCAAACAGTTCTCTGTAAAGGAATTTACAGACTGGAAAACCTAAATTGATAAAAGAGGTTTATTATGGGGATTGGAAGTAAGATTAAAGTCTAGTTAAGGAAATAGGTGAGAGTAAAAACAGATTGTCACTGGAAACAGTATTCCAGTGGGCAGAAGCTCCTAGGGGTGCCAAGAGGGCATGTTTGGAACCTCTGCAAAGAGAGGATTTTAGTTTGGCTCTTTTTATAATGAGAGATTTAGCTAAAGGGGGCCCGTGGATGGAGTCCCAAACTGGCTCCTCACTGGGTTTCAGCTAGGGCTAGAATTCGCTTGGTGGGGGTTGGGAAACCCAGCAGATCATTAGCCCATGGGAGCTGGGACAAGCCTGGATCCCCTATTGGAATTCAAAAGGGCGCTTTTGACCAGGATTTGTGAATCAAAGGTCCTAACTTCTTGAATTGATAATGCATCAGCCAGGAGGGGCTGGGAGTAATCTGAATCACAAAACTACTTGAAAGGATCACAAATCAGTTTTTTAAAGGGACCACAATCTGCTTCAATACATTATTCTCCAGTGGAATATAGACAATAAATATCCACTCAATTTAAATTATTTCAATTTAAATTTATTTCAGGAATAATGAAATAAATATTTAAGTCTGCTAAAAATCCAGGTTCTGCCTTTAATAGAAAACATATCAAAAATTTATCTCATTTCCAATTTCTCATAAAAGCATGAGGTCCACAAAAGAGAGAAACTTCTATTTCTTATGCTATTATCATTTTCCCCATCTTTTCAATATTTGATTTGAGTGACTTTCACTTTTACCATATGCTATTATTCCATTATGACTATTCCTATTTCACATCAATAGCTCCAAGACCAATATATGAATCAGTATTGCATGTTTGATGTTAATGACATTTAATACAAGATTCTCCCATCTATCTACATATATATATGTATGTGTGTACATATATATATATAAGTATGTGAATACATATACATATGTGTGTATATATGTATGTATAATGATAAATCTATATTATTATATTCCCTAAAATAGTGTATAGAAGCAGTATGATAAGACTGAAAGAGCTGTAGCCTTGCAATCTGAAGGCCTGTAGTTCAAAACATAGTTTTCTCTCCTACTAGCCATGGAACCTCAATGGAATTACAACATCGCTAAATTTCACTTTCCTCCTGTGTAAAATGATCACAATAAATTATATGACTGCTTCACAAAATAGTTGTTACTATCAAATAAATTTATGTGTACAAAGGACTTTGTGATTATAAAATGTTATTAACTATAATCATAGTTATCATTTATGTAGATCTTTATGGTTTAAGAAATTCTTTACAAATATTATTTTGCCCTTTCAACAACCCTGGGGAGTAGATACTATTATTAGATTTTAGAAATGAGGAAACTGAGGCAGATAGTGGTTGAGTGACTTGCTCAGATTCACACAACTATTAATTATCTGAGAAGAGATTTCAACTCTTGCCTACTGGTTTGATTCCAGTATCAGCACTCTATTCACTGTGCTACCTAATTGCATTATTATCAAGTATTGTCAACTATCTAATATAATTATTATTATTATCAGAAGCAGTAGCAGTAGCAGTAGATTCATGAATACTGAGCATTTCTGACCTTTGTGAAAATTCAAGAAGTTGTCCTAAAGAAAATGTCTTAATTGCTTTTAAAAATCATATGATGTGCTTTAAGTGTTGAACACCTGGATTCACAGGTTCCAAGATTTAGAGCTGAGACTTTGGAGATGTTCTAACCCAACCCTTTCATTTTATAGATAAGAAAACTGAGGACTGAGGTAGGTCAAACAATAAGCATCTGAGGTGGGATTTGAACCCAAGTTTGACTCCAACTTCAGCATTCCATTCACTACACAATCTGCCATTAATTCATTCTATGACCTTAAAGAAGACACTTACCTTTCTCTGTGTCTGTTTCCTTATCTGAAAAATAATCCCACGTGAAATTAAAGTCCATTCCAGTGTTAAGATTCTATAAATCTCCTTATGGAGTACAGAAGGTAAATGATTTTCATTCCAAGTGATCAACATTTCTATTTATGCCAATAAAGCATTTTGAAAGTGTCCTGTATCCATGGTTTTCTCTCAACTATTAGTATTTGCATTTGGACCTTGGTGAGTGTTATGAAATACATCAAATCATCCATCTGCTTGTTCCCTCCCTTCCGTAGAGGAAGCAGTTGCAGGATAACTATTACATTAGGTCCAGCAATTCTCATTTCATCCACCATTAAAATAAGAACGGGCATTTATTTAGCTAGCACTTTCAAGTTTGTTAAGCTCTTTACAAAAAGATGATCTCATTTAAGTCTCACAAACACCTTGTGTGATATTTTTAAAAAGCATTTATTAAGTGCTTACACTGTGCTAACTGTTTTAAAAATATCAACTCATTTGATTCTTTTTTGATAAGTATTGCAAGTAATATCCCCACTTTGCAGATGAGGACACTCAGATTCAGAGAGGTTATGTCTTTTACCCATGGTCACACAGCTAGTAGGTGTCAAAGGCAAGTTATGAAGCTAGGTCATCCAACTCCAAATCCAGCACTCTACCTTTTATCCCATTATGCTCCATGAGGATAGTCCTGTTTACAGAGAGTAAGCGGAAACACTAACATTTTAAAGAATCATTTACCTTGAGTATCAATGCACTTAAAGGGATACAGATCCTTATTTGGAAAATGGAGAGCATCCAACAGCACTGTATTTCTGCACTGTAGCCAAAATGCTTCTCTATTTCAGCCAGCTGTCTGGAAGCCACCTGGAGCCGATAGGAGGCTTTAGCCTTCGTGCTTTGTCCCCTTTAAGTGCAGATGTTTATGATTTTGTTATTCTTGTTTATGGAATTAAAGAAATGCATTTCATCCCCTAATAAAGCATTGGTGTTCAAAAAGTCCCAAGTAAAGCTTGTTTCCTAATAAAGACTGGCAAAGGATTCTGAGGAGAAAGCTGCCAAATGTGCATTTCTAAATCAACACACTTTACATCTCCACAGCCCAGAGTGCACACAAACCTGACTCTCAGGGAGCTGGTGCTGAGTGGTCTGACTTCTCACTGCCCCTTACCCTCCCTCTAAAAAAAACACAACCTAGCTACTAAAAATAGCATCTCTCCCAGCAAAGGACCTCAGCCAAGATGGCCACTTCTGAACTTCCTTTATATATGAAATTTTTCTCATCATATTTACCCAAATAGTTATTAGATGATAAGAGACATTTCTAGATTATATAGTTCCTTTAAGTATTGCTTTTCTCAAATATGTTTTCTATTTTCATCAATGTTGTATTCAACTTGATGGCCAGTTCCTTATCTAGAATACTACTACTCTTTCCCACTCAGGGTGCATCCCCCCTGTCTCCTCCCCACTCTATATTCACCCCACTGATACATACACACACAATATCATGAACCTGGAAGTGGTTTTGGTTTTGGTTTTATTCAGAGGTGAAACTTTAGAATATAGGAAAACAGCAGTTCAAATTTAGCCTGGACAGTATCTTAGATATCATTTGATAAAATTCCTACATTTTATAGACTAAAAAAATGAGAATCAAAAAACAGTAATTAAAGATGCACACACACACACACACACACATACACACACACACACACACATACACACACACACACACACAACCTAGAGAGTGTCAGAGTGGGAATTCAAACAGGCCTCCTGTCGAGTTCAGCATGCTATCTATCCAATTCTATCATTCTGCTTCTTATTCACTCATCACAATGTGAAGCTCTTCCAAACATTTCCAGGGAATAATGTAATGCTTCCCTTGTTTACCAAATCAACTCATAGGAAATGCTGAAACAGATCAGACTCCAGAGGAGATCTCTGGACAATGCCTATTTCAGTGCTCTGTGTGACTCCAAGACATTTTTTGGAGAGCTTATCAGAGTTCTCAGTAATTGAAAAGACAGTTAAGCAATTGTTTTCTATCCATAACAAATTGCAATTTCCATCACAGAATCTTAGGGTTAAAAGCACCCTAAGAAGTCATTGGATTCAATCCTTAAAAAAATCCTCTATATAATTTCTCCCACCGGTGGTCATCCAGCCTTACTTTTAAAATCTTCAGTGACAAGCAAATCACTAAACTCTGAAGCATCTCATTTCATTTTTGGAGAGCTCTGATTATCAGGATATTCTTCATTACACTGAAGTAGAATCTGCCTTCTCATAACTTCCTCCCATTGATTTTGTTTCTGCCTTTTGGGGTCAAGCAGAGTAAACTAAATCCCTCTTCCATAGGGAAAAAGAACACTCTCTGAATATTCTATTACTTGTCTATAACTACCAGAAGTCTTGAAAGTAAATAGAGAGAAAGGGTTTTAGTATCGTCTTTGGCAATGTTCCCTGATGACAAAGCAGTCTCTCAAAATAACCGTCTTCTGCTTTCACTGTCCCCAACATCCTCATCTTAGGTCCTTCCTTGGAGCTGTGTGAAAGACTCATATTCGTGAGTGGGATGGAGTAAAGGAGGGATGGAAGAGTTGGTCCTGTTGGTCACAAGCTCTTCATTGCAGAAGCCTTGAAATCTGAGAAATCAATTTCTCTTTAATAATCTTCTGTTGTGTGGAGTGGCAGCTGTTTGATCACCATAATAATGCCCTGAATTGATTACCTGATTCATCTTCATGACCGTCAGGGAGAAATAAGACCTTATCATCATCCTCCTTATCTATGAGCAATTGGTAGCACTGAAAATTACATGCCCAGGGTCATCATGTTAGTCAATAATATCGAATATTCATCTAGCCCTTACTATGTACCAGACACTATGCTGAGGACTTTACAATTACTATTTCTCTTGACCCTCTCAAAAATCCTGGAAGGTAGATCCTATTATTATTCTCATTTTATAGATGAAAAAATTGAGACAAGCTGGAATTAAGTGACTTAGGTATCTAGATATTAATCTAGTGACTAAAATATCTGAAGTTTGATTTGAACTCAGGTGTCCTTGACTCCAGGCTTGGCACTTTATGCACTGTACTACCCAGCTAACCCTTAAACTAAGTGACAAAACTGTTATCAAAACCCAGACTTTCTGCCCTTCAGTTCGGTCCTCTGCCCAAAAGATATCAATTATTGCTTCAGATTTAGATACTAAGGCCACTATTCTAGAATCTAAATGAGATTGCCTTATATGGTACATTGGCATTCTTCTGATCACACTATCATTTCTCTGATTTTCAATACATTTTGCTTTTCAAAAAGTACCTAGGATTCTAGTGCAGCAATTACTCTCTACCAACCATTCCAGGCCAAGAGGATCTGCAAGGAGGGTCTGCCTCTATTTTCCATGGCTGCAATTATTTATGTGCACAAATAATTGGGCCTATAATTGGCTAATGGAGAGTGCAATCGGCCGCATGTGGGCATAATTAGCCACTTGCCCCTCATTTGGAGGGTACAATTATTAGAGCAGACAATCTTATGTCTGCAGATAATTGTGCATGCAGGAGAAAAAGCCTGATAGGAAACACAGTCCTTAATTATTTTTTAACTTAGTTGTTATTTCCAGAAAGGGTATTCAAAGAAAACACATTTTTTAAAAAAATTAAAGTCTACTTAGTTCATGTGATAAATCAAGAGATTTCTTAATCTCAAGTGAGGATTTAGGTAATAAGGCCAAAGTGAGAATGAGTTAGAGAGCCCATTAGAAAAAAATTCAATCAAAATCTCCCAGCCCAGAAAAAAAAGCCACCCTGAAAAAACCAATTAGGCTGGACACTCAAAGGGAGCCCACCTAGTGGTCAGCCATCTGCCCGCACACACAATCATGTTCAATCATATTCTCTGATACTGTTTAAGTGTTCTTTGGGTTCTCACTTTTTTAAAGTCTCTCTCAGTCTTCTGTGCTGGGGATTGTGTGACCTGGCACAGTCAATTATTTTGTGCTCTATTGGAAGTGGGTCATTGAAGACACTTTAACAATACCTGGAACCAGTCATTTATCGGGGAATGTCCACAGGATCACAAGTTCAGAACACATCTCTGTGTGTTTTTTCAGAAACCTTTGATGACTGAAATTCAACAATCTGGAATCTTTCATTCAATTGTGAACCCTTAATTCTTGTGTGTGTAATGTGTGTGCAGCAACACAAACCTTTTACCACTCTCCCACTCAGTCACACAAAAATACACTTGTCAACAGCAGATCCTAAAAATACATGTCACATGCAAGCATAAGGAATGCTGGGGGGAAAAAAAAAGGAAAAAAACATGAATTTACTTTTTAGGAATAAATATGCTGAGTTGTTTGGTTTTTTTTAAGCAACTCCCCCACCCATCCCCTAATCTCCTAATAACCAAATCTTGCTGTTCACTTAGGGGTTCTATTGCTAAACCCCTTACAACACACTAAGGCTTTTACTGTTTGATTCTGCCCCTCAGTTAATTCTTCATATATAATGGCTTGACTCCCCAGCCAAACTGTGAGCTGTTCATTGAAAAAAGGCTTGGAGGATGTCTAATATTTCTCCATATCCTCCCCACCCAGTGCAGTATCTGACACGTGGTAGTCACACAATTATTATGGCTGTTACCTTATCTATAAAGGGAGAGTGTTAAAAGATCTCAAATGTCCTTTCTAACTCTGAAATTCATTGAAAGAAAGGCGAGAGAGGGGAAAATATCTTTATGAGTACTCATGTTTAGCAAGCAATGGGAATAAGTCCCATTTTCCTCTTGTGCAAAAGAGGTTCAGACGTACTTTAGTTGCAAAAAAAGGAGTTTCTGATTTTGAGCAATGTATATTGGTCATGCTCTGAGAAATTAATACCAGAAAACAGTTATCAATAAAGAGGTTGCCAAGCATTACTGTTTACCTCTATGATCTCTCTCAAATCTATCCTTCTCTCCCTTCTCTCAAAGCCAACACCCTATTAATCAAATGCCTAGTTTCTAGTCTCTCCTCTCTCTACTCCAAACTCCAACTGTTTTCAAATCTTCCTAAAACAAAGTTTGATCTTGTCACTCTCCTGATGGAAAACCTTTGAGAAAACCTCTAGAAAAGAGGCTCTTAATCTTTGTCATATGTCATAAACTCCTTAAGGCAGTCTGGAAAAATCTTTGGACCCTTACTTAAAATAAAATTTTTCAATGCATAAAATACATAAGATTACAAAGGAAACCAATTATGCCCAAGTAGAGTTATTAAGATATTAAAACAAACAAGCCAAGTTAAGGTCCCCTGTCCTAGAATTAAAAAGAAACTCCTAGACTTAGCATTTAAAGACCTTCACATTATGGTTTCAGCTTTCCTTTCCAGGCCTATCCCATTATTCCCCTTTACATATATTATAGTTAAACTGACCTAGCTTCTGTT
Organism: Sminthopsis crassicaudata; assembly: GCF_048593235.1. NCBI lineage: Eukaryota > Metazoa > Chordata > Mammalia > Dasyuromorphia > Dasyuridae > Sminthopsis > Sminthopsis crassicaudata. The sequence goes on along the minus strand of NC_133618.1, from coordinate 591,555,027 downwards.
CTCAAATTCTATCTCCCACCTCCATGTCTTTGTATAGGCTGTCTCTATGCTTGGAAATCAGTCCCTCACCTAGACAGCTTAAAATCATTACTTTCCTTCAAGGCTCAGCTCATATGAAACCTTCTTTGACAAGCCTTTCCTGATCAATTTAGTTAATAAATACTTTCTCTCTCTCAAATAATCATGTACATGCTTAATCGTTTACATATTGTATCCTACTCCCTCTATAAAAAGTAATTTTTTTATATCTGAGTCAATTTTTAAATTGTCTTTTTGTTCTCAGTTCTTAGAATAAGACCTTTCATGTGGTAGGTGATAAATAAATGTTTGTTGGATTAGAAAACATCAAATATTTATTGAACTTCAGCTATGGGTAAAGTATTATGTTGGGGATACAAAGGGATTTAAGGAGAAAAATATATACAAATCAAAAACTGACTCAAAATACTTCCATGAAAGACTTATATGAACTGATCCTGAGTGAAATGAGCAAAATCAGGAGAATACTGTACACAGAAAGAACAAGATTATGTGATGATCAACTATGATAGACTTAGCAATACAGTGATCCATGACAATTCCAATAGACTTAGGATAGAAAATCCATCTATATCCACAGAGAAAACTATAGAATTCAGATAGAAGCATATTTTTTCAGTTCTTTGTTTATTTGTTTTTTTCTTTCTCGTGGCTTTTCCCTTTTGTTCTGATTTCTTCTTTCATAATGTGACTATTATGGAAATATGTTTAAGATTATTGTACATATATAACCTATATGAGATTGTTTGCTACCTTGGGAAGGGGAGAGAGAAGAGGAGAGAAAATAATTTGGAACTTAAAATCTTACAAAAATTAATGTTGAAAACTATCTTTACATATAATTATTGAGGAGTATTCTGGGAAGATGTTGGAGTAAGTCATATCAAACTATCTAGATTTTCCCCATAAACAGACCAAATTTGTACCTCATGGTAAACATAGATTAGCAAAAATTCAAGAAGACTTGCTGCACTCTTCCTGGTACAATCCAAAAAGATTTGAAGAAAGACCCCAGACTGGAAATTAACCCAGTGTAAGATGCAGACACCTTCAGGCTAACTCCCCAGAAATACCAAGTGAGGATCCTGAATAAAGATAGCTTTGGCTGGAGCTTCAGCAGGACCACAGGAACTTTCACCTCCTGGACAGTATGTGGAGTTGGGAGTCTGAGTCCAGTAAGACTGAGGGAACTTTAATTGATTAGGAAGCCCAAACCCTACTGTGCTGTAGGGGGAAGGAACTATGTGCACACCCAGTGAGTGCAGAAGCAGTGGGGCTGCCTACATGTACTTGCAAGAGGTAAAGCTTTTTGTTTGGGGTTCCAGGACAGAGAGGAGAGCTGAAATGAAGCTAGAAGCACCACCACCCCTCCCCATTATTAAAGGTATGTACACTAATATTTCTCATTTTAGTTAAATGGATTCCTGCCCAGATAGAATTTACATTAAATTACTCCCTGCCCAGAGAAAATTTATGGAAGAACACAAAAAAAGAATTTAAAAATCAAATGAGAGACATTGAGGAAAAAGTAATTTAAAAATTTCAAGAAAAGCAAGATTAAAAAATAGTTAGCCAAGGAGAAAAGGAGAAATAGAGTCTTAAAGACAAAAATAACTCTTTGAAAATAAGAATTGGACAAGGGAAGTCAGTGAAGCTCTAAGCGACTAAGAAATAACAACAACAACAAAAAAGAATATAAAGAATGAAAAAAAAAGGCAGAATGTGAAACATAAGAGAAACAATATATTTGGATAACAGTTCAAGAAGGGAAAAGAATAAATGGGCTACCTGAAAGCTGTGACCAAAAAAAAAAAGAAAAGAAAAGAAAAGAAAAGAAAAGAAAAGAAAAGAAAAGAAAAGAAAAGAACCCTAACACAATAATGCAGGCAATAATCCAGGAAAATTGTCCTGGAGTGATAGAACAGGAGGGGAAAGTAGAAACAGAAAAAAATCCACTGATCACCACCTCAAAGAGATCTTTTGTGGAAAATGCATAGGAATATTATTGCCAAATTTCAAAACCCAAAGATGAAAGGGAAAATTTTGCAAGAAACAATAAAAAAAAATTCAAATATCCTGAAGCTAAAAATAGAATTGTATAGGACTTATCAGCAGCCACAATAAAAGATCACAGGTTCTGGAATTATATATACTGGCAATGAAAAAAACTCTGTCTGTGGCCAAAAATGTCATATTCAGCAAAAATATTCATAATATTGAATGAAAAAATGGATATTCAACGAACTTGCAGAATTTCAGGACTTTCAACCAAACCCAAACTCAGTAGAAAATTTAAGATATAAGAACCAATGTCAAAGATCAGTTTCAAGGAACTTAACATGTTTTTTTTTTTTTAACATAGGAATGTATACCATATGTTTAAAATTCATTTCAGCAATAATCAGCGATTGGTATTTCAAAAGAAAGATTGAGGCAGATTTAAGGTAAAAATAGTAATTATGTTACATATATGAAATGCAAAAGAACAATAGACAGGCATTAGAGGGGGATTTACGGCTCATAGTTCTGAAAATCCATTTACATTGGGAATTGGTTAAATACATACCATGAAGGGTATAGCTCCCTCCAAAATCCTATAAAGAAATAAATGGGGGTTATGGGTGAAAGGCAAAAGCAAAGGATGGAGGAAGAAGACAAGAAAGGGATCCATGTGTGGAAAGAGGTTAAGTAATGGCAAGGCAAATTCAGAAGAAGAATTAAAGCAAAGAGTTAACAGGGATATGAAAGCTACATATGTGAGAAGAAATGTGTGTGTGCATGTGTGTATTTATATATATGTACATAAATATATCCTTACTTAACTATAGCCTACTTGGGGGAGGAAGGAAATGAAAAAGGGAAAAAAAGAATAAAATAAAAAATGTGCAGAATGGAGAACAAAAGAATAACTTACGTGGAAGTAAAGAAAAGATGGCCACTCATGAATATAATTTATTCTACTATTATATATCCTTTTTTGAATCTTCCCTGATGTTCTGGGAGCATGACAATGTTGTTTGTTTTCCTTTATTTTGCTTTGAATTTCTTTTCTATTTTTCTTTTTCTTTTTAATAAAACAATTTTTTTAAAGAATAAGGAAATATTATCAAGAATCAGCTAAAAAAAAATATTTCCATGAATCCAATCTGGTTACTAAGGACACGTTCTATTGTCATTCTGACACAAATAGCTCATAATATCAGATAATGAATAATAATTGATAACTTAACTGACATAGTTAATCAGTTCTACTGGAATTCGAAGGTGGGAAAATTATTGTTGGATAGAGAAAGGTCAGTGAAAGTTTCATAAAAATAAGATATTATGTACCAAGGAATGAATTTAAAGATTAAGAATTTAAATATAACTGAAGAGAAAGAAGGTATGCCAGTATAAGCAGTGACATGAACAAGAGTGAGGAGGTAGATCAGCATGATTGGAATGGAGGTTTCCTCACATAGGAATAGTGTAGTGGCAAAGAAAGTTGGAAAGATAAGTTGAGGCTAGATTTTGGAGAGTCTTGAAATCCAGTCAAAGAACATGAATTTAAGACCATCTACCACAAGGGAGTAAGGAAATTGGATTTTGCTTTCTTTAACACAATTAATCAAATCTATGAAACCCAAAGGGAAGAGGCTGGCCTTTCTAACAACTCCTACAAGCATTGCCTTTCTATAAGAGTCAAAAGCACTGGATGTTGCTATTATTATGGAGATCTTTTAGATTCTGAAAATAAACTAGAGTCACCATGTAGGGAGAAGAATTAGACTGGTTATTTATATACTATATGGATCTTTTATGTGTTTTCTCTATTGTTCATGGGTTCCCATGAGTCCTTTGCTGCATTTTCCTGGGAGTGAAATAGAGACTATACTGTACTGATTTGAAAAAAGGAAAAGAAAGAAATACAAGAGATTTTATCTAGTAGAGGCAAAATTGAAGAATTTTGAGTGGACTGGTGACAAGATGAACTAATATTTTAGTAAACTAAATTTGGCAATTCTTGATAGAATAGCTTTCAGGGAGACGAGTTAGTAGCAGACTGTCCTAGAATGCAAGAGTGAAGTGCAAAGAGTGTAAATTTAGTGGAAGGGGAAATAAAAAGAAAGAAGGGATGCAAGAAACATTAGAAAGAAAATACTACTACTACTCTGGCAACTAATTGATTGTAAAATTTTATTGAAACAATGAAAGACTAAGATCTTGATCCTGGATAATTAAGGAGGTGAGCGGGCCTTACACAAGGTGGGAAAGTTATAAGGCTTACTACAAGCATGTCATCCTTAGATTAGCTTAGCTCAAAAGGAAATGATGGCATGGGATGTGGAACGGTAAGGGAAAATAGGCATAGAACTAATATTTTTTCTCTCTGCAGCCAGAATGGTTTTTAGCCACCTTTCCTGGCTCTCAAAGAATAAAAAGATTATATTTTCCTAAAGTGAAGATCTAACCATGTCATTCCACTTTCAAAATACTCTAGTATTTTGGGGAAGAAATATAAACTCATGTGTTAAGCATTGAAAGTCCTTTGTAACCTAGTCCCAAACTTTCTTTTCAACTTTTACATACATCTTCTTTATGTACTCCTTGGTCCAATGAAACTGGCCTTTTTATATTTCCTCAAAAATTGCATTCCATTTCCCATCTCCCATCTTATAATGTACTCCCTCCATACCTTCACCTTTCAAAATCTCTAGTCTCCCTCAAGATTTAGCTCAAGAACTACCCTCTACAAAAGGCCTTTCCCAACACAGAGGCTAACACCTTACTCCCTCAAATCACCAGGTAGGGTTTTTTAATATGTGGATATACTGTATTTCCCTGTGAGCAAGGACTCCTTCACTTTTGCCTACAAGTATAGCAGCATGCTCTAGGAGTCCTCAACATAATGATGGCTCCATTTTACTTTCAAGAGTTAAACAGTGAGTGCTTTCTTTCTCTTACTCTACAAAAGAAATCTACTTTTCAGATTAAAGTCATTATTGCTCTTGAATATTAATGCCCTGAATGAGCAGTAAATAGTTCGTTATTATTTTCTTGATGGCAATTATGAAATCTGTAGACATATTTAATTTGGAAAAACGTAGGATTTTAGTATCATAGATATCACATTCATTTTATCCTGTTTTAACAAGAAAGAAACGAAGACCAAAAGTCCAAGATCACACAAACAGCTGGTGGCCAAACCAGGACTAGAACCTAGACAGTCTGGTATGATAAACCCATAGACAGAGTCATAAAGGAAAAAAATGGTACCAGACTAAGTCTGTACTCCTATGTAGCCTATTTCTTTCTTTCTTTCTTTCTTTCTTTCTTTCTTTCTTTCTTTCTTTCTCTTTCTTTCTTTCTTTCTTTCTTTCTTTCTTTCTTTCTTTCTTTCTTTCTTTCTTTCTTTCTTTCTTTCTTTTTTTTTCTGAGACAATTGGGGTTAAGTGACTTGCCCAGGGTCACACAGCTAGGAAGTGTTAAGTGTCTGAGGTCAGATTTGAACTCAGGTCCTCCTGACTGCAGGCTGGTGCTCTATCCACTACACCACCTATCTGCCTCTCTAGCCTATTTCTTAATGGAATATTTTAAGGTATCTGGTATTAGTCTTCATTGTTTTCTAACACCTGAGTTCTCCCTCACTTGTGAAAGTTATAGCAGATTCAAAGCACCATCTAGGCAGCATCCATTCAAAATTATTGGTCCTAAGCTCCCACCAATAAGTTTGGTTTTCTTTGGACAACCAGAAGATATATTAGTTCAAAGCAAAAGACATTTCATCAAACAGCAGAATGAAGTAAGTTGCATAAATTATTTTTTCCATGCAAATAGATGCATTCTCATGGTTACCATAACCACAATGGGGAAGAAGACACATATAGAGACTGTTCAGGGCCAGAGAGCATCCATGGAAGGTCAAGCCCCAAGTCAACAAGCATTTATTAAGTGTCTTCTATAAACTAATTAGATCACAAGCATAGGGAATGTATGTGGATAAAGAAGTGCCAGTGCAGCTAGAATTTTAGATATTCCCGAACTTGTGATGTTCTCTGGTGATATAATTGTGCTGCTCTCTGCTAAGCTTGTCCATGGAACTGCTGCTGCTGCTCTCTGCATGACATCTCCACTAAGATGCTGCTCTCTACTCCCACCTGGTGCTCATAAACTAGCCATAATTCCCATTAAAATCATTCTGGAACTCTACTTAGCAAAACTACAAAAACTCTAGATGAAGAGGAAATGGGTGAGGAAAGTTTACTCAACTCCCATAAAGACCCTGAATTCCATGGAGAGCAACTCAGGAGCAAAATTGAAGAGGATTGGAGTGGAGCTTATGAAACTGCCAACTAGGGCCTCTCTACTCTCTTCTATACCAGCTTCCAACAAAATTACTGTATTCCCTACAGAAGTATTATTTGCCTAAAGCATAAAAAAGTAATAATATTTATGTTTGAGGCTTGCAAAATACTATATATTTTAACTATTTTAATACACATAACAATGTTTAATATACCATATAATATAAAAGATATACTATTGTAAATATATTGTTGTAATTTTATATTATATGGCATAATATATTCTACATTATTATATTATGTATTTATCATTTGTTATTCATCCTTGAGTAGCAGATTGTCATTCATGGTTAGTTTGCAATCCTGGAAGAATTGTACAATTTCTCTCGTCACAATCATTCCGAATCCCTGGAACTCATCCAACATTTCTACCATGTTCCCTTCTGAGAATCGATCAATAGATATTACTATATATACCATCTTCTGTGTTTGGTATTGAAGACACAAAAGCAAAAAGCAAATATTCCATCCTCAAAGAGCTTTAGTTCATTGGGGGAGAGAAAACATACAAATAAATACAAGGCGATCCTCGAGGATGAATGCACCTGCAGAATGGGTAGATGAGAATAATTTGCTCCAGTGGCCATGAAGTCACATGAAGCAAGAGATGTGGAGCGTTTAGAGCTTGGTCAAGCATCAGACACCAAAGCAATCCACTGCATCCTGGGCCATCACCACTCATACTAACCTTTGTCAACTCAAGGAAGAGAATGAAGCTGATAACTGTACAATTCACTTAATTCAGTTCACACACAAGACACCACCCTTGATGTCACTGGTGCTCTTCAAAAACAAAGGACAAACAATAACAATTAGCAACTTAGGAGAAACAAAGAAGGATTCATCTTTAAACTGAATTTAAGAGTCAGAGATGAGGAGGGAAATCATTCCTGGATGCCATTCATCACTTAGAGTTTATTTCCTCCTATATTTATTTTTAAATTAAGATAGTCCTTTCTCCTTAAAATATACATACATACATACACACACATATATATATATATATATATATATATATATATATATATATATGAAATAGCTTTTTCCTTGTGAATTCAGTCCTCTCTGGGATTGGACTATTTCTTTCCCCTTATAACTTTTCTACCCAATTTGCATAATACATTCTGAAATCTATTGTATTTGCTAATATTTGGCTTCAGCCAGAGAGTTTTTAATATGGCTTTTGATATGTTCTTCTTTGCTACCAATGGGAATTCTTTATTGTTCAGTCACACCAGTCTCCTAAATCATCTCAGCCTTGAATTGGGTACCAAAACCGATACATCCATTTCTTGAGAAAGGCAAACCATAAATATTACCTGTTTTTAATTAAAAATCTACCCCAAAGTGCTTACTAAAACAGTAATGTATCTTAAGAATGCTTATAATAAAAGACCATTTCATACAAAGTGTTCGGTGTCATGTGAACTAGAATGTTGGGAAGACGAGTGAAATGAGGTAGAAAGAAGGGGAAGAGAAATAGATCTGGTCTTAGAATCAGAAGATATGGAAAATAATAATAAAAACAACAGCAATTATATATTGCTTTAAGGTTTATAAATTAAATAAGTATATTAACTTATTTGATATTGACTCATTAAATAATAATAATAATAGCTAACATTTATATAGTGCATATCATGTGCCAGGCGCTATGCTAAGTGCTCCACACATAAGTATTTTCTAATTTGAACAATATATAGTGTGAAAGAAAGAACATTAAATTCAGAGTAAGTGGAATCAGTTTCAAATCTCAGCATAGTTCTTAGAGTAACCTTGAATATTGTACTTCATTTTTCTGGACCTCAGTTTCCTGACCTGTAAAAGTTTGGGGTCAGAAGATTTTAAATTCTATGACCCTTTGTCTCAGCTTGGGGAGAAGACAGTAAACTTCAGTGGAAGAGCTTAGGCTATAGGAAAAAGATCCCCCTGAGTAAAGATCCCAATGCTTACCATCTGTGTGACATTGGCCAGGTCACTTACTTCCTTGTGCCTTTGCTTCCTCATTTATAAAATGGACTAGATGACCTCTGAATTGTCCTCCCCAGGTCCAAATCTATGATTCCATGGGAAAATCAACAAAAAAACTAAGCCCAGCAGGGATAAAGTTGCATCTTAGCCATTTGCTAACTGTACTACCATGAACAAGTCACTTTGTTACCATTCAGAACCTGCTTCTTTGTATATAAAATGAAAGTCAACAACAAGCATTTATTTAGTGCCCACTCTATACAGTTAAACTTACAGCTTCACAATTACTGAAAAGTTTAAAGAGGAAAAAAAGGAAAGTGTTTTTAAAGCATAGATAGCTCATCTACCCAGGTTACTTATACCTTCGGAAACTAATAATTAATGTGCAACAAGAAAAAGGTATTTACACACATATATTGTATCTAGGTTATATTGTAACACATGTAAAATGTATGGGATTACCTGCCATCAGGGGGAGGGAGTGGAGGGAGGGAGTGGATAATTTGGAAAAAATGAATAAAAAAAAAAAGCATAGATAGCTCTATGAATTATTTATTATTGGATTCAAAATACATTTCAAAATCCACTTTGTAGCAGTCATTTTATTAAGTATTGGATGAGTGGGTGGATAGGAGAAAAAAATGAAAGCAATACCTCCCTTCAAGGAGTGTATATTCTACTTTGGGGAGTTTGGAGAAGGATAGCTGCAGAAATAGCACAAAAATAGTTTAATAAATACAAAGCATGTACAGAGTAATCTCTGGAGAATTCCAAAGATCAGAATAAAGAGAAAGCATTCTGCAAAATGGATAGTTTTGATTATATTAAGTTAAGAAGTTTTTATACAAACAAAACCAATGCAGACAAGATTAAAAAGGAAGCAATAAACTGAAAAAACATTTTTATATCCAAGAGTTCTGATAAAGACCTCATTTCTAAAACATATAGAGAATTGATGCAAATTTGTAAGAATACAAGTCATTCTCCAATTGATAAATGGCCAAAGGATAAGAACGGACAACTTTCAAATGAAGAAATTGAAACCATTTCTATTCAAATGAAAAAATGCTCTAAATCACTATTGATCAGAGAAATGCAAATTAAGACAACTCTGAGATACCACTACACATCTGTCAGATTGGCTAAGATGACAGGAAAAGATAATGATGAATGTTGGAGGGGATGTAGGAAAAATGGGACACTAATACATCATTGGCAGAATTGTGAACTGATCCAATCATTCTGGAGAGTAATATGGAAAAATACCCAAAAGGCTAACAAACTGTGCATACCCTTTGATCTAGCATTTTTTCTTTTCTTTGTAATTAAAGCTTTTTTTTCCAAAACATATGCATGAATAATTTTTCAACATTAACTCTTGAAAAACCTTGTGTTCCAATTTCCCCCCCAGTTTCCTCCACCTCCTCCCCTAAGTGGCAAGTAATCCAACATATATTAAACATGGTAAAAATATGTGTTAATTCCAATATATGCATACATATTTATACAATTATCTTGCTGCACAAGAAAAATCAAATAAAACAGAAAAAAATAAGAAGGAAAATAAAATGCAAGCAAACAACAATAAAAAGAGTGAAAATGGTATGTTGTGATTCACACTCAGTTCCCATAGTCCTTTCTCTTTGGGTGTAGATGGCTCTCTTCATTACAAGATCATTGGAGCTGGCCTGAATCATCTCACTATTGAAAAGAGCCATGTCAATCAGAATTAATCATCACATAATCTTGTTGTTGCCATGTACAATGATCTCCTGGTCCTGCTCATTTCACTTAGCATCAGTTCACATAAGTCTCTCCAGGTCTTTCTGAAATCATCCTGCTGATCATTTCTTATAGAACAATAATATTCCATAACAGCCATATATCATAATTTATTCAGCCATCTTCTAACTAATGGGCATATACTCAGTTTCCAGTTTCTTGCACTACAAAAAGGGCTGCCACAAACATTTTTGCACATACAGGTCCCTTTCCCTCCTTTAAGATCTCTTTGGGATATAAGCCCAGTAGTAACACTGCTGGATCAAAAGGTATGCACAATTTGATCCTTTTGGATATAGTTCCAAATTGCTCTCCAGAATGGTTAAATCAGTTCACAACTCCACCAAAAATGTATTAATGTCCCAGTTTTCCCACATCTCTTCCAATATTTGTTATCTTTTCTTGTCATCTTAGCCAATCTGAGAAGTGTGTATGAGTATCTGAGAGTACCTCAGAATTATCTTAATTTGCATTTCTCTGATCAATAGTGATTTAGAGCACCTTTTTCATATAACCAGAAATGGTTTTAATTTCTTCATCTGAAAATTGTCTGCTCATATTTTTGACCATTTATCAATGACTGGAATTTCTTATAAATTTGAGTCAATTCTCTATATATTTTGGAAATGAGGCCTTTGTCAGAATCTCTAACTGTAAAAAGGTTTTCCCAGTTTGTTGCTTCCCTTTTAATCTTGTCCGCATTCATACTGTTTGTACAAAAACTTTTTAACTTAATATAATCAAAATTGTCTATTTTATGTTCAATAATGAGTTCTTCTTTAGCCTCAAATTCCTTCCTTCTCCCCAGATCTGAGAGGCAAACTATTCTTTGTTCTTCTAATTTCTTATAATATTACTCTTTATGTCTAAATCATGAACACATTTCAACCATATTTTGATAAATGGTATTAGGTGTGGGTCAGTGCCTAATTTCTGCTATGCTAGTTTCTAATTTTCCCAGAAGTTTCTGTCAAATAATGAGTTTTTCTTCCAAAAGCTGGGGTCTTTAGATTTGTCAAACACTAGATTACCATAGTCATACTATTTTCTTCTGTGAACCTAATCTATTCCACTGATCATGTACTCTTATTTCTTAGCCAGTGCCAAACACTTTTGATGATAGCTGTTTTATAATATAGTTTTAGGTCTGACACAGTCTAGCAACATTTCTACTCAGCCTGTATCCAAAAGAAATCATAGAAAAGGAAAAGGCCCCACATGTGCAAAAATGTTTGTAGCAGCCCTTTTTATACTGGTAAGGAACTGGAGATTGAATTGATGTTCATCCGTTAAGAGTGGCTGAATAAGCTATGGTATATGAATGTTATGAAATATTATTGTTCTATAAGAAATTATAAGTAGGATGATTTCAGAAATACCTGGAGAGACTTACATGAACTGTTGCTAAGTGAAGTTTGTAGAACCAGGAAATCATTGTACACAGCCACAAGATTATATAATGATCAGTTCTTATGGACATGGCTCTTTTCAACAGTGAGATGAGTCAGGCCAGTTCCAATGGACTTGTGATGGAGTGATTCATCTGCACCCAGAGAGAGGATTATGGGGACTAAGTATAGATTACAACATAGTATTTTTACTTTTTTGTTGTTGTTTTCTTAATTTTTTTTTTCATTTTTTTCTTTTTGATTTGATTTTTCTTATGCAGCCTAATTGTGGAAATATATATATAGAAGAACTGCACATATTTAACATATATTGGATTACTTGTTATCTAAGGGAGGGGGTGAAGGAAATGGAAGGAGAAAAAATTTGGAACACAAGGTTTTTCATAGGTGAATGTTGAAAATTATCCATGCATTTATTTTGAGAATAAAAAGTTTTAAAGAAAAAATTTTAATTTAAAAAAATTTTAAAGAAGTTTAAAGAAAAAATAAATTAAAAATGCCTAGAAAAAAAGTGTGCACATTCTAAATATGACAGTCTATGAGAACACAGGAGACAGCTAGAGGCAATTAGGAAATGTAGTGGGTAAAGTGCTAGACCTAGGATCAAGAACTAAATTCAAATTCTTTCTCAGACACTTAACAGCTTGTGATCCTGGACAAGGACAAGGACTGGACAAGTCACTTCATCTCTGTTTGCCTCAATTTCCTCATCTGTAAAATGAAGATAATAATAGTACCTATCTTAGGGTTTTTGTGCAGTTCAAATTGTGAAAACCTTAGCAATTCACTGACACAGAGTAAGTGTTGTATAAGCGTTGTCTATTATTGTCTATTTTTATTAAAAGCAATAAGGAAACCCCTGAAGTTTCTAGAATACAGCAGTGATAGAGTCATATTCATACTTTAGGAATATCAATTTAGCAGCTGTGCAGAAGATGAATTGAAGAAGACAGAAACTAGAAGTAAGGAACCCAATTAGGAAATTATTGAAATATCCAGGCAACAAGTTATGGTGGTCTAAATGAAGGTTGTAGCAATTTGCAGAAAATGAGGCAGAGTCAAGAAATGATGTGGTAGAAGAATGAATGAAATATGACCCCTGACTGGATATGAAAATAGGAAGATGAGAGAATGGAAAGGATCAAGAATGATTGTGAATTTGCAAATTTGGGTGTTTGAAAGAATAGTCTAATCTTCCCCATCCCCACCACAAATAGGAAAATTAGGAAAAGGGGTAATGTTTGGGGGGTGTTTGTTTTTTGGGGGGACAGGGAATAGTGAGTTCTGTTTCTGATATATAGAGACCACTAGACATCCAGATAAAGACATTAAGAAAGCAGTTGATAATATGGAACTGGAATTCAGGGGGGAAATGAGGTTCCAGGGGCAGCTAGGTGGCGCAGTGGATAGAGCACCAGCCTTGAATTCAGGAGGACTCGAGTTCAAATCTGATCTCAGACGCATAGCACTTCCTAGCTGTGTGACCCTGGGCAAATCTTAACCTCAGCCTCAGGGGGAAAAAATGAGGTTCCAGATAGAGAGATTATTGTAAATAGGAATGAGGTAGGTTCAGTAAAGCACCTACTATGTGTTGGGCACTGAGCTTAACACTGAAGATACAGAAACGCAAATGAACAATCTCACACTCAAAGTGTACCCATTCTTCTGGAGCAGAAAGGAAGATGTGGAATTTATTGTTGTTGTTTAATGGTGTCTAACTCTTTGTGACCCCATGGACCATAGCATGCTGATACTGTGCATGGCATTTTTCTTGGACAAGATGATGGAAGACATCATAGAGGAGGTAGGATCTGATCTGAGCCTTGAAAGAAAATAATGATTCAAGGATTCTAAAATGTAGAAGGAGTGGATGCCATGAATAGGAGATAGATAAAGTGAATGCATGGAAGCAGAAAATGGAGACCAGAATTAAGCACAGAATAATCCAGTTTGCATAGAAGAGAGAGCTTGTGAAATATCAAGGAGTAGCAGGAAGTGAGGCTGAAAAGTCATGGAAACATGGATGGGAGACAGACTGTGGAGATCCTAAAATTCCAGGCTGAGCAATTGACAATATTTTATTCTGTAGACAATGGGAAATTTGAGTACGAGGATGACATAGACAGACCTGCACCTCATGGGAGATTTTTCTGTGGAGGATGGAGAGGTAGGAAACTGAATATAGGGAGATCAAATAAGAGAATATTATAATAATAAAAGCAAAAGGTGATAGGAAACTGTACTAAATCTCATGAATCCTGATTTCCAGTCTGCTTTCTACTATAACAGTGATTCTCTGAGCTTTATTACCTGATGTCCAGGTCTATTATCTTCCACTCTTCTCTCAAGTCTCTCTGGTTCTTTTATGAGGTTGGATGGTTTCTGGTGCTAATGGTTCAAACTACTGATAATTATGCAACCCCAATTTTGGGAGTTCAAATATCCAAGTTCCGTTTAATAATTTAAGAGTATGATAAGCTTTTATAAAAGAATATTTAATTTAAAGATTTTTTTAAAGATAATTTTGTAAAAATATGCAAACATTGCCCCTAATCCCTAGAGGGCTATAATCCTACCATAGCACCTTAATCCTGTGAAGGGGAAGATTTGGTTTATAACTCGATTCATTTTCTATATAGCATTAGTCCCACTGTTTTCCAAATTCAAAGCTCCCCAAAGCTTGTATCCTGGGACCTATTGCCTGGAATCTTAAGCTCCAAGGTTTTCATAGCTGGAACTCACAGTCTAGGATGCTATTCCCTGCACCTAGAATTAAAAATTTCCTGTTCAAACAAACAAATCCAAAACACTAAATCTCTTTCTTGCACCACTCAGCTGCAGTGGATAGAGCACCAGCCTTTTAGTCAGGAGGACCTGAGTTCAAATGTGATCTCAGATACTTAACACTTCCTAGCTGTGTGATGCTGGACAAGTCACTTAACCCCAATTGCTTCAGCAAAAAAAGAAAGAAAGAAAATGCTATTATTTTCCCCCTTTTTTACAAATGAAGAGTTGGCAGACCGAGGTTACATGACTTGCCTAGAGTCACATAGCTAGGAAGTGTCAGGTCTTCCTGACTCCAGGTCCAGTGTTCTACCTACTTCACCGATCAGTTGCCTCAACATGCCTGAGGACCCTTTGTAAAGACAAACAGGAGGAGAATCAGCACTATATTTCCTATCTCACAAAACATTTGTTTAGGAGATTTAGCCTTTAGAGGAAAGAAGAAATTCCCTTTGCCCTGGGCAGTTGACAGAATAATTTTAGGAATTTCATTTCAGCCCTATTTTTATTAAGCAAACACATAGGATTATGACTAAAGCACTGATTCTGCATGATCTTGGGGTCTCATGAAAGAATCAGGACTCGTTTCAATTCAATTCAACAACTATTTATTAAAACAGACTACTACTATACATGTGAGGCATTGAGAATATCAAGATAAAACTGAAGCTTATATTCTACAGAGGATTTTCGCAAACATGCAGATTAAGTAAACAAGATGGATCATTTGGGGAGAGAAAACTTACATCTTACTAGGATAGGGAAACATTTCACTGTAGGAGGTGGGTACCTCCTTAAAATTGGCCTTGAAGATAGCTACGGGGTTAAGAGGCCAAAGTGATCTCAGAGTTCCCGTATAACTAAAATGAGATAATTAATATACTTTACACTTCCAAGTTCTTGGGGTTCACAGGACCTTGGATCGAGAGCTAGTCCAATCCTGTCACTTTACAGAGGAAAGAAGGCCCAGAGAAATGAGGTGATTTGCTCAGTATCCTGCAATCAATAAAAATCAGAGCTGAAATTCAAACTTAGTTTCTTTTCCAAAATACTCCACAAATATACAGAAAGTGGTTTGCAAATGCTAAAATGCTTTCAAAATGCCCACTATTTATATCATCATTAGCTCCACTGGTCCCTAGTTGTTTTTATTTTTATTTTTTGTCCTGGTTTCCTCTGGAGAAGTTTTAGCCAAATTTAATTCAAGTGCTTCCACACTTAATGTCTTCACAATTCAGCTCCTCCATGACATCAGAAGGAAAGTTCTGAATTTGTGAATTCCAATTAAAAAGCCAATCTGGCAGCTGCTGCCTGAGAGACCAGAAGGCAGTGGGAGACTGTAGAAAGCAGGGTTTTTTTCCGTTGACCTCATCTTGCCCTTTGGGAAAGCCAGTTTAAGTTGGTTAGAAGCCTTGTGGCTGCTCATCTTCCCCAGCCATTACTTCCCACCCAGAAATATGTCCTGGACCACATAAGATGAATGAAAATCTACATTGCTCTCCCTTCAAAGCATCTGCCTGCTCTCCGAGTCATGCACTAGCTCTCCTACTAATTAGAGCAGAACAAAATGTGCTGGATTTTTTTTTCCTTTTGGTAGAAAACTGAAAACCCAGAAACTATCCTCCCCTAACTTTCCCCCACCCTTTGGATATGGCCTAAGGAGGATGTGGGTAGGAAATAAATCTATTCATATTTCAGGGCAAAATAAAGAAAATATCAGGATATTAATCAGATTCTCAATCTCCTCTCTCTAGAGGCAGAGTCCCAATGAAAGGAAGGTAGTGGGGACTCCCCAGATCAGAATAATCAATATTATTGTTACCTGCCTCCTCAAGTGAAAATCTTTACACACACACACACACACACACACACACACACACACACACACACACTTACACCCACATTTGGGGGTTTCCAACTACATTATAGACAAATGTTTCTTAGGTGTTCATTATCAATAATGTTATTTTGGCAATTGGATTTATTTTTTTTTCCATCACCTCAGTGCATGTTTTCTAAAATCTCCCAATGGTCTCTGTAAAGGATTAAATCACCATAGCTAGCATTTATTCATCCACTTTAAAATGCTCAAATAAAGGGGCTTTCCAATAACTCTGTAAGAGAGAGGAATGATAGATGTTGTATCCATTATTTTACAAGTGAGGAAATTTAGATTCAGAGTAAAGTAACTTACTGAGAGTCACATAGCTACTAAGTATCAGAGACTAGATCTGAACTAAGTCTTCCTGATTCCAAGAACTACTCACTGGCCACTATAGTGCTGCTTACTATAAAGGCCAAATCAATGATGAAGCTGATTTTCTTAAATGAAGCTAAAAGTATTAATTAAGCAATTATAATGTGCCAGGCATTGTGTCAAGTGCAGAGGATACAAGCACAAATAATGGGAAAAAATCTCTCTTCTTAAGATGTTTATGTTCTATTGCAAGAGACAAGTAAATATATAAGTATATATAAATATAAAAAGAATAAATACAAATAAATTACAAGATAAATAAATACATGGTAGTCATCAGGGAAAACATTAACATTGGGAAAAGGGTTAGAAAACATCTTTCCTCAAAACAACCTGACAAGATAAGTAATGAAAATATTATTTTCTCCATTTTTACAGAAGAAACTGAGTCAGAAGTCAAATAGCTTACTCAAGGACATAGACCTAATAAATGTCAAGGCTGAAATGCAAAGCCAGTTCCTCTGATCCCAAGTCCAGGTACTATTCATTCTGCTATACCAGAATGTCTCCTTGAAAACAAGTACAATGCCTACTGCTTACTAATTACAGCTCAAGCCAATTAACTTAATTTAGAGAACTACAAGTGAATGGTGAAGACATCTGAATTTGCAACCCTCAATTAATCTTCAAAAGCCACACGCAGACATCTGTCATCTTTCCACCCAAACAAACAAATCCTTCCAGATTTATATGTCTTTCCTATTTTCTCCTAGAGAGGAAGGATAGTTATTAGGGGGAGGGGCATTTAATTGAAGGTGGCAAGGTGTTCTTCGAGTGATGATAGTAACCTGAGGCAATAAGAAAAGTAGAGTGATTTAACAGAGATTAGTGGCATTTATTGAGGGATACTGGAGATTCATTGGAGAAGGAAATGGCAAACCACTTCTTTATTTTGCCAAGAAAACCCCATGAATAGTATGGTCCACCGGGTTACAAAAAGTTAGATAGAATTGAACAATGGAACAATGACAAGGAGGAGTAGCCCAGTACCATTAGGGAGGCTTCCCCACTTTCACCCTTCCCCTTTTAAATTCATCAGTCATTCAATTCTGATTCATGCTTAATTAAGAAACATAGCTCTCTATCTCTCATGTAAATATTGTCAGAGAAGTAGCTATAAAACCAGGTTGATCCAGAGGGGTGCATTTCAATTAATTGTTATTTAAGCCACTCCAGGCTTTCTCTCCAGGAGTAGATTTCCTAGCTTAAAGTCTAAATCAGTGGAGAGTGTTCAGAAAATGGAAAATATGTCTAAACTTTCCGGGCTGGAGAGGGAAAGCAGAATGGCCCTGTGTGGCAGTAAACACTGTAAAACCTTACCAAGTATTCCATGTATACAGTAAGATATCCCAGAGGAATACAAGATGGATTTGCACTTTCCATACAGCAACTGAGACTTCATGGGATATCAGATTTTTGAGCTGGTGGGGAAGAACCTTAGAGGCCCAGAAAGGAAGTCACTAGCCTAAGGTTACACAATTTATAATCCACAGCCCTGGGGTTTGAATTTAACTCCTGTGATTCTGAAATCAGCACTTTTTCCACTTACAAAAACCCGGGGTAGCACAGGAAAATTGGAAGGCACACCTAGGCCTGAGCACTAACTGCTCTGAGGGTAGCTCTTTTTGTGATCTTGGCTAAATCATGGCTTTGGGCCTCAGGTTACTCTTGCAAAATAGGCTCATTATTAGCTCGATGACCCTATTAATGCCTTCTATCCCTCCCGGGATCTGTGAATTCCTTCAAATAATAATTCGAGATTCAGAAAAGCAGTAATCCTGCAAAAGTGAACATTGCTTGTTTGTGCCTGATCCAATAATAGAGAACAAAATCTTGTGGGATGAGCTGGAGACTTCCAGATGATCTGAAGCATCTTTACTTTCTTACTAAAGCAAAAAATAATTAAAAATAAAAGACAATGGGAGCACTGAACATTACTGCTCTGTTGCATAGGTATCAGAGAGAAATCAGGGTCCAAATTTAAGTTCCATCTGCTTTTTGTTCTTCCTAGAATGAGGGGGTTTTTTTCCCCCTTTTAGCATCCTATCTAGTGTGTGTGGAAAGAACTTTGAAATTATATGTGAATGCCTTATGTGCTCAATTGAAAGCATTTGCAAATTCCCAAAGTTTATCCTATAGGAGCTAAGGATAAGAGGTTAGTGGTGGGGGAGGGAATTCTCTTAGGAAATTGAGGTAGAAAAGAAAAGGGAGTGGAGGTTGAGTAATAGTTTTTGATGGGATCAGAAATGTTCCTTTTACATATTAGCTGTGGGAATCGTAGCCATGTTTCCTAAGCCCCTGAGCTTCAATTTCTTCATCTTTAAAATGAAAACAATAATGCAATAGTACCTGAGATTTACAGGAGATGGTGTTGGTAAAATACTTAGCAAACCTTGAAGGATATATAAATGATGACTAATCTTTCTCCTTGAGATAAGATGCCAATTTAGATCTTTCTCCTTCCCCCATATTAACCCAATGTTTTCTCCTCACCTTCTTGTTCCTCTTTGGTCTAGGTAGAGTATCTACTGCCTCTGGCTTGATAGCATGAGAATTTAGTGCATCAGCTTAAAATTAGAGCTTCAAATGGTGACATAGAAAGAAGCAGTAGACCCCAGATCTTTCCCACAACTACTCCAACAAAAGAATAGCATCAGAAAGCCAAAGGGAAACAACAGGGGATCATTTTTCCAGCTCAAAATCATGGGGAAAGAGGGAGTATATCTCACAATCAAATGTTCAGCTCTGTCATTCTGACCCCAGAGCAGAATCTCAGACTCAGCCCACGATTAAGTGACCAGGACATGAGGCTGCAGATCAGAAGTCCTACATTTCTGTCCCTCTGAACTTGCAGAGCCTTCCAGGTATCTAACATCAATTGGTGCGACCAACTATTTTTTTGATGCTTTAACCAAGAGCAAGCCTGCAGTTGTTTTGCCCAGAGCCAAAGAGGTAGGAGCAGGGGAATGGAGAGTATATTGCACCCTACATCAGACTGCTTAGGGTCCACTGAAAATATATAGTTCCTCAGCCTTAATCTCTCCTGAGGTCCTGGAAGAACACAATATGGAATTCCCAGAAAACAACATCAGGACCCCAGATAATACAGATTAGGCTCACCCAGCAATCCCTCCAGAAATTCCAAAATCTAACCCTAACACCAAGACCTAATTCAGGAATTAAGACTGGGAAAGTAAATTATAAAAAATAAAAATTAAAAAACCCAACGACAACAACAACACATGTGCTGAATAGATATTATGAAGGGAGAGACTTCTAAGACCCATTATATTTATCTGCTTAATCTGTCCAAAGGCTAAATAACCTTCATATATGATGATCATATTAATATGATCAAATTTCCAATGTGTCAAGACAAAAGTAAACACAAGTCATCCACTACTCTCTCCTTAACTTTGGGGAATAAATAAGTAATTATCTTTCATCTCATTAGTATGGACAGCTCTCCCCACAGGTTCCCTCCATGTAGATCATCTGGCAATGACTTAGTAGATAAATCTTAGTAACCTTAGATAAGTGATTTTGTGATCTACCTAGAGTCACATAACTAGGAGGTATCAAAGCTGGAATTAGAACCTAAGTTTTTTGCCTAAATATATAAACCTACCACTTTATTCTTTATATTACCTCTTCCCCCAAAGAAAAAGGTCCTGTGTTTCTACTGATCAGTTGACCTGAAAATCTATTCGACTCTAATTTCTTATTTTTTTTTAACTACGCTTATCTCTCCTGTCTTGGCCTCTGCTCCAGCTGAAGATAAAATCTAACTTGTATCCCCTTTCCCTTATTACTCTCATATTTCTAAGACTCAGTTCAGAATTTAACTGTTAAAACTCAGGGTATCTCCCTGGGTCCTTCTAGTCCCTTAGGAAGCATAACTCTTGGTGGGAATACAACAAATGCCCAATGATATGTGAGTCTCAGGCTACAGAATAGAGAAGATGTAGCTGGCTCCTTGCCCCTAGAAATATATACTTAAAGGAAGCCATCATAAGTTTCAAAGTGATTTGAAGTCATCCATGACATAACTTTCAAAGATTACAAGAAATCAGGAAGGGGAGAAGAAGCCTTTAATATTTCCAAAGAGGAATATCATTCTGACAGCTTTACTTTTATAAATACATTTAAGATGATTCAAACTGTCATCTTTTCCAGTAAGATTTGTTTTAATTATACAAATATTGAATATTTTTCAAGATAAGAATGTAAGTAAAGAATTTACTATATGTTGTTTATCCTTCAAACTATCATAATATAAAATCATCATTGAGCTAGGGAAGAAATATGCAAAGCTCATGTATTGAGTAACAGGGAATTCTAATGCCCCCATCTGACAATAACTCCTTTAGAGGGCCAACAAAGATGCTTTATGACTTCAAATATTGCAGACCTGGGATTTGTCTGGGGGAAATGAATGATAAATATTAAACAAATGTCGATGAGGAGAACAAGTGAAAATGGGTAAACCATATGGATGGGTCAGTTTTAAAGCTAATGAGGTTTGTTTTGTTTTGGTTTGGTTTTTGGTTAGTAAGTCCAAAAAGAAACAAAACGGTAGATTCAATTCCATTTGCCTAACATTAATTGACCACCTACTATGCTATTTAATTTCTCTGGTCTTCCAGAGACCAGGAAACTGGTCTTCAGTTTCCTAATCTATGAAATGAGGATCTATTAGGTAATCTCTAGAGTCCTTTTACAGCTCTAAATTAAGATCCTGTGGGCATGGCAGGATGCTAGGAGATCAAGAGACAAAACCAAAAATAAGACAATTACTACCTTCAAATAACTTACATTCTTCACAGAGTGCATATAGGTGAAGATGACAAATACAAGATAGCAAGGAGACAGAAAATGGAATGCCTTGGTGTGTAACAGCTACTATGTTAAGAGAGAAGAATGATAACTAGGAAATATTCAGTATTTACATGGCACTTCAAGGTTTGCTTTGCATGTGTTATCTCCTTTATCCCTTGTAAAATCCTGTGAAATTATTATCCCCATTTTACAGATAAGGAAACTGAGGATGAGGGAAATTGAATTATTTTTCCAGGGTCACACAGCTAGAACATATCTGAGGTAGGATTAGAACTTATGTTTCTCTAACTCTGAGTCCAACACCCTATCTGCGTCCTGGGTAAGTGGAGATATAGTTAGGGAGGGAGTGAAAGAGGGAAGGATGGAGGAAGAGAAAAAAAGAAAGAGACAGATTCAGACAGAAAGACAGAGAGTCAGAAAGAGACAAAGATAGGGACAGAAAGACAGACTGAGAGAGACAGAGAGAAAAAGACAGACAGACAGAGATAAAGAGACAGAGATACAGAGACAGAAACAGAGATAGGGAGGGGGAGAGGAGAGAGAAGAGAGAGACAGACACAGAGAGACAGAGACAGACACAGAGAGACAGACACAGAGATAGAGAGGAGAGAGAAAGAGGCAGAGGCAGAGACAGAGATAGAGAGGGGGAGAGGAGAGAGAAAGAGGCAGAGGCAGAGACAGAGATAGAGAGGGGGAGAGGAGAGAGAAGAGAGAGACACATACACAGAGACAGAGACAAACACAGAAAGACAGACAGAGAGAGATAGAGAGGAGAGAGAAAGAGGCAGAGGCAGAGACAGAGATAGAGGGAAAGGAACAAAGACAGAAAGATGGGAGAAAGAGATATAAGATAGAGAGAGACACAGACACAGAGACAGAGAGAATTAGATGGTTGCATAGTTAGAGCCAGACATATTTTTTTAAATGATAAAGCATTTAAATGCCCACTCTATGATTCTGGGGATAAAACAATAAACAAACAAATCAGTCCCTCCCCTCAAAGAACTTAATTTGGCAGATGGTAGGGTTCATGGAAAATAAATATAAAGTATTTGAAAAGGTAGATTGAAATCAGATTGCAGAAAGTTTGAAATGTCAACCTGAAAAGGTTGTATTTTGCTCTGGATGAATAGGATTCACAATGGAAATAGAAAGAGGAAGTTATTTCAGGAGTATATAATAGCATGGAAATATGAATGAGCCAGGAATGACTATAGAACAGGCTGACGTAGCTCCTGCTCTAAGGGTTGCAATTTCTTTGAACAGAGGATATAAAGAAAAAGATACAGCCCTGTGTGAGAAACCCCACAGAACATGGAGCCAGGAAGTTTGCATTTAGAACCTGGTTCCAATACCTGTTAGTTATGTGACCCTAATTCTCAATTGTTTCTACTCTAAAATGAGGATAATAAAATTCCCATTATTTACATCATAAAGTTGTTATTAAGGATGCCTCCTGTAAACTTTAGGGACCATAGAAATTTCAGTTATTAAAATCTGTGAAAAAAGACAGTTTGACGTAATATAAAAAGATGAATTTTGAATTAAAAAAAACTGGGTCCAAATCTGATTTAAGACATTTATTGACCCTTTCTCAGCTCCAGTTTTCACATCTGTGTAAAATGGGGATAGCATCCAAAAGAGATAATGCATGTAAAGCACTTTATAAATCTTATTATATGGATTCAAGTCTTGCACATCCTAACTCTGTGACTGTGGATAACTTGACCTCTTAGTACTCCCAGGCAAAGAACAGACGATTTGCTAATCTATATTAATGAAGGGAGTTTCCATACCAGTTTATTTGCACTGCTTAAATAAAAGATCCAGTACAAAAAGAAAAAAAAAACTCAAAAATGTGAAAAAGGAACAAGACTATATATCAATCCATAAGCATTTATTAAAGATATATTTTGTGCCAGGAAGTCCCAAGTGCTGGGGGGATAGAAGACAAAAGCAAAAACAATCTCTGCCCTCAAGGAGCTTACATTCTGATATAAACTGCAGGAATAATTATAGATAAGATGGTTTATAATTGTAAGATTCAAATGAGATGTTCTGTATGGTCTGTGATTCTGTTGGAATGGCTGTTGTTAAATGGAGATTCTCAATAAGCTTCATATAGGACCACCTCTTCACAAAACTGAGGATGCCTACCCCCAAATAAACTGAGGTAAAACTTAGACAATGGAAATTGGTCAGCTGTTGGCTGAATACAGAGAAAAAATCCAATCTCTCAACAACTTGTTATCATCTATCATTTCTGCTTGGAAAAAGCCCAATAATGATTCATACCTGAATGAGCCACCACTAAGACACACTGTTTATTACCAAAATAAACAAAAGAGTAGAAATCATGATTAGAGAATTTAGGAATTCCCTCTCTCTGTTCTCACAACATTGTGTCTGAAATCTACAGGCAACAAAGGGCTTAATTCTTGTGATCTCCTTCAATTCTACTCTTGATGGGAGGTATGCTCATCCTGAAGCTACAGCTTCTGCCAAAGGTCTGATAGCTAAGATATTAGGGTGCTGGCCCCAATACAGTCATTCCTCAATAAATGAATTGTCAAAGGATATGAACAGGAAAAAAGAAATATGTTATCAGCAACCAAAGGAAAACTTCAAATCAGTAGCCATAAGAGAACCTATGGTGTGCCTGTGTTTGAGAGAGAGAGAAAGAGACAGAGAGAGAAGGGGGGGGAGAGACAAAAAAGAAAGAGGGGGAAAAGGGAAAGAGAAGGAGAACGAAAGGAAAAGACATAAAGAGACAAAGAGAAAAGAAAAAGAAAAGTTGAAGAAGAAAAGAAATAGAAGAAAGAGAAAAAGAAGAAAGTAGAAGAAGGAAAAGAAGAAAACAAAAGATCTCATGTGATATAATTTTTTTAAATGTGGGACAGGGCTTAGGAGACTTGAATCCAAACCCGTCTTTGCCATCCACTAACTGTGTGATCTCAGGGGAAATCTCCTCTAAGTTTTAATTTCCTTACAGTGAGGGAGATGGATTAATGTCTGTGGGTTCTCTCAGCATAAAAATTCAACAGTTCCATGATTCTATAAATAGGGAATATGAGTTAAAGGTGAGAGGCACTGACTAGGAATAAAAAACCTGGGATTGCCTCCCAGAACATTATTTTTTTTCCCCATTTCCCCATGTGACCTTGGATAAGTCACTAGTCCATGTGTTTTCATTGATATAATGAGGTTAATAATATCCTCTACCTATCTCCTAGGGATATTGTCAGAATTAATGAGATAATGTCTCCTGCTGCTAGTTCCTCCAAAGGAAGGCACTATTAAATATCAAGTAAAACATGACTGTTCACTGTGTCTAGCTTCTCAGATGCTAATTAGCAAGAAAGATAAAGTAGGTTATCTACTTTACATCCCTATCTTCTATTCTCTCCTCTTTTATCTTGTCCTTTACCTTCATATTTTGTTCTTACTAATTCCAATTATGAACAAGAAAATGAATAGATCTAAGATTTTTCTTTTAAATTACAAAGAAGCACACATCCTTCAGGAGTATAATTGGTTATAAGAAAATGAAATTAATTTTTTCATTCATTTTACAGAGCTTGGACTTGGGGGTCCAGTAAAATGCCGATACCTTGAGGGCAAGGACTCTTTCAGGGTTTTTAACACTGAATTCCCAGTACCTCGTACAGACATTGAGGAGGAAACAAAAGTGGATAAAAGGGAATCCTGCCTCTGATCCCAGTAAACCAATAAGCTTTTACTAAGCATCAATTAGATCAGAGTTCCTTGAACTGATTGTGTGTGTGTGTGTGTGTGTGTGTAACAAGAGGCAAGTCAGTGTGGAATGCTCTTTAGAGAAATGTGGTCTTGAAAAGGAAAGAACTAAGGGAATAGTTTAGAGGATTACAGGATTCAAAGAAATTTTCTTAATAAAAGAAATCAGAAAGCATGTTTGAGTACAGAAGAAAGAGTTCATGGAGAGAGAAAAAGTGGACCTTCTTTTTTAAAAAGATGATTGTCAAATTAAATGTTCTCAGTGATTAAAGCCACACTTTGTTAAGTTAAGAGACATATTTGATGAAATATAAACATAAGGTTCATAATTGGACAATTATCAAGGCTGCTGCTTAAGATTTATCATGAAATATGCTTTACCTGAAGACATGCTAATGCTTAACCAATTAGTCGTTTGGCAGAAGTCTAAGTAGTGGTTTTTTCAGTGGGTACAGAAAGCAGAAATGTTTATTACATCAGAACACTATTATACCTTAATGCAACATTAGGAGGAAAGGACTGAAAATATTTATCTACCCGATTTTAAAGAAAATAGCCACTGTAGTGAGGGTGATAGGGTACCAACTTCAAATCCATAATGAGCAAAATGGAATACCCCCTCCTCTGATATATCCTGGCTGTGTGACCCCCAAGCCAGTCACTTGACCTCTAAATGCACTTTCTAAGATTTTAAATTGCAAGGATATATATCTCTATTGTTAAAGGGTATTTTCTCACCTGGGAGTTTCCTATATCCTAAGTATATCCCCTATAACCTAGGTATATTCCCCATACCTAATCATGGGTACAAATCCTATATATTTCAAGAAAACTGCTAAAATCCCCAGGAGCTGCAGCACATGATTTAATTATTTAGCCCTCTTCCTAGGGCTTTATCAATCACAGCCTAACACCTGAGCATTTGGGGGGAGGGGGATACAATAAAGAAACCACTGATTGTCTATGAATGAAGAGTTCTTAACTCTCTTGAATTTGTTTTTAGAAGTATTTTTGATAGCTACATTTCATTATAATTGGTTTTCTCTGTAATGCTACATATTTTATTTTTTGCATCAAAAACATTGTTCCTAGAAATGTTCCATAGCCTTCAGCAAATTTCCAGATGAGTCCATGACAAACACCCCAAAATGGTTAAACACACTGCTCTAAAGGAGAACCTTAGTTCAAATCTTATCCCTAGTACTTACGGCCTGTGGGACCTCAGACCTGACCCCTTACCTCCCTGAGCCTTGGCTTCCTCAACTGTAAAAAAAAGGATTTAGGCTACATGGTCTCTTTTCCAGTTCTAATCTATGAACCCATAACCTTTAGAAGGAAGTGACTTTGGTATCAAAAGTATAAATAGATAGATCTCCAGCTTACCAGATGTTTCCTCATACTGGCATATTATATCAGTGCTGACATGTTGTCCATCTATGTATTTGTATCAGGAATTGATAATTGCTTTTCTTATTGGGGAATTTAGATTATCATCACTGCATGGGGAAAAAAATCAGATTTGAAAGTGCTTTGAAGGAAATAAATACAAATTTGATGCATTTTTTCCTAAGATATAACTATCACTATTTTAGTATGGGAAGAACAAAAGTTATCACTTTAAACAGGTTTGAAGTAATGTCAACTGAGGCATAATCTATCTATCTGCTGATTTCTGATGAATATTGGAAGTTCAAAGACTCCAATTGTGTCACATCCATAAATACCAATCTCCCAGAGATGGCTTCATAGGGGTCTGTCTTGAGTGAGAACAAGATTACTGGTTCCTAAATATAAGCAATTGCTCTGTGAACTACTAGAGAGCATGGAGATTAAATACATATTTGAGAGGAAGCAATTTAAGAGGTCAAATATATTAGTTCTTCTTCTGAGCTCTGTATCTTTCTTTTCTTGTATAATTCATGAAAAATAAAATGTTTTTCAAAAAAGCAAAAATGCTTTGGAAAATTGGCCTATTTCTTAACATTTTTGACTGAAATAGCATCATGGATGGCTTCAGCAGGTGTTCTTGAAAGAAGATTTAAATAATTTTAGGAATTTCCCCAATGAAAACCACATGAACAATAATGTGTGTTTTCCTGGCACACATAAATCAGACAGTTTTTGTGGATAATTGCAAGTACATAGACTTCAGTACATGAATGGGTAAACTTGCCAAATTGAGGATTTAAGTTCCTTGATTTGATCAAAATATCCTCTAAATTTTTAAGAGGAAAAGATGAAACACTTGGAAAATTAAAACTTTTTGCAAATGAAGAATCTATGGCAGTTATTAATTGTTGCTTTACGGCAACTCAAAGGTATTATAACAAACCAGCCCAATAGATTAACATATAATTAATAAGGAGATATCAGGAATCATGGAATGGAAAGCTAAAAGGGAGTTCAGGGATCATCCAAATCAGGCACCTAATGGCAGATTAAAATGAAATTGGAAAATATTTAACAAAATAAATACAATGGAACATATATGTAACACATACACATGCTAATATATAGTTTTCAAAGTCACTATGTAATAGAAGGAGCCTTATGAATGGTTTGGTGCCGACCCTGTTTATTTGGGTTTGAGAGCACTAATCTAGCCCAACCTTCTCATTTCACAAAAGGGGAAGCTGAAGCCCAGCTAGGCAAAGTGACTTGGCTGAGTTTATTCAGTTTTAAAGAGGCAGAAGCAGAATTTGAAACAAAGTCCTCTTACTCTAAATTCACTATCCTTGTCACATCGCATCTGGGTAGTATAGATAATAAAGGAGTTCAGAGAAGGTAATCGAGAGTCACTCAGTCAAAAATCAGCCAAGGTGAGTACATAGAAGAAAGCAGGAAAGATTCAGAGTGAGATTCAACCAAAGGCACAAGAGTTGTCTGATAAAATAAACAGTATCAATTATATACAATTTTAAAGCTTTTGCATGGACAAAATGCATGCAGCTAAATTAAAAGAAAAACCACCTCAGTAAAATATTCGACATTTTATTTATATTAGGAATTGATAGAAATATTTAGGAGTGAGAGCAATTCCCTACTGGATAAGTAGACAAAATATGTATCAATTTTCAAAAGAAGAAATGATATCAACTACTATGTAAAAAATATTCCAGATAACTAATAACAAAAGAAATGGAAATTAAGACAACTCAGACCCATTGGATATGCAATGATAACAAAAGGGGAAAAAATTAAAATGTTAGACATCTGTGGAAAGATAGGCACGGTGCTAATATGTTGTGTTAGTGACTTGTTAGTGCTGTGACTTGGTCTAACTGCTATAGAAAACTTTTTAGAATTATATTAAAAATGTCATTAAACTGTGTATATACTATTTAATCTAGTGATCCCACTGCTAAGCATATATATCCCAAGGAAGTAAAAATATTGGGAAAGTTTTCATATATTTTAAAAATATTCATAAGTACCTTTTATACCATCAAAGAACTAGAAGGAAAGTGAATGACAATTGAAGGGAAATGGCTGATGGAAACATGATATTTGAATAAAATAGAATGTTACTGAACCATAAGAAATGAAGAACTTGAACAATTCAGAGGCGAAGACTTGTATAAAGCAATGCAGTGTGAATATACCATAACTAGTAGAACAATTTACAAAATGGCCACAATAATATAAAAGAAAATAACACTGAATGACTTCATAACTCTGTTCAAATCCGTGAGCAATCTTCAAACACACTTCAAAGACATCCAAACTAACAGAACTGTTACCTCTCTCTGTGCCCATCTGCTAGGCATACACAAGGAATAGAAAAAATTGGCCAATAAGAATCTGAGGTTATTTGGGAAAACACACGAATTTGCACTCTTTCTTTTGATCAAAAACAAAAAAAAAAAAAAAAAAAAACAAAAACTTTAAAAACCAAATGAAAAAGATTGAGGAAAAAAATAAAAGAAAAAGGAGAGGAAGAGGAGGAGGAAGTAGCAGAGAAGGAAAAAAGAGAAGGAGGAAAAGGAGGAGGAAGAGGAAGAGGAAGATGAGGAGAAGGAAAATGAGGAGGAGGAAGGAGATAAAGAATCTTAAGGAAGAAAATTACACTTTGAAAACTAGAATTGGGCAAGGGGAAGCCAGCAAAATTATAAGACCAAGAAATAAAAAAATAAAATATAAAAAATGAAAAAATGGAAGAGCATAGAAGACATCTCATTAAAATAAAACAACAGATCTGGAGAATAGGCCAAGTAGAGAAAACATAGAAATAACCAGGCTTTCTGAAAGCTACAAACAAACAAAAAATCTTAATACAATAATAAAAGAAATAATTAAAGAAAATTATCCTGAAATGTTAAAACAAGAGGGGAAAGTAGAAATGGAAAAAAATCCACCAAACATCACCCAAAAGAGATCCTATAATGAAAACGTGAAGAAACATCATAATCAACTTCCAAAATTCCCAGAGAACAGAATAAATATTACAAGCAACAAGGAAAGACAAAAACTAAAATATGGTGGAGTCACACTTTGAAGCACTTAAGATCTTAGAACACAACATCCCAAAGACCAAAAGAATTAGCATTGCATCTACCCATAAAAATTAAGCATAAACCTGAATAAAAAAAATAAAAATTCAATAAATTATTAGACTTTCAACATTTTGTTGCAAAAAAGACCTAAACTTAATAGAAATTTTGACAATAAGACACAAGAGAAATATAAACATCAAAGACTAATTTCAAGTGAGTAAATAAGTACAGACTGTTTATATTTTATATGTAACAATACTATGTACCTAAAATTGTCATTAGTAATTGGGGTAAGTTCAAAAGAAATATTGGGGTAGAGCTGAGTATGATGTGATTCTAAAAAGTAAAATATGAGGAAAAAGGAAAAAGTAACTGTTATATGAATGAGGTATGACAGGAAGAACTGATAGAAATAAATTAGATGAGGAATTAGGGCTAGTAGTTCTGGAATCCTAATCACATTGGAAATGAGTTAAAGAGGAAAAAAAATAAACATATAAAGGTATATGTATACATATCTATAACTATATTCACATCCATATATATGTATGCATATGCATATAAGTCTTCTAAATTTATAAAGAGATAAGTAGGGGTAGACACAGGATGAAGAGGGTTATAGAAGGGAGTCTTGATTAATGGGGATGGAATAAGGTGTATAGATTAATAGGAATGAGATAAAGAGGGAGGAAAAGGATTGGTGAAAAAGATAAGGAAGGGATCCATGGCATGGAGTGGGAGAATAGCTTAAGTAATAGCGAGGCAAATTAAAGAATAGAAATAAAGCGGAGGAGTAATCAGGGATAGCAAATAAGAGATACACACAAACAATAATAATGAACAGAAGTAGAATTTATTAGGAAAAAGAGCTGGGGTAGTAATCATTGATCTCAAAGTCAAAACTAAAAGTAGATTTAATCAAAAGAGAAAATAAGAAAACTATACTATATGTCAGCCACATTAATCAATATTGTTTTAAGCTATTTAAAATAACTAGATAATGTCAGGTTGGAATATTAATGTGGTATAGGAAATGATGAGTTGGTAGATTTAGAAAAATATGGACTTATGAAGGATGATATCTACCTTCAGAGAAACAGAGAACAAATAAGCATAATATGGAGTTAAATAGATAAATTTGAATATATGTGTATCATATCCATTTTAGAGCCTTGTAGCTAAATCCTACCTGGGAATTGACCTTATGTGAGGCCATGTATAATCTGTATGATTATAGATGTGTATGTATATTTATATATGCATATGTATGTGCATATACACACATATATCCATGCTTAATTGCAGCCTTCTTGGGGGAGGTAGGGGAGAAGAAAGGATGAAAAATAATAAAAGTAAAAAGTACACAGTAGAGAACAAAAGAAAACCTACAAAGAAACAAAGAAAAGAGGAACAGCTCTGAACATAATGTCTAAGATTTATTACATAAGCTTTCTTGAAATGGAAATTTATTGCTTTATATCTAGAATCTTCTCATGTTCTGCTGTGCACATGGCAATGTTTTCTTTTTCTATTTAAGTTTTAATTAAATAAATACATTTAAAATTAAAAAAAAGAATTATGAAAGACACAGACATGCACAGGCACCTATTAAAGGAATATTCTGCCCACAATGATAGGGCTGAAGGCGAAGGAACTCCAGCTATCAAAAACTCCAGAGGCTAGCTAATTATAATTGTGATATAATATAATAATATAACAAAGTACTGATATAAACTAAACGAGGAAAGGAATGAGTCCAGAAGAGGAATTACAGGGTGAAAGGACATTTGATGAAAATCAAACATGCTCTATTTTAAATAATTTCCAAGGAAGAATAATGAATTAAGTTTAGAGATAGGCTTTGAAAGAAGCCAGAAAAAATCACCAGAATACAACCAATTTTTTCAACTATGTTTCCATTTGCTACTCCCTTTGCTAATATAGTAATGCAAGAAGAGAGAAATAGAAGCTTGAAAAATATTTCCAATCTCTGTAACACTAATAAAACATTTCTCAGAGTAGAAGGACACCCTCTGCTGTGGGGTTCCCATCTTTGCCTCGTATCTCTGTTCACATGTGATTGCAGAAATCAATATGCTTCTTATCAGCATTGCATGGCATCTCTCTAGAGTATGGTTGGAAAAATTCTTCTAATAAAGTTTTACAAGTTTGTGTGCTGAAAGAGATTTTTAAAAACCTGGAGATAAAAATAAATAGATTAATGAGAAGAGAAAGAATAAAAAGTATTTTAAATATATCTATATAAAATGTATACTCTACAAGATATATACTCTTGTTTCAGGGAATTGTGTTTCCATTCTCTTTCACATGTTCTCTGGAAAGCATAAGATGAGGTTTTTCATTTGGGTTTTTCTGCCCAACTCTGCAATTTTGGAATACTTCCCCTGTATACAGAATACTTGACATACAAAGAAGAGCCTCTTTATAAATTGCTCTAAGGCTTTCTAAATACTTTATTCATAATGGCCCAATGAGGAAGGCAGTGAAAAGTATTATCATCCCCATTTTACAGGTGAAGCAACTTTATCTTAGCAAGGTTAAATGAGAAGACCACCATGCCAACTAGGAAGTTTCTAACATAGAACTCAAAGCCACACATTCTGATTTCAATTCAAGTACCACAATCCTAGTGACACATTGCTCCATTATTCTAATTTAATATCTAATAATTTCTTGTTGTTTTTCAATCATGTCTAATTCTTTGTGATCCCATTTGGGGTTTTCTGGGCAGAGAAACTGGAGTGGTTTGCCATTTCCCTCTCCAGTTTATTTTACTGATGGAAAAACTGAGGCAAAAAGAATAAAGTGATCCACCCAGGAGCACACAGCTAGTGTGTGTTTGAGGCCAGATTTGAACTCAGGAAAATGACATTTCTTCCTGATTCCAAATCTACCTCTACCCACTGCATCAAACAGCTCTAATTTCTAATGATGCAAACATTTAATTAAAACTTGTAATAGGTCTCATATCATCCATGAATGATGATGAGCTGTCATGGATGATGATCTGTCAATCCTGTGCCTTAGGCTAGAAATGCCCCTAAAATTTCTGGAGGTAGGTATATCAAAAAGATGGAGGAAAAAAGCAAAGGGATGCAATAAAAACAATAGAGAGCATGCACACAGTACCTTGGGGAACATAATAGATTTTAAAATGGAAGGGACCTTAGAGACTACTGAGCCCGCTCGCTTCATTTTATATATGAGGAAACAAAGACTTGAGGAGATTAAATAACTCTTCTAGGATTACATTGTCAATTAATGTATCAGGTAGGATTTGAACATGTCTTCTTACTTCCAAATTCAGTCAAGTGTCATGTATCCACCATACAGAGCAACCTCTTTGAGAAAGGCAATATGGTATCACTGCAGAGTACAGTATCACTACTTCTCATTGGAGGTAATGGATGGAACCTTGGACCAAGGGTCCAGAAGACCTGAGTTGAAATCTACTTTTACTAGTTGTGTGATTCTGGGAAAGTCACTAAATTTCTGTTTGTCTCAGTTTCCTCAAATGCAAAAATGGAGATAATAACAGCACCTACTTCACAGGGCTGTGGGAGAATAAAACAATATTTGTAAAGTACTTAGCACAGTTCATGGCACATAACAAGCACTATAGAAATACTCATTCCCTTCCCTTTCCTTATGATCCAGTAGCAGTTGCTTTTCTGTTTTTGTTTTTTCTTGAAATGAGATGATGAAATGAGCTAGGATTTGCCTAGCAGTAAAGCTGAAAAAAAAACCCAAAAAACAAAAAAAAACAAGAAAAAACCCAGGAAGGATGGCCAGAGCTGAAAAGCTAATTTCAGATTACCAATTACCCTTGAGGAATCAGAATCCATTTGAGAGCTTCTAGCTAAATCCTACCTGGGAATTGATCTTATGTGAGGCCATATTTACTAACTGGATCCATGTAGTCATGTAGCCATAAATTATTAACTGTAATACTAACTAATAAATCGCTTTTTTAAGACCACCACTAAGCAACACTTCACACCAACGTCAAAGCAGGTCCTTCTTGGTTTGACAAATAAGTCTGATTTTAAGTATCTCAATTGTTTCTGGGACTTCCAGGTTTATATAATATTTAGTTTTATTTCTTTTTTCTTCATTGGTCACAAATAAAGGAGTATGGTCAGTTAGCACCATGTTGCCTGGCTCGTGTTAGTAGAATCCAATGTAACAAAAGAAAAAGAGACAATTGATATAGGACTCTCTCTTTATTAGTAGAAATTCCATGAAGGAAGGGGGAGAGAGAGTGACAGTAGGAGAGCTCCAGCCTTCTTTAGTCTCCTTAGAGGGACCAGTCACTTTGGGCATTCCTGTTTTGAGTTTTGAGAAGGAAGATGGAAGAAGCTAATCCTACTTCAGGTAATTGATGGAAAAGACTATTGGAAGACATAAAAGAAGCATACAGTCTCCATAATAATGCTTTCGGTGGAAGGCAACCTCTTAGGTGAGATCCAACCAGATTTCTTGGTTGAGTTGAGTTATCTTTTTCCCAATAGGAAAACTCCTTCTCTCTGTTATATGGTATATATATATATATATATATTCCTATGTATACCTTTTCTGATTTCAGTTTAGCTACTATTTGCATAAATTGGATTCCTTGCAACTTTTTATGTATGGAACTGGTATTAGGCAGGAAAGAGGTCAAATCTTTCAAATAAAGCTTGGGGTGCCCCTTCCCCCCAAAGTGACAAAGCATTTAGAAGTTAGTTTGAACTTATTCATATCCCCTAAATAAAATAGATATATTTCTAGACTAGTAGCCTCTTACTCTGAGAAGAGTGGAGTAGGCTCTGAACCCAAATTCCTACTCCTCTTCCTAGAAGAAATAAAGTCTTATTTGGAGAAGGACTGGGGAAGAAAAAGTAAAAAATGTGTCCATTCTGCCTTCTTTTATAATTGCGTTTTTTTTTAAAATGCATTCTTATTTCTTCCCAGTAGAATTTAAGTCCTTGAAGGCAAGATAATTTTTATTCTAAAAGCCTAACGTGATGACACATGCAAGAAACACTCAATAAATACATGCTGAATTGAAATGTTTCTGCAGTTAGGCACCTATAAATTTTGATGCCCTGGAGAAAAGCCCTGATTGTTCTTCCCAGGTTACAACTCTGAGTGAAAACCAGGTCTTCTTATTCAAAATTCACTGTACTTTCCACTATATTTATTTGGAGGGGAGAGTCAGAGAGAGTGGAAAGAAGATTCAGTATTTTAGCACATTCAAGATCAAAGCATACACAAAATGGCAAGACTCCCTTTCCTGCCCTTTCTGGATTTCCTATCTGAATGACACTGCTGATGCCATAATGGGGATTTCAGAGAAGAAACTAGGTTGAAACAGTTAACTGATATAGGAAAAGTGATTTATTGGGAAGGTTAAGAGTCTTACTTTGCCTACTTGTTTAAGGCAAGATAACCCCAATGTGACTATTATCATTTCCCCTCCAGAAGAATGCTTTTGTCCAACTGCTTCAAGACAGATAACTCTGCCAACAACCCCAGATAGATCTCTACACTCGTAAGCTACAAAGCCACCCATACTGCAAGCACTGTGAATAATTGTACTGTCTTGATAGCATTTGCTCTCTCTCCCTTAGTTTAATCAATGCAGGCACAACAGAGGGGTAAGAAACAATTGAAGATGTTTGAACTTTCGAGGTGATAGGAAGGAACTGATAACAGTAACAACAGAACCTGACGGGGTTCTAAGTTTAGCTTGGATCAGTACAGTCCTGGAATTTTCCATTGATGGGTTCTAACAGAATCAGTACTAATGGGTTCAACTGCCTTCCTAGAAGGAACATATTATTCTAATACAAGTTCTCTAAAGAACATAGGAGATGAAGTTTTACATATTGGTTTTCTGCCCAACTTTCTAGTTTAATAATTTTAGTTCTCTCTCTGAGTGTTCTGCTTACTCCCAACAAGCCCCATTTCCCTTCAGTTATTTTCCATCAATATTGCACAAAGGTGATTATAATTGCATAGCAGATAGGACAACCTATAAAAGAATCTCTTTTCTTAATATTTCAGGAACACCTTTTCTCACAAAAAGAGAAATGACAGCTAGATTTAAATTCAGAACAAATTACTAGACAAGGACAAGAAAATAGTGGCAGCATCCCATGGCATGCAACAATGGAACCTGACTTTAATAACTGACATCCTTGGTGAATATTTCTGATTCCAGAATCAAAGCCACCAGCATTCCAAATTCCAGCTTTCCCCCAGAGGGTATCGATTTCTGAGTCCTCCTAGAAAAGCTAAATTTAGTTGATTTATTAAGGGAGATGTTTAGCCAAGAGCAAAAATCTACTTCTAGCCACTGTAGGTTTGTTATTAGGCAAGGTTTATGCATATTATGAAGTCTCTATTGCTTTTTTTCTGTTTCTAATATATCCCTTGATTTTCTACCAATCCTGGCAATTGTGTGCTGCATAATTCATTAGTATTTCTATTACAATGCTTCCTGAAACAGAACTGTGTTAGTACCTTAGAATAACCCCCAACAAAGAAGCTTCACACAAGAGCTACAGTGTATGCAGGAGAGAGCAGCCTTTGATGGTAGAGGTAAGCTTCACAGTTCATCCCCCACCTCATTAATTCCCCCATTTAACTATCATGCTGGCCTTATGGAGACAGTATTTCCATTTCTGTAGCTGGTTCATGCAGTGTACCATGGAATGGATTAAATAAGATAATCATTGATTTGTTATGAGCTTTCCCTATATGGCACACATCACAAAGGGATTTTTAATCCTGTGTCCAGCTCTCTAAATGTAATACAAAACAGAGGGGGACCATTCACACAGACAGGACATTACAAGGCTCTTTCTCTATGAAACAATTGTGTTTCCCCACTGGGAAAAGACCTATAGTATAGACAAGAAAAGGAAATGGAATCAAACAATTTAAATAACACGTTAAAAAAAAAAAAGGACCAAAGTTAAAGGGCAAGACTACTTACATTTAATTCAAATCCCACTTATGTTTCTAAAAGAAAATAAAAATCTACGTCAACTTTAAAAAATTATGAATTGAATTGCTATTTAGAGGTACATTAAAAACACTAAAAGCAAAGCATGCAGTGTTGGAGGAAAGTATATTAACATCTTCAATGCTGTCTCTAAATAAATTTTCATTCATGGGGTCAGCATCAAGTAACATTATGATTCAGAATTTCCTGGAGTGGTTTAAAAATTCAATGAAAATTCAGGGCTTTGGGGTTTTAAAGTCATGTTTTCAAAGAAAAAATTAGATCTAACATAAAGAAAATCTAAAGGGATACTCCAAAATGGTTGTTTGAGATTGTACTTTTTAAGCTTCTATACACTTTAAATAATTCAAATCAGTGATTCTTATAAACCCTTAGCAACGCATAACCCAATGGGGGAAGCAATCTAATACTTTATGCATTTTGAGGATTTTATTAGAATACCGTTTAAGCTGGTTTTGCTTTTATTAATGCAAATGTATTCAAAGAAGACAGATTGGAATCTGTACAATTTAGCAATGATCAAAACTAGCATTTTTTTTAATGGGGACAGATGTCCAGGCTACTTACATTAAGGCACTTTTTACTGATATGTAGAAACTAATCCAAACAGATAAGACAAGCCTACTTTTCTACCCCTGCCAAAAAGTGGAGGAAAAGATGAAAAGTAGCTATAAATAAGAGCAAGTAGCATAAGACTTTATTTCTTCATAGAACTGTATGAACTTAGAATATGAAGGAATCTTAGAGGTCATCTGGGCCAACATTCACCTGAGGCATACATCTACTCTGGAATATCTCTGCTACATACTTAGTCAGCCTCTATTTCAACAAATCTAGTAATAGAGAGTTTGATATTTCTTTACTTCTAAAATTTTTTTGTTTTTTATTATGAGCTTAATGAGCATGAACATTTCAATAAAAGAAGATCAGAAATAAGCATATGAAACAGAATTTGTTATGTGTACTTTTTTTCAAAGAGCATATTAAATTTAACTCAGTAATAATAAAACTGCCCTGCTTTTGTTTCCTTGTCTTAACTGTCTCTTTTCTCTTTATTTTTAATGTCCCATTGCCCATCTTTTCTTTATTTTCCTTTTTGTACTATATTGCTACTTACTCACTTACACTCCTTTATTCTCTTTCCCCAAGTAAAATCCTTCCCTTCTAACAAAAATTATAGTCAAACAAAACAAATTCCCACATTGGTCATGCAATCTCATTTTACACCTCTAGTCCAGCACCTTTCTACCAAAATCATAGACAGTATCCTTCACTATGAATTTCTTAGAACAATGACTGATTATTACATGTACCAGAGTTTTTATCTTTTCAAACTTGGCTTCCTTTATGTTATTCTAATTTTTGTATAATTTATTCTCCTGGTTCTGCTTACTTC
Organism: Sminthopsis crassicaudata; assembly: GCF_048593235.1. NCBI lineage: Eukaryota > Metazoa > Chordata > Mammalia > Dasyuromorphia > Dasyuridae > Sminthopsis > Sminthopsis crassicaudata. The sequence goes on along the minus strand of NC_133618.1, from coordinate 591,516,927 downwards.
ATTGTATCAGATAATACAAGATCTTCCAGATTTCTCTGAATCTATTCTTTTCATTATTTCTTATAATCTTGTCGAGATAGCATTTATATGCTATAGTTTATTTGGCTATTCCCCAATTGATGGTTACCCATTTTGTTTTCATTTCTTTGCTCCAACAAAAAAAGTGCTGCTACAAATTATTTTGTATATATATATATATATAGGTTATTTGCCTCTTTCTCTGTCTTGATATAATGTGATCTGTACCCAGAGAAATGTTATCTTTTATTTCTTGGGGATATGTGAAAAGTGATACTATTAAGTCCAAGTATACACACAGTGCCTCATTTGGTAAAGTTGTAAATTATTTTCCAAAATAAATAGATCAGTTCATAAATCTGCTACTTTCTAAGGCAGGTTGTTCTACTGTTAGGTAGAATTGTGGGAAAGTTATTTCTCTGATATTCTGATGGGCCTGACCCAGACTAACTGCTTAGCAAATGCTTGTTGATTGAGTTATTGATGACATAATCATCCATTACTTCTTTTTCTATAAAATTCTGGTCCATGCCTTTATATTGAATTAAAATTAGCTTCATCATATTTTTCATCCACAGGTCTCAGATGGAAAAAGTTTTCAAAGTTTGGCCTATGTTTATTCTTGGTTGTTTATTTCTACCTAAGAAAAAGAAGATTTATAGTCATCAAAGTTTCAATTAGTCTCCAAATGCCCTTTCTTGGAAATTCAGGACAAGATAAATGTTTAATAAATGGTTACCTATCTTTTAAGATGGTTTAAAAGAAGTCTACTTACAGAATCAAGAATAGTTCAAATAATTTTTTAAATTTTATTGACATCTTATTTTTTGTCTCACCTTCATGTCCATATGTAATACATTATTCCCTTTAGAGATGTTTCTAAGTTAGATTGGCTCAGATTTGAAAGAAGTTGTTCAAATCTGGTCTCAGTTACTATCTAACACAGAATTCTGACATAGTTATGACTGAGTTTGAAATTTATAAGCACCAGAAGTATCATTTGGTTATGGGACAAATATAATTTTTCTGATTACAGACTGAGCCCGGACCAATAAAAGAGGATGAGGTGAAAGGACAAATTTCAGAACAATATCATCTAAACTAGAAAGTAGATTTGATGGATATTATTCTGGCTTTTGAGGAATAAGTCTAGCTGAGGAGAACGGTTTACAGTGAAAATCAACTCAGCTTAGCAATAGAAGCATCTATTCAATAGACAAACTGCATTTATCAAGGTCAGTTACTGAGCCAAAAAAGACAATATCTAAGTACAATTATTGTGAGCTACCTTGAGCTTGTGGATTTTTTTTCAGTCATGTTTTGTTGTTGTTGTTTGTTTTGCTGAGGCAGTTGGGGTTAAGTGACTTGCCCAAGGTCACACAGCAAGGAAGTGTTAAGTGTCTGAGGCCAAATTTGAACAACTTAAGTCCTTCTGACTTCAGGGCTTATACTCTATCCACTGCACCATCTAGCTGCCCCTCAATCATGTTCTTTCTTGGAAGTTTCCTGTGTATGTTAACAATCCCCAATAAATGCTGAATGAATGCACTGATGATAGTGTAATCAATCCCCAATAAATGCTGAATGAATGCACTGATGATAGTGTAATCTATATATAGAGAATTTGAATGTAACCATGTATCACAGAACCCTTGTGTGAATGTAAACCTGCCAAAGTGAGAGTACAATAAAGTGAATGAACCAGTGTAGAGTGAGTAGAGAGAGAAGGTGACCATATGCCCATGTGAAAGATGTGAGTTGCTATATAATGGCCGTCCATGTATTATTACACATCTATACATCCACACACATAGTGCATGTATCATTGTAGTATTGTAGTTGTTTAGTTGTTTCAATTGTGTCTAATTCTTTGTGACCCTATTTGGCATTTCCTGGAGCCATTTGCCATTTCTCAAGATGTGTGTATATATATATATATATATATATATATATATATATATATATATATATATATATATATATATATATATATATATATATATATATATATATATATATGTATTATACATTGATGTATAGATATGTTCCTCTTCTTTCTCTTCCCTACAGAGCCATTCATAACATAACAAAGATGAAGGAAGAAAAAAGAAAGCCTTTCAAGCCTGGAAAGATTTACATAAACTGATATTAAGTGAAATGGGTAGAACCAAGAGAACACTGTATATACAGCAACAATAAGATTATGTGGTAATCAACTGTGATGGGCTTGGCTTTTTTCAACAATGAGATGATTTAGGACAATTCCAATAGACTTGTGGTAGAAAGAGTGATCTGTATGTATGTATCCAGAGAGAGAACTATGGAAACTGAATGTGGATCAAAGCATAGTGTTTTCACCTTTGTTTTTTTTTTCTTTTAGACATCTTTTTCCCCCTTTTGATCTGATTTTTCTTGCACAATATGACAAATATGGAAATATATTTAGAAGAATTGCACATGGCTAAGTTATACTGGATTGCTTGCTGTCTAGAGGAGAGAAAAAGAAGGGAGAAGGGAGAAAAATTTGGATTACAAGGTTTTACAAAAGTGAATATTGAAAATTATTTTTGCGTGTATTTGGAAAAATAAAAAATTATTTTTAAAAAAAGCCTTTCACAGCCCTCCAGAAACTGGAAACTACGGGGATGCCCATCATTTGGAGAATGGCTGAATAAATTGTGGTATATGAATATTATGGAATATTATTGTTCTGTAAGAAATGACTAACAGGATGATTTCAGAAAGGCCTGGAGAGCCTTACATGAACTGATGCTGAGTGAAATGAGCAGGACCAGGAAATCATTGTATACTTCAACAACAATAATATATGACGATCAATTCTGATGGATGTGGCCATTTTCAACAATGAGATGAACCAAATCAGTTCCAATAGAGCAATAATGAACTGAACCAGCTACACCCAACAAAAGAACTCTGGGAGATGATTATGAATCACTACATAGAATTCTCATTTCCTCTAATTTTGTCCGCCTGCATTTTGGATTTCCTTCATAGTCTAATTGCACACTATTTCAAAGTCCGATTCTTTTTGTATAGCAAAATAACTGTTTGGACATGTACACATATATTGTATTTAATTTGTACTTTAACATATTTAACATGTATTGGCCAACCTGCCATCTGGGTGGGGGGAGGGAAGGAGGGGAAAAATTGGAATAAAAGGTTTGGCAATTGTCAATGTTGTAAAATTACCCATGCAAATATCCGGTAAATAAAAACTATTAATAAAAAAAAAGCCTTTCAGCAAAATTTGCCAATACATTAATTAAGCCTAATGGTATATACAACATTCCACACCCATAGTCCTTCATCTTTGCAAAGAAGGAAGAGTAGACAAATCCCGGCCACCTCATTATCTTTGGGATCAAGTTTGATCATTCTAATTATACAGCATTAAGTTTCATTGGTTTTCAATTTATATTGTTGTGGTCATTGTACATACTATTTTCTTAGATCAGATGATATTTAAAAGTCTTCTTCAATGCTACAAATGTAAACATTATTTTTCAACTTAGCTATATAAATGTTCTCAGAGTCCTAACATATTCACCTTGGTCTTAAATACATACCAAAAAAAAAAAAAAAAAAAAAAGAAAGAAAAGAAAACCAAACAAAATGTCATTCATCCCAGCATTAATTGACTAAGGATAAATTTGTTTTTTGTTTTTTTTTTTAGATAAAGGGCTTGTAGACATTTGTTCACTGATCTGCACTATAGCCAGGGATATGCTGGTGAAAGTTTAACAACTGGCTCTCCATTTACACACACACACACACACACACACACACACACACACACACACACACGATTCATTTTTTAATTTAATGTGTATTATTATCATTTTCTCTGTTACTTTCTTAACTCTAGACAATCAACAAATCATGACCTGATTTATAGTCTGCCAATTTCTAGGGTATGAATGCTCACACTGAAAATTTAACAATCAGCTTGTAGTCAAGCTAGCTTTCTCATACGTGGCTTCAGCCTACATTTCCCATGAAAAACAAGAAAATAGAATTATATAATTGCTAAATTTCACTAACACTGAATCCTTCTAACAGCATCAAACAAGACATCATAATTTTGGAAAGCAATTGTTTCTAGCAGTCCTGCTTCTAAAAGTTCCTCCCTCTCTATAGCAACCCTCTCATGGTCTTGTCATAATGGGAATTTTCCATGTTTGGCAGATAGTAGGAAGATACTTTGTTCAAGTATCTTTTAGTCTGCTCTTTAAAGGCAAAACAAAGAAACTTAGATAAGGATCCCACTTTATTGGGAGATCCTGTCAATTTTGCCTTAACTGTCTTTCTTACCTAAATCATTACATGGTTTGTTACAACATACTTGCTAGTTTTGTCTAGTAGTCTGAAATGTAATAAGGAATGGGATTTCCATAGCTTGCTTGGAACAAGGGGAGGAGTATGAAAGGAAATTAAACTACAATCTAATAGATTTCTTTGTCAGGAAGTTGTTGAGTTTTTTTATATACTCAGCTTAAATTTTCATCCTATTACAGCTTATTATACTGCTTTGGACCATGCTGAATAATTAATCTCCCTCTTTAATGTTTACACATTCAAGATATTTGTAGACATTTAGCTTGTCTCTCCTTGGTCTTTGCTTAGCTAAGCTATACATATTTAATTCTTTTAATCTTCCCTTATAAATCAATTCCTTCAGCCTCTTAATCACATTGTTGCTATTCTTTGAACTTCCTCCAGTTGGTTTTTAAAAGCCTAAAAGAGATGTCCAAATCTGGTTGCATTTTTCCAAGTACAGTCTCACCCAAATGAAACAGAGCAGGAAAAGGTCACTATTTCTTTATCTTACATGTCCCAAACCATATGAGCCTTACTTTCTGCAATGTCATAATAAAAACAAACATCTTGCTTCCACTCTCATTCCTAGCTCTTTATAGGCATTTCAACTTTTGTTACTGCCTCCCACTGAACATCTGTGCTTCTGATCATTTTTCTCCAGATGTAAGATTGCATCTCATTTGTCTGTCTTGCTTATATTTCTAAATTATCCAGCATTCTTTATATAGTTCAGCTGTTCTTAAAAAAGTATTTGCAGTACATTCCAATTCTGCTTCTTATACTGATTTCATTAACTTACTCATTAATCCATAGTTTGATTCACTAATAAAGGGAAGTGTGAAATCAAGCCAATCTTCCATTTGGATTTCTGTACACAAAGCATACAATTAGATGCATTAATGATTTTCATTCTTAATCCTTTGTTTGCAGTCCATTCAAAGCTTTCCACTTCCTGCTGGATTCTTAGCCAAATATTTTAAATAAAAAAATTAAAGAGTGAGAGATAGAGACAGTGACAGAGAAAGAAAGAGAAGGGGAGAGGAGACAGAGAGAGAGAGAGAGAGAGAGAGAGAGAGAGAGAGAGAGAGAGAGAGAGAGAGAGAGAGAGAGAGAGAGAGAGAGAGAGAGAGAGAGAGAGAGAGAGAAAAGGAGGAAGAGGGAGGGAAGTAGGGAGGGAAAGTAATGATAAGGAGGATCCCATTTTAGAGCATGCACAATATATTCTGCTGGCATCACATAGAAATTTGATGAGTTTGCTTCCTGAAATATGGGAGAATCCCTTTCAGAACGCAAACAGGTATTCTCTAACTGCTTCCTTTCAACATACTGTATGGTGATGAAATGCTTTTTAATTGGCTGCTAAAACAGAATTAAGTGTACATTTAAAAGATCTGAAAAAATAAAATCTCCTTTTCTTCCTTCTCCCTCTCCCTTTTCCCATCTTCCTTATCTTCCCACTCAGATGAATGAATACATGATACTGCTGTTTCTTTCAGTTGTGTTCATTCATTCCTGATCATACATAAATAAATGTTGTTAATGAAACAAACAAGGTTACAACTTTATGAGATTCAAAGTCCTGGAAAAGCCATCAGATGTTTGGCAATTGAATAAATCAAGAAAACAATATTTGCTGATCACTTACTATGTGCTAGACACTGTACTAAGTGTTGGGGATAAAAAATATGAAAAACAAAAAACAAAAAAACAAAAAAAACCAAGAACAGTTCCTGTCCTCAGAGAACTTACTTTCTAATAGGGGAAGGTAACACATAAAAGAAAACTACAAATCAGGGAGAGGGAAGAAGACTGAGAAGATATCTGTATTGGGACATGATGGTAAGTCCAGAGAGTCAGAAGTACAACTTTACAAATAGTGAAAGCAACTGAGCTGGTGAGCACTGTGATGAGAATTTGACTCAGTCCTGCTGTGAATCAACCCTGTAGCTGAAACTCCATGTACTTCTTACAAGCAACAGACTGATGGAACCACTGGTTATGCCCAACTAGAAGAGAACTTGGAGGGAATGTTTTCTAGCAACAACTTTAAGTTGGAATCCATTCTCCCCAGGAACTAAAATGGTAGAGGTGACTGTACTTGAGATGTTGTTATACTGGTCTTGTTATACTTTCTCAGTATCATTTTAAAGAAGCTAATTGGTGTTAATTGGGAAGAGAGTGTCTTCTGTCATACTGAAGAGGGTGGTATACTGGGCAGAGATGGGTCTGTGGTTCTTTTTCTGTCTGTCTGTCTCTCTCCTCTCTCCAAATTGCTAAGGACGGGTCCGTGGGGAAAGAAATCTCCTACTCAAAGCTGTGACAAGAAAGGCTTTATTGATTAGGAAAAGAACACTAAGATGTCTTGGCAGGCAATATCTCCCATATTGCAAGAGACATAGCTTGAGATCTTTATTTTTATACAAAACAGGATAATAGAACAGGATTTGTATCTGATAAGACTTTTCTGCTTTCCGAGAAAATAATTCCCGAGAAGTTTATATAACAAAGGAGTTTCTCCAGAGACTGTAAGTCCTCTGAAGTTTGTATAAGAAAGAAATTTTTCTTCAGAGGATGTAAGGTTTTTGTTGGTCATTTACATATTGGGCTATCTGCTTTCCCCTCATCAATAACATATTATCGTGTTATAGATTCATAAAAATGCCAGACTAGAAAGAGCTAAAAGAAGTCACCCGAGTGTACTTTTCATTTTCATTAACTTGTACCCTTAAACCATCACCAGAAATGAATTCAAAGGAAGGAAGGAAGGAAGGAAGGAAGGAAGGAAGGAAGGAAGGAAGGAAGGAAGGAAGGAAGGAAGGAAGGAAGGAAGGAAGGAAGGAAGGAAGGAAGGAAGGAAGGAAGGAAGGAAGGAAGGAAGGAAGGAAGGAAGGAAGGAAGGAAGGAAGGAAGGAAGGAAGGAAGGAAGGAAGGAGAGAATGAGAAGGGTCTCTAGCAGCCATCTAGTCCAATTATAATTCTAAGTAATCCTTACTGTAAGATACCTTACAAGTAGTCATCTACCTCTGTTTGAAGACCTCCAAAGTAGGGAAATGGGGAGGGAAGGAACCCCACCCCCAACTCTGAAGACAATCCATTCATTCTGAGGCATCTCTAATTATTAAGAATTTTTCTTGATTGCAAGCTTACGTTTTCTTCTTTGCAATTTGCACACATTATTCATGGTTTTGCCCTCTGGGGCCAAACAAACTAAATCTAATCCATTTTCCACATAATAGTTTTTCAAGTAATTAATCATAGCTTTCATGGCCCAAACATTCTTCTTCTTTCCAGATCAAATACTGTAGTTTAACTACTGAATCATTCAGTATGAATTCAAAGCCCTTTACCATCCTTATTTGTCTCCTCTGAAATCTTTCAGCAAATCATTGTCCTTGTACCCCAAACTTAAGGAAAGAGCTCCAGATAAGAGCAGAGTATAAAGAAATTATTTCATTCCTGGAAGCAATGTCTGTCTTAATGCTGTCCAAAATCATATTACTGGCCTATCTATATTCTTGATCTGTACTTCATCTTCTTTCTCAAATCACCCCCTTTACCATCCCCAGTCTCTAACAAGCCTTCAGTGTTTCCATAAATGCTGGCTGTTTCAATCATTGATATTTATAAACATGTCCATATCTTCCCTATCCTTAGGGGAAAAAAAAAGAAAGCCCTCACTTGATCCCACCATTTATCCCATATCTGTTTTTCCTTGTGTGGCTAAACTTCTTGAGAACGTCATCTACAATGAATGCTTTCCCTTCTCTCTTTTAAACTAACTTTATCATTCTAGCTCCTCTAACCTTATCATTTTGGAAAACTGCTCTTTCCAAAGTTACCAGTGATTGATCCTATAATTGCCAAATCTAATCATTTTTTCTCAATTCCCATTCTCTTGACCTCTCTGTAGGCTTTGGCAGTCCTAAATAACCTTGTCTTTCTGGAATTTTGTGATCCTTTTCTCCTCTTCCTCTTTTTCCTCCTGTCTGCTCCTTCCCTAGTTCCCTTGCTGAATCTTCATCTAGCTCACTTCTCCTAACTATGGGTATTCTTTAAAGGCTTTTTCTGAATCCTCTCTTTTTTTCCCCTCCATATTATCTTTCTTGTTGACCTCATTGCTCCATGCATTCAGTCATCATCTCTATGCAGATGCATCCCAGATCTACATATCCAGAACAAACTTCATTCCTGAACTCCAATCTTGCATCACCAGCTGCCTCTTGTACATTTTAAATGGGATGTGCTGGAAACATTTTAAGCCTAAAATTACATTCGAATAAGAGTCAACACAAATAGAAAAGTAGCAGCCAGTTTGGAAATTAAGTTAAATTGACTCGGGAGGAAGGAGCTTGGCAATCCCTTTCAAGGAGCAATGACATTATTGATTTGAATGTGGTTCTAGAATTGAGGAACAAGGGGAGCTGGCAGATAGAAAAGAAAAGGGGACCAGTTTGGGGTGGAAAGTATGAGCCAAGGCAATTGGCAAAAAGATAGGAAGGAAAGTGTAAGTTGGTTAGAAACAGACTAGATAAAGGATATATATCAGATCACCTGAGACACTCACCAGTTAGGACAATGAAAATAAGAGTTCAGACATTCAGTACTCTGGGATATGGTCTCATCTAGGCAGTAAGTACAATGACTGATGAGTCAAGCCCAGTAGTAGTTACATTTTAGGCTCCCCTGGGGTACTTGGCCCTTCCTCTTCCCCTACTTAATTGACTTTGACCCCAGTGATAGAATTCCTACACACATCTCAGAAAAAGCCTTCTCTCCCTCCCTTCAGATTTCTTCTAGAACTTTGTTTTCTACTCTCCAGTAAACTTCTTGGGTTATTTTTTTCCTTTTCTTTTTAAAAAAAATTTATTTAAAATTAAAAACAAAATAAGAAAAAAAGAAAAAACAAAATAGAAAAAGACAGAAAAGGGGAAAAAAAAACCCAGAACATTGTCATGTACCTAGCAAAACATTAGGGAGAATTCAAAATAGGTAATAATAAATTTCCCTTTCAAGAAACCATATTTAATAATAGAAGAAATTATGTTCATGACTGCTTATCTTTGCTTTTTTGTAGGTTATTCTTTTGTTCTCTGCTGTGCACTCTTTATTCTTTTTTCCCCTTTCATTTCTCCCCTCACCTCCCCCAAATAGGCTACAATTAAGCACATACACATACACACACACATGCATATTATCTATATACATGCCAACATGCATACATACACATATACACATACATATATACACAAAAGACATTTGTACACATGTAAACAAACATCCAAAACAAAAATATCGATGATATATAATGTAAGATTTCTCTCTTGAATTGAATCTTTGACTTTTTTTTTAATAGTTTTTATTTACCAGATATATGCATGGATAATTTTACAACATTGACAATTGCCAAACTTTTTGTTCTAATTTTTTCCCTCCTTTCCCCTGCCATGGCAGGTTGAGCAATACATGTTAAATATGTTAAAGTATAAATTAAATACAATATATGTATACATGCCCAAACAGTTGTTTTGCTGTACAAAAAGAATCAGACTTTGAAATTGTATACAATTAGCCTGTGAAGGAAATCCAAAATGTAGGCAAACAAAAACAGAGGGATTGTGAATTCTATGTAGTGGTTCATAGTCATCTCCCAGAGTTCTTTTTGCTGGGTGTAGCTGGTTAAGTTCATTACTGCTCTATTGGAACTGATTTGGTTCATCTCATTGTTGAATGAATCTTTGACTTTGCCTGAGATCAATTATTACCCACCCTGCTTTTTAAAATTTCTGATAAATTATACCCTGGTCCTTGTTTCAGTGTTTATGTCTATCTCTTATTTCCTATCCCTGACTCTTCTACTTTAATTCTATTCTTTAATTTGCCTTGCTATCACTTAACCACTCCCCACTCATGGATCCCTCCCTTATCTTCTCTCTCTATCCTTTTCTTCCTTTTTTATCTCATTCTCATTCATCTATCCCTTTATCCCACTCTATATATCTAACACCATTCTATATTCATCTTATCCTTTATTCTTTTCCCATTAATCTACACACATCATCCCACTGCCATAAATCTACATCCCATCTTATCATATTCCCTTCTTCCTTATTTTGGAGGGTGCTATACCCTTCCTGTGCATGTGGGTGGGTGCTTATATAATATATATAATATATATATATACACACATATATATATATATATATAATATAATATATATTATATATATATATATATATATAATAATATATATATATACACATGGTATTATATTTCCTATATAATTTATTCCTGGTATGAATAGGTTTTCAGAACTACCAGACCCAATGCCTCTGTGTCTATTCTTCCTTTACACCTCATTCATATGACATAATTACTATTTCTACCTTTTTCCTAGACAGTTTTGTTTTTTAGACTCAGACCATAGTCAGACCAATTACTGATTTTAAACATATGGTATACATTTCTATGCAAAAAAATATAAACAATTTGTCCATGTTGAGACTCTTGAAATTACTCTTTGATGTTGGCTCTTTTAAGTTGAATTTTCTACTCAGTTCAGGTTGGGTTGAGACAAAATCATGAAAATCTGCAATTTCATTCAACATCGACTTTTTCTATTCAATATTATAGTTAGTTTTGCAGGATATATTTTTGGCCATAGGCCTAGTTCTTTTGATCGCCCATATATATTATTTCAGGATATGCAGTATTTTATTGTAGCTGCTGATGTATAAGATTTTGTAACTCCAGAATATTTGAATTGGGTTTTGTGTGTATATATATATATATATATATATATATATATATATATATATATATATATATATATATATATATATATATATATATATATATATATATATATATATATATATATATATATATACACATGGTATTATATTTCCTATATAATTTATTCCTGGTATGAATAGGTTTTCAGAACTACCAGACCCAATGCCTCTGTGTCTATTCTTCCTTTACACCTCATTCATATGACATAATTACTATTTCTACCTTTTTCCTAGACAGTTTTGTTTTTTAGACTCAGACCATAGTCAGACCAATTACTGATTTTAAACATATGGTATACATTTCTATGCAAAAAAATATAAACAATTTGTCCATGTTGAGACTCTTGAAATTACTCTTTGATGTTGGCTCTTTTAAGTTGAATTTTCTACTCAGTTCAGGTTGGGTTGAGACAAAATCATGAAAATCTGCAATTTCATTCAACATCGACTTTTTCTATTCAATATTATAGTTAGTTTTGCAGGATATATTTTTGGCCATAGGCCTAGTTCTTTTGATCGCCCATATATATTATTTCAGGATATGCAGTATTTTATTGTAGCTGCTGATGTATAAGATTTTGTAACTCCAGAATATTTGAATTGGGTTTTGTTTGTTTCTTTCTTGCAAAATTTTCTCTTGGATTTGGGGGTTTTGAAATTTGCCAATAATATTCCTCTATGTTTTTCCACATAGAATCTCTTTGAGGTTGTGATTGATGAATTTTTTTCTATTTCTATCATGTAATTTCTTTTTAATGGATATTGTGCTTGTCTTATCCCTTTACTAGGTAGGATATTATGTCTTTCCTAAACTTTTTCTAGTGCTTAGTGCAGTGCCATGAACAGAATAAGAATCTAATAAATGCTGATTGATGTATTGTGTTATAGAGTGCATCTAAGGGATCTAACCATTAGGGATCAGAAGGAGACTGTTCTGCTTTTTTGAGAAAGTCATCCATTCAATCCAGGGACACTGACCCAAGTGGTCTTCTTTTCTGACACTTTTTTTTTTTTTTGCATTTCAGGGAAGCTAACCCTGAACAGACTTTAATAGCTAGCATTCCACAAGGAATTGGCTAATTACAATATAACCGCTGTATCAGTACTACTTGGCTGATTCATGGCATATTAATAAGACCTAAATTTGAGCCCTGACCTGAAAAAATTTGAGCCCTGAAAAAACTTGAACAAGTACTTTTTAAACAGCCCTGAAAGTCAATTTCCTAGATGAAATAATAATAATTGGATGTTAACAGTGAAAAAAGAAATAGATGTAGAGTTAAAGTCACTGGATTTGAATTCTAATTTTGCTCTTTATTACCTACATGATGTGGGTAAGTCATATAGCTCCTTTGATCTCAGTTTTTCAAATCTGTAAGGGGGGTAGGCCAGAAAAAGTGTTGGATTTATGATCAAAGGGCCTGACTCACTATCCATGTGACCCTAGGCTATTCAATTAACCTGACATCAATATTAGTAACTGGTAACATGATCTCTAAGGTTCTTTCTAACACTGATTTTGTAGTTATCACTCTCAGGACTGTTCCACCTTTTCACCAGGAACCTTATCCTTGCAAGAAAGTGCCATCTTTTCCTTCTCCCTCTTTTTTATGTTTTGTCTTCATCTAGTAGAATGTAAGTTTCTTGAGGATAGGAATTTTTATTTTATTTGCATCCCCAGTACTTAGCACAATGCCTAGAACTTAGTAAGTGCTTAATAAATACTTTTTTAAATCTGATGGTGACATAATGAAATAATCCCTAAATTTCCTTTAGCTCTAAAATTTTTAAAAATTGATTATTGAAAATTATGATTCAATCTTCATTACTTTTAATTACAATCATCAATACTCTGAATCTTCCCTTTCCCTGTCCCTCTCAGTCATGTAAGTCACATTGTTAATTCTTCTTTAGAAAAGTTTCTTTTATTCTCTTTCCATTACTAGCCATACTCTTCTATTTTAGGATTTCATCACCTCATGCAAAGACTATTTCCATTAATCTCCTGCATTTAGACACTCCCTAACATCAATCTATCTGACATATAACTTTGATTATACTTTCTAAAAGATTACTATCCATCATTTTGGTTTTTGTTATTTAGTCATTTCATTCATGTCCAATTCTTCATGTCCTCATGTAGGGTTTTCTTGGCAAAAATATTGGAGTGGTTTGACATTTTCTTCTCCAGCTTTCCCACTCACCTACCCACAGTTGAAGAACTAAGGCAAACAGAGTTAAATGTCTTGCTCAGGCTCACACAACTAGTGTCTAAGATTAGATCTGAATTCAGGAAGGGAAGTCTTCCTGATTCCAGGTCCATCACTATTTAATACAGCACCTAGCTCCCCTAATTGTAGAGTGTGTAGATATACAGAAGTCCCCAACTATATTTGGAAGCAATTTGAAATCAGGACCCATTTAATTTTACTAGATCTAGAATGATTAGTACTTTGTAGGTATTTAATAACCTTTGATTGCAATATCTGAATTTGAATTGCCATATGATAATCTGAATCTGAATATCTGAAAACAACATTTGTGCTATTCTCATGAGCTATGAGAATTAGAACTCAAGATTTTCTGGGATCCAATCTTTACTAAGTATTTGCTCAGAAAATTTCTATTCTTGAATTTCCTTATCTAAAAACTGAATTTTTAAAAATAAGTTCTACATTTCTTAGCTTAGCAGCAGCATTTTCTTAGCCTTAAAAACATAATTCAACTGTACCAATTGTGCTTATCTACTATAACTATGCTTTTTAAATAAAATACCCTTTACAAAAGTTTTAGTTTTAGTAAGGGGCGGCTAGATGGTGCAGAAAATAGAGTTCAGAAATTAGAATTGGGAAGACCTGAATGAATTTTCCATCAGACATTTGCTAGCTGTGTGATCCTGGGATTGAATGCCCAGTTTTCCACTAGAAAATTTTGGATAATGATAACTCACACTTCACAGTAATGTGTAGATCAAGTGAATATATATATATAAAGCTCTTTGCAAAAAAAGAAAAAACCTGCAAAAAAAAAAAAAGTAACTTATTCTGACAAATGAATACTTGTTTTATATCTGTGAATGGTGTTTTCCAATGGAATGCTTTTGATACAACTTTTTCTCAGTATACTTAGCACTTAATGTAGACAAAGAGGGAGACAGAAAGGAAGAGTCGAACATGGCCGTGAACATGGCCATGAACATGTGCTTTCCATTTCTGGGGCCATGGTGCAGTTGGCAGGGATCTCTCCAGTACTGCAAGGTATGACATTCAGGCAGAACTTCATTCTCATCCTGCTGAGCCAGAGCAATCAATGATCAGTGCAGCATGAGGAGCCAGCATGCCCCAGGAGCTGTTGCCAGCTTCCCCAGCCACTTCCAAGAGAGACTGGGCTATTATTCCCTTTTCTTGCTGCAGTGGCAGACAAGCAAGTTTATAAGGAGGTGATTGAATTGCCCACTCTCCACTCCCATGGATGCATGTAACAAGAGGTAGGAGATCAGATTCTAGCCTAAGGGTGCATGAGATCATATTCTATCGAAATGAAAGCATTATTGTTTTGATATTACCACACTTTCACTAATCTAATTAAACTGTGTCATTTTGTTATGAGATTTAAGATTATTTCAAAAGCTGAATTTAATCAGTTTCCAGCAAGTGGGTACTGAACCAAGAGAACAGAACCAACTCACAAATACATACCAATTACACAACTTGGTATATTAAAAAATCTTTAACTTGAAGAAAAAATAAAATGTCAATTTCAGTTATTTCAAATGGTATCTATGAGTTATTTGTTTTCAAATAATTTAACTCAGAAAATTAAAAATGTGGCTTTCCAAATAAACTTTGTGGTTAGCAAGGCAAACTAAATCTGATAAAAATATCACTTATAAAAAGTAACTTCAGTTCAGTTCAGGGTTGAACTATATTCTTTATAATCATATCAATGCATACATTATGTGATAACTTGGATAGACTTTGTTCTTCTAAGCTATACCTAACATATAGTGACTACACCTAATATATATAATGACCTAAGACATTTACAAAAAACTTATTATGAAAAATGGAAAAGAGAAAGAATTTTGGAGTCTAAATGCAGATCAAAACATATTTTCACTTTTTCTTTTTCGTGATTTTTCCCTTTTGTTCTGATTCTTCTTTAATAACATGTCTAATGTAGAAATGTTTATATGACTGTACATGTATAACCTGTATCAGATTGCTTGCCATCTTGGAGAGGGAGGAAGAGAGGAAAGGAGGGAAGAAAAAATTTGGAACTCAAAATCTTATATAAGTAAATGTTGAAAACTATTGTGAGGGATGTAGAAGACCCTTACCCAAAATGACTACTCGGAGATCACTCAGTAGAAGGCAGAAAAGTTGTTTATTGAAAACCGGAGGATGAACCGTCCCATCATGAGATAAGAGAAAGCTCGTGGTAGGAGGGCTAAAGTAGTAGTAATGATACATAGCTTTTATACAAGAGATTACATCACAAGGAAGAGAGCATTGAGAAGGGGAAGGGGAGGCATCTAATTGGTTGTTGCTATTTGGAGAGATTGGAATGAAAGGTTTGTTTCCCCAAAATCTCCTGATTTCTAGGAAACAGAAAATCAGGCCTTCAGACTTAATCAAACAGATAGTGGTCCAGCTAATAGACTAAATATCGATAAATGCCAAGTACTGATAAAAGTCATCAGCTCAGGTTAAGTAAATATAGTTTTAGCTGGCCAAGGCTCAAGTAAATATGAACTTGCACATATTATACAGGTCATAGGGGAAACACAGAAATAATGAAAATAAAATACAGAAAAAGAATTCATACATTACTGTAAGTTCTTCACTATCTCTCCCTATTCCATACACTATCTTTACATGCAACTGGAAAAAATAAAATAAAAAGTGGAAAAGAATAATTTCAGCACATAAAACCCTTAACTAGCTGTAATGTTCTTTGAAATAGTTGTTCAGTTGTGTCTGACTCTTCATGATTCCATATGGGATTTTCTTGGCAAAGTTACTGGGATGATTTGTCATTTCCTTCCCCAGCACATTTTACAAATAAAGAAATTGAGTTAAATAACTTGCCCAGGATTACACAGCTAATATCTTAGGCCAGATTTGAACTCAGAAAGAAAAGTCCTCCTGATTAGCCTGGAACCACCGCACCATTTAACTGCCCTATTAACTTGACTACAAAACAAAACAAGAGGCACAGTATGCCTGAAATAAAGTACTTTTTGCATTGCAGTTACTCATTTGTTATTGCTCCCTCTGGCTCAAAAGCATGCTTATCTGAATAGAAAATTCAAAACTAGACACTAAATTTTCACTAATTCAGGCAAAAAGAAGTAATATCAATCAGTGAAAAAAAATCTAAATTGGAAAACAAATGTTAAAGAAATAAGTATATTGATTTATGCAGATTAACTAAAACTGGGCGAACAATTCATTGCCCAGAACAAAATCCTTAGAAACTAGCTAATAGGTCAGAATGATTTGTCATCGGCAAAATAGTATATAAATGGGTATTTCTTTAGTTTTTAACAAGGGTTACTCCCTTAGGCATTTTAAATATTCTCCCTTCAAGTCTCATGGCACAAACACTTATACATGATCACAAGTAAACTTTTGATTCTGGGATCATAGATCTAAAGAGATTACTCAGGGAGGAATAGTTGTCTTTAAATATTTGAAAACTATCACAAGAGAATGATTAGACTTGGCCTCAAAGTGCAGAACATTGGGCTGAGGTTGCAAGAAGCAAACTTTGGCTTGTCAGGAAAAGATTTCTCACACTTCCCCAAAGTGGAATGGGATGCCTCAAGAGGTGATAACTGCTCCATGTACAGTTACAGCAACATTGTGTGGTGCCCAACTAAGAATGTCTTAGTTCTTTTCAGAAATACAAAGATCCAAGACCCTTCCAAAGAATGCAAGATGGAAAATGCTATCCATATCCAGAGAGAGAACTGATGGAATCTGGAGATCAAAGCATAGTACATTGGGGTTTTTTAAAATGTTTTTTCTTTTACAACATGACTAATATGGAAATGACTTGCATGATTGAACATATATCTTTTATTAAATTGCTTACTAGTTTAGGGAAGGGGATGGATGGGAGAGGAAGAAAAATTTGGAACTTCTTTTTAAGTGAATGTTATCTATCTTTACATATAACTGAAAAATGTTTTAAAACTTTAATTTTAATTAAATTTACATTTAACTTTAATATTAGCTTAAAATTTTAAATTAAATTCATATTTAACTTTAATATTAGTTTAAATAAAATTTACTTTTTTTTTTTTTTTTAAAAAGGTTGGTGAGTCCATGAAATCTTCATGAAGAGGCTATATAGTTTGTATGAGGGCTGGAGTTTTTTTATGTGTGGGCTAAATGCTCTGATCTTTTCTATGTGATTCTGATTTCACCTATATTTAAATGCTTTCTTATAAATATATGCAGTAAGATATGGCTACAGATAAATCAAGGAAAAATTTTCACATTAGTAATTAATGACTATTGATTATCAGTCAATGACATCAACAGTATATAAATAAAAGCTTCATTATTTGGCCCCAGTGAAACAAGGAGTTAGTTCCCTAAGAAACAACCAATAGATGTTTGAATTTGGTCAAAATTTAGACTATAAAAATTTTAAATGTCTTTGTAGAATCCTGAAAATATAATCATAAATAAGGCTGGGCTGTGCTAATTACTAAAAGGGCAATTCAAATTAAGCAAGTTTTTTTCCTAAATAAACACAAAGCTATTGCCCACAGATGAGGAAAGTACATAGATATGCAAAGGAGTGGGGTGAAAGAAAAATACTTCATGCAATGTGTATAAGAATTACTGATTAGACCTGGAATTTATGAGTTCCAAAGCAAAATTTCCTTAACTTTTCCTTATGTTCAATTCAACAAGTATTCATAGAGCATCTCATATGTTTAAGGCATTATGGTAGGTACCAAAGATGTAAAAACAAAATGACAACAAACGAGGAAGAATTCAACAGGCAATGACTTTGTACTTATTCTCTTTTTTTTAATAATTCTTTTTTTAAAAAATACTTTTGTATTTATTCTTTTTGTACTTATTCTCTTTTCCTTCATCTTAAGAGAAGCAGTTTAGGTGGATTAATGAACTTGGTACCTTTCTAGGTTTTTGTAACAGATAAGGGCAAGACTGATGAAAATTATCCATTTGATATAAAATAATCATCTATTAATTCTGAAGGACGTGGCTCTCTTCAACATTGAGAAGATTCAGATGTTTCACTTGTACAATGATAGAGAATCATCTACACCCAGAGAGAGAACCAAGGGAACACATCATAGCATTTTCACGCTCTATTACTTGCTTGCATTTTGTTTTTTCTGTTTTTTTTCTTCCTCCTTGAACTGACTTTTCTTGCACAACTGGATGGCTGTGTGAATATGTATACACATATTGGATCTGGCAATATTTCAGCATATTTGGCATGTATTGGACTGCCTCCCCATGGGGGAGAGGATGAGGGGAAGGAGAAAATTTGCCGCAGAAGGTTATGCAGGGGTCAGTATTACTATTATAAATTACCCATGCATATGCTTTGTGAATAAAAGATTTAGTAAAAACTTTGCCTAGTTTGGATATAACCAGTAACAGTAAAACTTTAACCTAGCTTTCTCTTAAATAACTTGGCATGTCGTCAAATACACTTAAGACTTATTTATGTATTCTCTAATGGGGGTTAAAGGCAAGGACAATTACATTTTTGTTTCTCTATCCCCAGCATTTTACATATAGTGGGCATTAAATGTTAAATTAAGTTTTAAATCAGGGGAGTGCAAATTATTAAAGTCTTACTGTATAATCAATATGAAACTATTCTAAGTAGAGATTCTTTGGCATCACTCTTGATAATTTTCAAAACAAGATGAAACAAATTCTTTAGGAAGAACAAAAACTAAAAATGCAAAATAAAATGATAAAGGATTTTTCCTTTAGGAACATATTTTGAAAAACCTTTTATTAGAAATATTTTTGTTGGCCAGAGATCCTAAGGCAATGTCCCTTTAAAATTTCAGAATCTCCTCAATGGTTGGAAAAAAAAGAAAAAAACCCTTTGAAAAAGTCTATCACTTCTATGGACAAGATGAAAATACATGGAATAAAAATGCTAAGTAGATTCAGTAACTAGTTGAATTGGACCCAAAAGTGGATCTATATAAATTTAGAAGATCTCTAGTGGTATTCATCTTTAACATTACCTTTAGACAAAGACAAGCATAGGAAGCTTATCAAATGTGTGGATTAACATAAAGCTGGAAGAATATTTAATAGAATTCAAATTTGGGATGCAAAAACACTGACAATCTGGGACATTAATTCAAACCTATTCTAAGATGAAATTTAGTTGGGAGAAAGACTTGGTTAAAAAAAAAAAATCGCCTAGTTTGTGAAAAAGGAATGGAATGCTTTGGTGGACTATAAGCTCAATATGAACCAACTATAACTTGGAAGCCAGAAAAGCTAAAACCACCATTTTCCAGATATGAACACAAGAGAACCCAGATGCTTTAACTATGTGGCTATGGACTATAGATTATCTAAGAATATCAAAAAGAATATCAATAACAACAAAAAAGATAAAAAAGATTTTTAAGACTTGAAACTGCATTGCTTTAAAGAACTAAGAATACAGTGACAATCTGAAGATTGGTAATAGGAAAGGTAAAATATAGAAGTAGATACATAATAGTTGTCTTCAAGTATTTGAAGGACTTTAATTTTAAAGTAGATTTCAGTTTATATAATAATGAATGGGTAGAGTTGCAGAAGGAGATTAAGTTAATGTTAGAAAAAAACCTTTTTAGTAAAAAGTTGTCTAAAAATGGAATGGTAAATAGCATTCAACAATTTCCAGGATGTAGTCTTACTCACAACATGGTGACTAAGTAACTTCTGATCCCTTTTCCAACTTTGAGGGCAGGGATTTAAGATAAATAGTGGTGCAGTGAATAGAGCACCAGCCCTTAAGTCAGGAGGACCCAAGTTCAAATACTTGCTAGCTGTGTAACCCTAGGCAAGTCCCTGGACCCCAACTGCCTCAGGAAAAAAAAAAAAAAAAAAGACTCCTCTACCATATTTGCTCAGTATAAATTTAAAATCTTTTCTTAAAAGTAAAGAAGATGGGGAAAGAATGTAGTTGAACAAATATAATTGAAATACATACATGAGACTCTGGACTACTGAGTTTGTTCACTTTTGCAAACTGGCCAAATAAAATAAAACAATTGTCACTTTGTAAATTGGAATTTGTAAAACAGAAATGCCCAATATTAGGGAAACAAAATTTGAACTGTTAGTCACTACATGAATTGATATTATAATGTTAATACATACTACTAGTTTTCACAAGTTGTAGGCTATTAAATTTGACTTAAATTCAAATTACAAATTTTTAATTTGAAGTTCAAAAATTATTCTGCTATTACAATTAAAACATCATTAAAAACCATTCTTTTTTATCCTGAATGTGACAATAAGAGCTATAAAGACTTCTCATTAACTCTGTTCCATGAAATGATTAATCAAGATTCCAGAAAACCAATAAGGAATGGTACCCACTTCTTGACAAAAAGGAAGTAAGACAAAATATGTAGGATGAGACTTTAATACAGACAACATTAAGAATTTTCTTTGAATATGCATACTCTTAAAGAATGTTTGTTTGTTTGTTTCCCCAGTAGATAATGGGGAGAGAAAAGAATGCTATATTGAAAAAACTTTTAAAAACCTCATTAAACATGTGTTCATTTTTTTGCTTGTTTCCCCAGTAGATAATGGGGAGAGAAAAGAATGCTATATTGAAAAAACTTTTAAAAATCTGATTAAATATGTGTTCATTTTTTTACTCATATATGCTGATACAGCCTACCAAAACATTAATGTCTATTTTATAGTAGATATGAGTTTAACTATAATTTGTTTTGTATTTTTTCAATGTGGAATTATAATATGTTAAAAAGGATAAAACAACTTAAAATAATTATTTCAAGAAATTTTTAATGGTCTTTTGAATTGTAAGAATGTGAAGAAAGATTATATTAAAGGCAGAATAATACATTATGTTTTTCTATGAAGTAAAACATGAAGCCTCTAGCACCTATAAACTTGAATGTTTGCTAGTGACTATACTTTCTAAATTATGCAATTGAAATGGTACAGAGTTGGGGACTTTCAACCTCCTAACAAAGCAAAGCAAACCCAACAACAAAAAAAGCACAAAATAATCAAGGCTTATTATTTAGAGTAGGAAGTCTACCTGGAAATGTAATGAAGCATTTTGGTCAAAACCAATAAATATTACTTGAGACAATCATTGAAGTAAACAAGTTTAAAAAAAAAAAAAAGCCACAGGTAAAGATAAAGTGGTTTTTTAAAAGAGAAAGACAAATAGCAATAAATAGACAGATAAATAAATAAATAAATAAAGTTCTTCCCTACTCCTTGCCCCCAATGCAAAGGAAAATATGATAGTCATGTTATATTAGGTAACATCAAGTCAAAACATTAAGTTTACTGTATCACTGATCCAACTGCTAACACAAAAGTTCTTTTGCTTCCTACCAATTAATAAGCTTTAATTGCTTTATCCTTTATTTTCATGGAATAATCATCCGAGTTGATAAACATAAAAAGTAGATTATTGATTTTAATCCTATTAATATGGGCAGGAGGTAATTATCATTAGAGCCCATTTATAGATATTTATTGCATCTGATTGGTCCCTAGCCTGAAAACAAAAAAAAAAAAATATGCTTATAGGTAGATATAAATCTTATCCAAGCAATATTTCTTTATAATGATTAATTTCCCAAAATTATTTTCATAAAGCAAATGAATTACACAAAGGATCACTTTCAAGCTCTGTTTAAAAAATAACTTGGCATGATATTATCTTCAGCGAATTATCAACAAAATTTCTCTGGGTGGTCCAATAAATAAAATTATATACAGTTTTGAATTTCTGAATTTCAGAAAACAAAGTACAATACCAATTTTGTTCTCATTAGATTAGAAAATGCATTTAACTTATTTACTGGCGTAGATAACTGATGAGTGACTAAATTCAGAAAATTAAGTTTTCTGAAATTTTGATTTAAAATTTTTATTGCCAATATGGTAACACAAAAACAGATACAGAAAACAATTTAGATTACTGACAAACCCATTTATAATGCAATGTATCAGATGAATAGCATGTTGTAGAAATAAGAAATGATGATTTTTTCTCCATGCAGAGAGAGAAAGAGAGAGAGACAGACAGAGAGAGAGAGAAAGAAAGAGTGTAGAGATTTTTTTTTTTTAAACAATGCAGCTTGTCATTTTGCACATAAAAGGTTATAAATTCAACCAGGAAAACATAACAATCCCAGTCCAATCTTAAGATGTTCCAATCACTCCATCTTTTTCCTTAACCTGACTTATTGTTTTGTCTTCAGAGCTCACAGCTTGTACTTTGGAATCTTCAGTTTTTAATTTTTTAACAGAAGGTTCTACTGAGAGAAGAGGCATGCAATGCTCTAGGGATTGTGCTATTCCATCAATTGTCCATTTGTCTTCACGAAGGGCATGTTCCTCTAGTGTAAATGGTCCCTGTTTAGTTCGGGTCAGTTCTTGCACAGTGGCACAGGAAGAGAGTTCTACAGCAGAAAAAAAGAGGGAAAACAATCTGTAAGACAGATTTCTTATTTCACATTTTATATTGTTTTATATAAGATCAAGTTTTAAGTCTTATATATACATATCTCACCTAAAAATAAAAAATGGAATAATCCAGAAGAATAAATTGCAACAAAATCACTTGGGATTAAAAAATAAATATTTTTTTTTCCTTCCTCACTAGAGAAACCCAGAATATAAATATTATTTCTGCTTGTCCAAGAGATTTATTTTCAACCTTTTTAAAATGGAACAAATTTTAAAGGAAATATATATGGATAGGTTTTTTCCTCCTAAATCTTAACAGTAGTCAGGCACTCTTATTTCATACTTAAAAAAATAAATAAATAAACTGCCCTTATGTTTTCTATTTCCTTCTTTACTTTTCCATTCATTTTTTATCTTTTCCTTATCACAAACATTTCACTGCCTCTGCTGATGTTCAGAAATTGCAGATCATAAATGTAATAGTACTGTGAGGAAGCAAGCAAGGGAGTTCAGAACATAAGGTGGTACTCAGATGTAGAAAAACAAAATGGTTAAAAAAAAAAAAATTATATATATATGTAATTGCCCAAGTAGTAATTTTTCACCCATCCTTACCTTTGCCAATATCACTGACCAAACTTCTGATATAAAAACCTCCTCCACATTCAACATCTGGAATGTTAACAGTGACATGGTAAATTGCAAACTCCCCATGAAATCTACTTTACATAGAAATGATGCCTCTAAACAAATGTAAAAATGCACTATGCAAACAATCAAGTGATGAAATATTTATGGGATACAAGATAAATTATTCATTCTGAAGCATATGTGTGTGAGAGATTGCAAAGTCAGAGTACTGAGAAAGCAAACAGTAGCAACCCAATGAACACATTTTAAATTAACTAGCAAAACATGGCATTTCAATAAATATTGCAGCCTAATTCATTTCAAGGGTTTCAAAGGTTAAATATCTCACTTTGCAATGCTGAAAAGTAGACAT
Organism: Sminthopsis crassicaudata; assembly: GCF_048593235.1. Taxonomy (NCBI): domain Eukaryota; kingdom Metazoa; phylum Chordata; class Mammalia; order Dasyuromorphia; family Dasyuridae; genus Sminthopsis; species Sminthopsis crassicaudata. Next base: position 591,493,072 of record NC_133618.1, on the reverse strand, counting down.
TTTTTAATGTAAATATTTTCAGGCTTATAGACTCCAAAAAGGTCAAGATCTTTTTCCAAACGAACACAGTTGTATTCTGCACAATATACTATATCTAAAGACATGACATTTTAAGTTTCTTTGGTGATTGGTTGATAACTATTTAACAAGTAATCATAAAATAACCAGAGAGACCATGCAAATCAAGCACATTCCAAAACTTTTTTTTCCTTAACACCAAAAGCTTCTTAAGTTGAAAAGAAGGTTATAGGTTAATCTGTATCTCAATACAGAGTTCACAAATTATTCTTACAAACTTCCTCTATCAAAAGAATAAATCTTGTTAAGTAGTCCTTACATTTCAAATAGAAAAGGTTTTTTTTCCCCCTCTAGTTTTACCTTACAATATTTTAGTTACATGGAAGTAAATCAAAACAAGATGTTAATATTTTTATTTTATAACAAGTTGATAGTATGTCCTGAAGACATAAAGGGTCATTTATTTCCATATAATCATTACCTTTATTAGTCCTAGAATCAGAAATGATTCTCAAGACCAAAGAAAGGAAATAGAATTCTAAAATCACATTTGTACTCAATATGGTTATATCCTTTATTCTATAAAAATCTTTAAAATCTAATTACAAGTTTTCTTATGTTCAAATGTGATTTTGTAAAGATAACATCTCTTACTTCAGCCAAATAGCTATTACTTTTCTATGGAACAATTTTTTATTTTTAAATGGTTCATTTTTGTGTTTCTTATGTATTTCTTAAATAGGTTAAGATCCTCTTGACACCAAGGTTGGTGCTCTATCCACTGTACCATCTAGCTGCCCCTAGGATACAAGCTTCTTAAAGATAAAAAATTTCTAATTGTTAAATACAGTACCCTGTATGTAGGCCCACAAGTTATATAATAATGCTAACGAGGAAAGAAAACAGCATTTAGAAACAAAAGTCAATTGGGAGAATATTTTTTAAGGCACCTTTTCTAATATGCCTCGTGAACCAACTTAATAAAATTAACGAGGTCCTAGAAACTAACTAAATCCCTCTCTTTAAAAATCAAATGTGTTTCAAGTTTCATATATCAATCTCACAGTAAACAGGAAGATTCTGAAATGTACATTAATTTCTCTGAAAAAGATAAACATCAATCCTCTCCCCACAAAATCTAAGGTTTAGATTATGTGAATTTTATAAATTACAATTTATAATTATAATAATTATAATATAAATTTATAAATTATTATTTTTCAGGGAGAGGCAAACATGGTAAGGAAAAGCTAAAAAAAAAAAATTATGATAAATACAAATCTGTTTATGTAAGTAGACATACTCCTTTCTATTTTCAGACTACCAAGAATCTTCAATTATTATGGGACACAACAGAAAAAGAAATTATCTTCATTCTGATGATTGAATCATATATTCAGAAAAGTAAAAAGATGTTTAAGGTCAATTAATCCAATCCCCTTATTTCCCTGATGAGAAAATTCAGCCTAGAGAGGTGGCCATAGTCACATGGGCAGAATATGGCAGTCAGGATTTAAATACAGTTTTTCAGACTCCAAAATCAGCAAAAAACTACACCGTTTTCAGAAAGCCCTTTTCACCAAGAGAAATGTCATACTAATTAATTCTAATACCAGTGTAGAGTTAAATAGGTACCAACAGAAAGAAAAGGTTATAAAACAAAAAATACTATTTATTATTTAAAAACAAGATGATCACGATCAATAATTCCAACTTTATACATTTAGGTACATAAGCATCACAAACTATTTTAAAAAGTACTTGTAAGTTTCCATGTAATTGTAGCTCCCTCTTAAACTGTTATCAAGAGAACAAAGAAATTAGAGAATTTCTACCTAGTAAAAACCTGTCTAATCATAGAGATCTTCATTGTATTCCATGGGTCATTCTGAATTGCATCTAAACAATATAATAAAATGCATGAAAACTGAATCACTAGCATTTTAAACTTCCTTCCTTACCTAATGTAAATAAAGGTGGCTGGAATTTTTGAAGGGAGAGGCTATACACTGTGACTGGTCTGGCAGGTTTTGCCTCTACTACTTCACCTTTCTTCATCAAAGTTGAAAGTCTCTGTCCATCTTTCTTTAAAGCAGAATAGCTAGCAAAGTTGAAAAAAATCTCATCAAATATTAATGTAGTACACAAATAACTATTGCCCTGAATTAAATCTATCATTAATTGAAGCAAATCATTCTACTCTGCCAAACTTAAAGATTTCACTTTTGATAAAATGGATTAATATTTTTTACGTCACGATGGTATTCGAAGATCAATGAGATTTCCTTGAACATCTTTGAATCTAATATATCTTATACTGGCATTTACTGAGCAATGGTGCCACTTCCAATCTTCAGTCAATTCTCTGGTGGATTGGGTTCAGTTCTCTACAGTCCCTGGAATCCACTACCCCAAACTTCAGAATTCTGCAGAATGAAATGAAGGAGAAAGGGGTGGACTAGAGTTTAAGAATGAGGTAAAGTTTTCAGGGAACCATGACCAAATGCTTCTAAAATAGTGATGTGATTATTTATGATTTCTCATTTTCATTTTTGTATGAAAGATGTTTTCATGTTTTAAGAGCGCTGGCTGAATGTTACTAAAAAAAAAACAATAAATGGTCCATTTGAGAAATCTTTGTGTGATCAGAACAGGAAAGTCTTGAACCAACTACTATAAAGAAAATTTTAAAGGCAGCCTTATGTAAATTTTTTAAAAATAAATATTTTTTATGTAAAAAAAATTTACATATTAGGGCCCAAAGTACAATTTATGCTGTCTAAGCCATTTATATTTCAGTCAATTTTAACTATGTTTTAAGTCAAATAGTGGCTCCAAATATTATAACATGTTACAGTTTTCTTTCCCTTTAATTAAGAGAAATTAATTTAATTTCTGCCTATTTCAGGCAGATGTTTGGGTATATTTTTATTTTATTTATGAACATCTTTTAATGGACCAAATGAAATAAAATACTTTAAGTTATAGTGAATTTAGTATTTAAAAATCATTTAAAATTCAATTGTCATTCTGAAATCTAGCCAATACAACAATGAGTAATACAAACAGAAATGTTCGTAAACATAATTAACCAATTCCTTGTCCACATACTTAGAGGCTAATTTAACAAATATGGAAATATATCTGTGCGAGCCAGGAAAAACATTCCTAGTCTTTTTTGTTTTAGCAATATGTGGGAATGCAAGCTGCTAGATCTAGAAAGCAGAGTCCATAATCTGATATTCAGCCACTCTAGTATGTATCAGGTTCTCAAATGCCTCTGATACATAGTCCTGCATCAGTCCAGATGAGACAAGATAGCAACTTCTAGGGCAGTTGTTGCTAAATGATCTAATATTAGAAAAGAGGCTTAGGTGATAGTAAATAATATAAATATAATTTCAAAGCTTAATATTCATTCACATAACATATTACTGTAGATACCTGTGCCTGGATAACAGACAAGTAAGTTCCTGTGTTCTCTATGACATGATAGCATTTCTTAGAGATTATCAGAATGTTCACAGTATCCCATCTAAATTAATATAGCACGTATCCGGATCATTCACTGTCATATTTAATGTATACTTTGCTGATACTATATTACAGTATAAAACGAACAAGTGATTTTTTTTATTATGTAAAGTTGAAAAGTTTACTATTATTAATATTAACTTACAGAGGGGGTACTTGCATTATATTTCCTGTAAATTTCTGGAGAATACCTTCAATATCTTCTTGTTTTATCTGATCTGCCAAATGTGAAAGAAAACATTATTTATTCTATACATGACAAAAAGAAATGTCATTTTAATAACACTGATACAACTCTAAAAATGCATTCACTTTAAAATTAAAGCTACACATGATGTACACATTACTAATATCTTAATTCTATAAACATAAAACAGCAAAATAAATCCTGCTGTGAGAAACAGGAAGAGAAAGGTACAACTTTTTTTTTAAAAAATCCTACAATTTGTCCTTCAGAAAATGTGGCATCAAAAACTGTTAGGGGTCAAATATGTCTCGTTAAGGATTATGCTCTATCCTACCTTATTTGTTACCTGTCAGATTCAGAAAATTATTAAAATGGCACAAACTTTTTGTTAGATTTAGTTTTCTTTAAATGTAGAACAAGTAGCTTTGTTCTTCCTCCATTCTGATTTTTACCTCACCATCTCCAACTAACTTAAAACAAACAAAAAATATCTATCTGGTAGGGAACCAAGAAGAGGAATGTTTTTGACACTGAGAAAAAGAATATATAATTTCTAAAATCTTTGATATATTTGCTTTTAGTTCTTTTAAGTTCTATTCTTTTTCAAATAAATAGTACACACATATTTCCATAATTAAACAGCTTCAAAAATTGAGATTTTAAAACTGCTAGGATTAGAGGATTTTGAATTTGTTCCCAAATATCGATTAGCAATCTAAATCATAGAAAGACTATGTAATTTGTAGGCACAATCAGTACCATTATATGTTTATAATACTTCCACTAGTCTCCCTACCTACTTTTTCTTCTACCTTTTGGGAAATAATTTTTATTTGTGTTAAGAGATGTTATGTGGCAAATAACAAAGAAAAGTCCTATGACTTATTTCTATTTAAGTCGTACATAACCTTTTATCATATCAAGGACTTGCCAGACTGATAAAATTTAAAAAGAAAAAAAGAAAAACAAGATATCCCATGCTCAAACTTTTAACATTAACATAAGTCTTTAAGAGGGAAAGGTGGTAAGGGAGAGAGGAAGAAAACTATCTTTACACATATTTGAAAACAAAATACTGAAAAATAAAATGTTAAAAAAATATGAAAAAAAATTAACATAGCAAGAAAAAGATTGATCATAATTTGACCTTATCCTTGAAAACTTGATAAGACTGGGTAGTTAAAGTCTACTGAATTCAAATAGGAACAAGAAAAATGCAAAATACAGGATCTATGAAGATCAAGTACTTAAAATGCTTCAGAAAAGTTCTATGCCTATAATCCCTACTAGTAGAGAAGACCAAGAATGGTAGATCATTTGAATTTGGGAGTTCTGAATTGTAGAAGACGTAAAACCAATTGGGTATCCACACTAAGTCTAAACCAATATGATTAGCCCATGGAGAATAATGCCATCAGGCTGCGTAAGCTGGGCAAACCAAGCAAACTTCTAAAAGTGAAACAGGTTAAATCTTCCATATTGATCAGAATCTGCATTGAACTCATAAGTGGTCACTGTACTTCCAGCCTAAGCAAGATAGGGTGACCCAATCTCTAAATAATTAAATTTTTTAATAGGAAATATTTTTGAGTGGAAGCCTATCACTTGGGAAATGGCTCAATAAGTTATGGTGTATGAATATAAGGGAATATTACTGTACTATAAAAAATGATCAGCAGGGTGATTTCAGAAAAGTCTGAAGAGTCTTACATGAACTATTGCTAAGTGAAATGACTAGAAAAAGAGAACATTGTAACAGCAACAGGAAGATTTTATGATGATCAACTGTGATTCAAGAATGAGGTGATACAGGACAATTCCAATAGGCTTGTGATGGAGAGACCCATCTACACCCAGGACTATGGGTACTGAATGTGTAATGTAACATAGGATGTTCACCTTTTTTGTTGTTTGCTGATCTGTTTTTTCTTGTGCAGGCAGCATGATAAATGTGGAAATATGTTTATTAGAACTACATATATTTACTCTATATTGGATTATATGCTGTCTTAAGTAAAGGGGGTAAGAAGAAGGAGGGAGAGAAAAATTTGGGACACTGGGTTTTGCAAGGGTGAATGTTTAAAAATATTTTTGCATATATTTTGAAAATAAAAGGCTATTTTTAAAATTACCAAAAAAGGGAAGCTTATTATGCTAAAATGACAAGTTTTACTCAGAATAAACTTTTATTTAGCAGCCTTTATTCTGAATTTTTAAAGTGTTTTCTCTTCATTCCAATTCTTCTCTTACTCTCATGAGAATTTATTCCATGAAGAAATTTTATTTCCATTGCAACATCAAAGCATAATTACTATTGATATCTTAGTTACACCAAGTAAATATTTCTAAAACAGATAACAAATATTTACCATAATGTCCAGCACCTGTTTAAAGTAGTATCATTAATATGATAATGCTGCAATGATTCATAAAGCAATCAAGACCACAAGAAAAAAATGAATGTTGGAGGTTGTTATGGCAAAACCTTTACATGTGAAACATAAAATTGTAAAATAATCCAATTAAAGGGAACTCTGAAGTACCTTATTATATCAGAAATGTTTTGATAAGTTCAGAAATCTTCAATGTTGCATTGATCGCCATATTATTGGCCTTGTATTCAAAGTCTTGCATAATCTGGCCATTCTTTAATTATACTAATATATGACCCACTACTATTTAATAGAGACTATGTTATATAAATGCAAGTTACAGTAAAGAAAAAAATAATTTTGCAGATAGGGACAGGTGAATTAAAAATTCTAGTTAACCAAGAGTTAATTTTAAAACAAAATCTTTTCAGGCTGAATCCTTGTGAAAATCTTTTGAATAAATATTAGTGTTATTACAGCCAAAGAAAAGCATAGTTGCTATAGTGCTTTAGGATCATATTAATGAATATCTGCACATAAATTCTCACTACAGTACTACAAATGTATATGAAAGAGTTGAGATAAATATATTTACCCGGCATTTATTCCTCCTACTTAAAAAAAAAAAAGATTTTTAATTGGATTTCAATTAATTGGAACATTACCATATTTTCAAAATATATGTATAAAAATAAATTTGTAAACACTTGAATTGCAATATAATTCAAAAGCTTTGCTTTAAAACAAAGTCTAAGAAAATATAAGTGCATTTTAAATTGTGCTGACTGATCAAACAAGGTACAAAAGAAAACTACAGAGCTTAAGTTCTAATAGCTAAAAAGGCAAATGAGTTTAAGCAGTTACCTAAATTCTCTCCTACTGAGACAATGGTATAACTCAACACAAGAACAAAATAAAACTAGATAAGCATTCACCTCCTGCAATTGAGTCAACTGGGAAAAATATCAACCACAAGCAAGAGTTAAAAAAATCCGAAACCCTACAAATAATTCACACTTTGTGACAGGATAATGGGGGTGAACTTACTGTATAAACCTACTGTTGTTATAAATAGAATGAGCACTGTGAAGGTTGCTAGGAAACCATTTCATTTATCTTTTTTAAAGAATAATGAAAAAAAGGGATGGTAGATAAATTAAGATGAGCCCCAATTAGTTCTGTTTTACTTCCAAATGAAATTATTCTTTCTCTGCCATGTTTACATGTTCCAAAAACAGAGATATGAATTAGTTTTAAAACAATGACCTTACGTACAAAAATTAATGAGTCCTCTTATTTAAGTAGTAAAAAGTGATCTGCAAAAGAGAGTGGCAAAAAAATTCTTAAAAGTTCAAAATTGTAACTACAAAAGGATTTGGGCAGGAAGTTGGAAAGAAGGAAGAAAGAAAATTAGGGGAGCAATTTGGAAATGATCTCCCTCAGGATTTGTTTCAAATGAAGCAATTATAATGAAAAATGTTAATGAATGTAATCCAATCCCTATGTCCATTCATAAAATATTAAAGGCCTAAATTTATTGCTAAGAATAGCTGAAGTTTACATTAGTACAAGGTTTACAAAGATCTTTAGGTGTTATTTCGTTTAATTATTGAATACAAGGCATCGAGTTAAGCACTGAAAGAAATAAAAATACATGTTTCTCGATTCTCAAGAAACTAGCAATCTAATATGTAACATCCACAAATCTACAAAATTTTTAACTTTTTTACTTTATGTAAATTGGAAAACTGAAATCACTTGTTAAGACTGATTTTAAATTTAAAACAGAGCTTAGTTCCCTTTGTCTTCTATGTTAAAACTAAAACAATTTAGACTTTAACTAAGCAAAATATAAAGTTTACTTCTTACCATAAGGTTTTTCTTCTGTAATTTTCCCTGTTGAATCCAATGTATCAGTAGCTTTCCCCAATTCTCCAGTAGCAATATACTTCTAGAGAAAGAAGAAATAAGGAAACCATAAAAGTACTGATGAACATATGTCAAGGTTCATACAAAATTTTATTTCAGTTTAAACTAATAGCAGTCAACTGACCTCGTACAAAGTCAGGGGAATAATGGCTACATAATTGGTTTTGTTTCTTTTTTTTTTTTTTAATAACAGTATTGTCAATAAAAAGTTACAATAAAAAAATAAATTAAAAATAAAGTAGAAGGGGAAAAAATAAAAAATAACAGTATCCAGAAATATTTCTGAAAATTTTCTGATCCTTAACACTTAAAAGCTGAGTACTTTAAAAATTAAGGCCTAAAAATGCACAAAGAAATGTAGAATGCAAAAATAATATAATAAGGGACAACTTTTAAAATCATTTTCTGATGTCTAATTATGGCTATAGTTCTAATGATGAACTAATATACAGCTTTCATATGAAAATCTAGTTATCTTAACAGGGACTAGAGAGTGATGTCTATCATGTGACACAGCTTTACAATGATAATATATTAAAGTATTTACAGTGTGTGAAAGAGTTAGCATCTTCATTAATGAGGAAATGCCCACAGTGACATCATCATGGATAATTTGCAGTATTGTAGGATTTTTTAAAAATATAACAAAAACTGATTCACTAATCCTAGTGGGAGGTATTGAAAAGACTTAGTTGAAAACATGAATAAAAAACTAAAACTACATAGAAAAGCAATTTTAATTCATGAACTTTATAGATGTGGTTGTTCAGTCATTTTCAGTCATTTCTGACTCTTTGTGACTCCATATGAATTTTTCTTAAAGAGATATGGAATGGTTTGCATTTTCCTTCTCCAGTTCATTTGACAGATGAGGAAATTGAGGCAAATGGGATTAAATGACTTGTCCAACATCACACAGCTGGTAATATAAGTTTTGAGTCAGATATGAATTTAGGAAGGTGAGTCTTCCTAATTCCAGACCTAGTACTCTATCCACTACTATATATACTCTTTAAAAAAAGAGCATATTTTCAGATTCTAAAGAGCTGAGTCTGTGCTCCAACTCTACCTAAATTTCATTTTTATCAGAATAACTATGTTACTGTCAGTAAAAAATTAGCTTGTCCTCAGTCCATTACTAACCAAAGACACTGCTTATCATTCCAGAGTAACTATAATTTCATTCATTCTTTTACTTGCCTCTATCTGAAACAGGTTTTGTTTAGTTCACCGGAGGCACAATTTAAAAAAAAAAAAAAAGCCTAATGAAAATATTTTTATTTTTAAAAGGGGGAATTGTATTTCTCAGACATACCTCATTAATATCACTATGATAGCAAATGTATACCAATGTAAGAAATAATGGAAAAATGAAAATTTCTGTGTGTGTGTGTGTGTGTGTGTGTGTGTGTGTGTGTGTATGCACGCATATGCCCTTGATCCTCAGATATAACTTCATCCAAATCTTTGAGATAAGGAAAACAAGTTTCCTGAAAATTTTTTCCCAAAGTCACTCATGTAGTAAATATACAAGCTGAGATTTGAGCCCTGGTATTCTGTCTCCAAGTTCATTAATTATTCTGTTGGATAAAAATGTCTACCTTTTTATATAAGAAAGCCTATGCCCCTTTTGACAGTGTCACTAACTTCATTTAATTAAAATTCATCAAATAATACTACATATGCAAGGCACTTTGTTTGCAGAGTACACATTACAGAATAGCTCAAGATTTTCTTTTGTGCACACCATGCAGAAAGATTTGATTAATGTTGTAATTTTTAAAAGGCAATACCAGTAACAAAAGTAAGCTGTGGGTAACTTTCCTTACTCATGTCCATTTTCTGCTATGATTCTGTTATATTATCTATTATGTAGACTTCAAGTACAAAGAACATGTGCAACAAAATTATTTCCATATTATGTATGTTTCAAGTTAAATTATCAGAACAGTTGCTTTGATTAGAATGAATAGCTAAGAACAAAAGCTTCCATATCTTATCTTTCCTTACTAGACTAGAGCTACATGAAGACAAGGAGCATGTCTGATTCATCTATCTTTCCCCTACTTAATGTTAAACAGTCTCACATATGGTAAACAATGAATGGACAAATGCAAAAATAAGTCCATGCTGAGTAGGTCCTAATTTTGTAACAATTTCTTTAAGTGTGTAAGATAAATACAATATGACTTCTTTTATTCTCCCCGTAATTAGCCCAAGACATTTTACTTAGCAAATCTCAATTCTTTTTAGAGGGAAAAAATTCATCAGCATCTGACTTACTGTAGACTTTCATTTCATTTTCCCTGTTGCCCATCATCTATTTGACAATTATATAGTATCATTTATTACTATCTATTTTAGTTGTACTAGCACTACCTTTGGAATAAGAAAACCTGGATTCAAAGCCTATTATTTACTATCTGTGTAACCTTAAGCAAGTCAACTAATCTAACCTTAAGTTTCTTAATATGCAAGATGAAGGGGATGAATTCAAATTAGATACAAGGTGTTTAAATAGTCTACCATAAAACTACGGGCATGCTGAAAAGGTTCTAATTTTTAATGAAAATTCAGCCTCCTGAGATAAAGGAGAAAGTTACAAAAACAATTTTCTAGACTAGCTATATTTCTATACAATAGTTGATATTTATATAGACTTTGACGTTTGCAAGAATTGCATGTATACATGTATAGATATATGTAACATGTATATATATATATATATATATATACACACATATATATACATACATACATATTCTCGTTTGATCTTCATGATAATCTTACAAAGTACACTATTAATAAACCCAAATTATAGGTGAAGAAACTGAGGCTTAAGTAATTTGTGTGGGATTCACACAATTAAATATCTACATATTAAATTAAGGGGGTAGCTAGGTGGGGCAGTGGATAGAGTACCAGCCCTGAATTCAGGAGGACCCAAGTTCAAATATGGTCTCAGACACTTAACACTTCCTAGCTGTGTGACCCAGGGCAAGTCACTTAACCCCAGCCTCAGGAGCAAAATAAATAAATAAATAAATAAATGAGATATTGAATTAAATAAAAAATTAAAAATCTAAATAAGGTAGTTTTCCTGCTTCTAAGCCCAATACTAGCTATTTTTGTTCTACCTCTCCATATTTAAATCACAACTGATCATCAGTTAATCAGACATCAAATTTAATTTTGTTTTATATTTATTGAATGTGGAGATAAGAAATGAGTCCTACAAGAAACTTCAGTGCCCATATAATCCAACCCATAATGAAAAAGAATAGGTACTGTACCATACCCAGTAATTAATCAGTCACTCTATCTGAATTGTGGTGACACGACTACCTTCAAAGGCAGTCCATTCCACTTTTGAATACTTTTAACTCTCAGGAAAATATTCTGACATTAAATCTTTATTAAAAATTTTTTTATAATGTCTACTCATTTCTGCTACTTCTGCCCTGCAGAGCACTCCCTCTGCCCCCTCCATCAAAAGAGTAATTCTGTTTTGACAAGATAGCTCTCTTTAACAATACTTGAAGAGTTATCAAGTTCCATCCTGCTCTCTCCTTAGTTCCCAAGTCTTTTCTTCTCAAGCTAAACATTCCTAGTTACTTCAATTACTTCTCATATGACTACAAACCCTTTTGGCATTCTGGTTACCTTCCTCTGGAGGCACTTCATCTCAATAATGACTTTCTTAAACTAATACCCAGAACTGAGCACAATACCTAGACAGACAAGCTAATGAGATCTTTATTAACTCTCAAAACTAAGTCCAATTTTAAGGATAATTCATATCATTAAGTCATTTCCCTCTACATCTACCTTAAATCTGCCTCTTGGCAACTTCTACTTACTGAACCCAGTTCTTCCTTCAGGAATTAGAACAATTCCAACTTCTCTTTCACATGACAACCTTTCAAATATTTGAATTCAGTTATCATATCCCCATAAGTTTTTTCTTCTCAAAACTAAACAATCTGTTCCTTCAACCAAAACACTTGATCATCCTGATTATCCAATTGCTTCCCAATTTGACAATTTATGCAGAGAAAATGTTCATTCTCCAGGTCTTAAATATGGGAATATGAATTTATTGTTTTAATTATAACAAAAAACCACCCTAATAACCTAATCTGCAGAATTTGTTATAACAGAATTTTTAACTGATTCAATGTTGAAACTTTCTACTTTGACACTTATGGCAATAAGAACCTTCTCTTGAATCATTCAAATGTTCTCTTAATTCCACAGCAAATATTAAGAAAACAGAATTGTCAAAAAATATCCTCATATTTTCAACAGAAAAAAAAAAAAGTGAAATATATTACAGAAAAGAGGCACAATCATTCCTTTTCCCTTTGGTCGACAGTGAGAACCTCCTCTTGAACCATTCAAATGTTCTCTGAATCCCACTGCAAATATTAAGAAAACAGAATTGTCAAAAATTATCCTCATGTCTTCAGTGGGGGAAAAAAAAAAAAAAAGAAATTAAATATATTACAGAAAGGAGGTACAATCATTCCCCCCACCCCATGGCCATTCTATCCAAACAAAGAAAATGTGGAAAATTCCCAACTGATAAATAGTCAAAGGATATGAACAGGTAGTTTTAAAAGAAAGGTATTCAAACTACCAACAGCCATGTGAAAAAATCCTCCCAATCATGAAGAACTGATAGGAGCCATTTAAATTTTAATTAATTAAAATATAACTAAATTAATTGGTAGCATTTATTTATTATCTACATATTAAACAACGCTGAGATTCAACATTGTCAAAGACGACCAAAAAAGGAAATGATAAATGTTAGTGAGACTTTGATTGACGTAGTATGTTGAAACTCTTGGTCCAACATTGATCTGGCCATTTGGAAAAGCAATTTGGAATTAAAAAGTGCCAAAGTCATTAAACTCTGCATTCTCTTTGACCCAGTCTTTTTAGCACTAGGTCTGAGATTAAAGAAAAGAATTCTTATGCAGAAATTTATAGCAGCTTTTTATAGAATCAAAAAGATAAACATTAAGGGATGGTCAACAATTAGGAAATGGCTGTACAAATTATGATAAATGACTATAATGCAATATTATCATACCATAAGAAAGAGAGTTTTAGAGAAGACTTGTATAAATCAATGCTAATTTTCTAGAACCAGCAAGTAATAGTATGTATGTATGTATGTATGTATATATATATATATATATATAAACAATCAAATTAACTAATGCACTAACAATATACTACATCTGGGGGATAATGGTTCCCTTTGAAAAAAAAACTAGTTTTTAAAGGACTTTTGCTATTTAAGATATATTTGTAGAATTTCTTAGATCAGCAGAAAAACTCAAAATTTCAATAATCATTCAGCACCTACTATATACAAGATACTATGCTAGGAACTGGGAATACACAGCAATCCATGACCTCAAGGAGAGTATATTATGATAGGAGGGTAGAGATGGTGGGCATATAGGCAATAAAATACATACATACATACATACATAAAAAGAAATTAAGAGTGAATGAGGCCTCAACATTTGGAGGAAAAGAGAAAATCAGTGAAGTCATGTAGATGGCAGCTGGACTATATTTTAGACCAGGGGAGGAGGGGGGGAGGGGGGAGAAGGGGGAGCGTGGAGGTATACTACATACAGGAAAGACTACTTGTGCAAAACCCAAGCTGAGGGACTGGGGATAGGGAAGGTGGTGACCAATGAGGAAGTACTATTATCTTAAAAAAATCTTTCCAGGAAAAGTTTTAAATAATTTTAAAATGGCTACTATTAATGATGCCAAATACATGACTCATATTTTTTGAAAGTTTGCTCTTGAACATACAAGCTGCTGTTCCATAAATATATACGTATGTATGTATGTATTTTCCCCCCCCGCTCTATTATTATCTCTTTGTATTAGGAATACAAAGAAAAATGGCACCTTCTCTTGCCCTGAAAACTGAATGGGAGCTGAAGGAATGTAAAAAGCAGGCAAATGATTATGATCCTCACAAAAATATTTCAAGGAAGGGTAATGGCCAAGAAATTCAAAGTGCTAAATGAGACTATAAGCCAAGAAGGCAGGCATATTTCAATCTGAAACACAAAGCTATGCAAGGGTTAATGTCAAATTATACATGCATATGTTTTGAAAATAAAAAGAAAATATTTCATAGAGAAAGAAAAGCTTAAACTGAGACAAATAAAAAGTATTACAAAGAGAGCTAATTGTTGTTAATGATAGTTTATAGTATGGCTATAAAGTATAAATATAGTATAAATGGCTAACTTTTATACAGCTATTTCTCACTGTCTATTAGCTTCAGGTTGTTCTGCTACTCTTACAATTTCCATTTCCTGAAGCTAATAGAGAAGGGACAACAAAGGGCAGCAAATTTTTCTCACCTTCTCTAGGATTGGCACTCCTTAATGTCATGCATGTTTTTATGGGTTTTTTTTTTTGTTATCATCTATGATTTTATTTAGATGGAGAATTCCCAATGGGGAGCAAAATCTCCCTCCAAAGCAGTGATAATCAGTACTTTTCAATCTCAGAACTACCCGGGAACTGAGAGATTAAAGACCATAGTCATACAGTTAGTACCCTTCAAGGGCAGGTCTTGAACTAAAGTTTCCTGACCCCCAATGCTGATCTTCTAGTCACTATGCCACTAAGTCTTTAATAGAACTTTTTGTGACATGAAAAGTAACTCCACATGAAGAGAAGGGTGGAGGCCTTACACCAGTATTATATACTATATAACTCTTCTTTATGGCTCTTAATCCCAAAACCTACAGAAACCTATCTTCAATCCTAAGACTTATGAAGTAAATCTATAAGAATCCTGTCCCAGGTCGATCCACACCTAAATTCAGTGTAATGTTTTAGCACCATTAACAATACCAAATGATTTAACATCTATATTATGTAAACAAGATTTAGATTAAAAAAAAAAACAAAAAAACTACTACTCCAAAAAATCTACTACTCGACTTCATTAACTAATCATGTCAATTTTACCTAGAAGTTTTTTAAAAATTGTATTTACTAAGCAAACACAAAATTACCCAGAAATATTTAAATCATAGTTCTTGCTGTTTGTTGATTGCCAGAAAAATGACTTTATTAATCCAAATGATTCATGTCCATTTATTGAGGCAGACTAGGGATGACCCAATCAGCAACTTTTCATTTACCTTTACTATGTGTTATTAAACAGAATTTAAAGTAATGTTCTGAATTCCTAGGAACCCTCAACAAATTAGAACTCTCTCATAGTAGAAAACTATAAATCTCTCTCTAATATAATGTAAGTTTGTTGAAGTTTTATGACAGATGCTTTATAAATGCTTATTGAATTGAAGTAAATAAGGCTCCTTTCAAAAATTTCATCTGTATCCAAGAAATACAAACTTGGGAGAAAATATTAATACTTTGAGTTCACAGTATAGATAAATTGTCCTTTACTCTATTTGGCTGCATATATTACAAGTGTATTTTACATATACTTCTGGCAAAACCTAGAGGTTTTGTACATTTGAGGCTTATTTCTAATTATTTCAAGTCATTCTTAGACTAGATCAAGATATAAGGATATTTATTTTGGGAAATCTGCATTTATGAAGTTAAGTAAATTCAGGAGGTGTATATTATATGTGTATAACTACTGACCAAAAAAAAAGTGATATCCAAGCAAAAAGTTTAAAAAAAAAAAAAAAAAAAAAACCACCACCAACAACAAAACCAACTTTTTAAAAATTTCTTTGGAGAAAGAGACATGTAAAAGATTAAACTTGACTGATTTTTAATTTAATAAAAACAATGGCAAATACTTAATGAACATCTACTTTGTGGAGTGAGACACAAAGCCAATTTTTACCTTCTTGGAGATTATAGTTTCCAAATACAATAAAATAACAAAAGTTCAAATCTACATATTGCTTTAAAGTTTAAAAGTAAATATTATAGTAAACACATAAGTAGACAACATTATATGAAAAGTGCCCAGACAATTGCAATACAAGTGTTATATAAGATCTGAGTTGAGGAGGAAACAATGTGTAATAAGGATCCTTACTGATCAGAAGGATGAGGCTAAGTTTCCTGGACAAGTTGGCATGTGAGGTAGACTTTAAAGGATGGAGAGAAATTCAACAGCCTAAAATGGAAAGGGAGTATATTTCAAATATAAGAAAGAATGAACAAAGGAGGTGGTAAGGTATGAAAACACAGATGCAAAGCTTGGTTAAGAAGTACATTGAGAGAAGTATTAAGAAGAAAAAAAAGAAAATATCAAAAAGTGTAAATTGTTGAAGATAAAATTATATTTAATAAATACAACTAATATTTTTAAATATATAAATTGAATAGTATGGCAAATTAAAGAGAGAGGACATGGAAGAAAGGGAAAGAAGAGACAAATAATATAACCCCACAAGGAAGAAAAGAAAATGCTACATATACAAAAGTAGAAAGAGAATAAATCAATGGATTGTGAGCTTTTAGCGATATCTTATTGTTCATTTAGTTGGCTTAAAAGTATTATCACCTATTATGTTTATTCTTTGAAAATGTTAATCACCTGTTAGCATTAACACTATTAAGAATTCCATTGGTCCTGAACTTCCAAACTTTAGGTCCCATTCTCCTTTCCCTCTGTCCTTGAACCTTCTCATCCTTTTCCATGCCCCTCCAACTACCAACTACCAACTACCAATGACCAACAAAGAACTCAAGATGAAAGCCAAGTATTCATGGATGCTGTTCTACTAGCCTATTTTAATTTATATGTCATATATATTATTCTATAAAATTAGATGGCTGGACCATAGGAGGTTCCTAACTTTTTTTCTCTTTGTGACTAATCCTTTGACAGTTTCCATGGACCCCCTTTTTTGAATAATATTTTTAAATGTATAAAACATAAAGGATTAAAAAAGAAAATCATTATACTGAAACTTTTTTAAATTCAGACTCCAGGTTAATCATAACAACTAAAGAATTTAAAACAGACACAATAACAGATTAAAAAATGAAACTTTATTATCCAACCAAGTTCTAACAAAATAGTTTTAACTACTGATGAAATCTATTTTTTAACATAAAAACAAGTTTCAAAAAACATTTCACCAAATTCTAGTAAAACAATTTAATTATCAGAGATAAAGTTTTATTTTATAATACTAATTTGAAATATTAGCTATTTTTGAACTATATAGATTTCTTTAACTGGTTATGGTTGTGCTTTTCTATATATACTATTCATATGTGTGAAACAGTACCTTACCATCTGTCCTCCCACACCACCCTCAAGACCACCTGCCCTGTACACTATACTCTTAAGAACTTCCTCCTTGTAACTATCTTGCATAGCAGCTTAAGTACAAGACTTTTCCTTGCAGTAAACCCTCTTAAATTGTCTTCTATTATTAGAATGAGAACTTTTTAAGAGCAAGGTTTGGGGAGGAGGTATGAGAGAAACATGGCAAACCAACTTTTTTTAAAAGCCAGTGGTTTTTTTTTTTTTTTTTTTTTTTAACATGTAAAAACTTTTTTGGAAAACAGCAAGGTTTTTTCTGCACTTTTCTATTATTATCCTTCAATATGGTCCAAGAATCTTGGCATATTCTTAGTCAAAAATTACCAACACAAATCAGGAAAGGGTAGTTAAAAACTAATAAAATTCATCATTCTTACCTTGGAACCTGATAACATACTGGTCAACATTTTTGTTCCTTTTCCAATTCCAACCACTGCAAATCAAAAAAAGATATGATATTCTCTTATGATGATTTGATTTAAAAATCTGCACATTTGTTATTGTCTTTTTTCCATTTACTAAACTAAGCTAAACAAAAAATAAAAAATAAAAACACTATTTCAGCACAATTTTTGGTATAACTTCTTTTATCAGTTAAATTTGTCATTCAACAAAAAAAGAGAAAAGGACTATTTTCAGAAAATGTATGCAACTTTTTTTCATCTTTATGTATGTTAAAATGCAGGAGGCTTAAATTTTGACAATTACATTTTACAAAAATAAAAACTTTAATGAAAATACTCTAAGATTTGCTAGAATTTCTTATGAATATCAAAGAAAAATACATAAACTAAATAATAGCCTGTGGTCTAGCTTGATGATGTCTTTTACATTCATTATTAAGCATGTAAAACCATCATCATGGTTAATGGACCATTTAAAAATTGTTAAGGTCCAGAAGTACTTCATAAAGAAAAAAAACAACATTCTGAGGAATCAACATTACACAGAGAAAATTACATCAGAAGCTCTATGGTAAATCATCATCTGTCAAACTTTTTTTGCCTCAGAATCTTTTTACATTCTAAAATATGATGTATATCTTATCAACATTTATTTTATTTGACATTAAAACAGATAAATGTTTTAAAATTCACTTGGGGCAGCTAGGTAGTGCAGTGAATAGAGCACCAGCCCTGAAGTCAGAAGAACCTGAGTTCAAACCTGGCCTCATTTCCTAGCTGTGTGATCCTGGGCAAATCACTTAACCCCAATTGCTTCAGCAAAAAAAAAAAAAAAAATTCACTTGGAAATAACAAAAATAAACCCATATATGAAAATAGTTTTATGAAAATAGCTGTTTTCCAAAACAAAAAAATTTTATGTAAGAGTAGCAATATTTTTCCAAATTTCTTAAATGTATAGCTTAATTGTAATATTTGCTTCTGTATTCAATCTATTACAATATATTCTTTTGATTCAGGTATGTATCTGAAGAAAATCTGTCCTCATGCTGATACATAGTTGGAAAAGTGAAGAATATTTTAACCAAAAAAAAAAAAAAAAAATCTTAGTATTATTATGAAGGGTTCTGACCTCTTGGACACTCCCTGTAAGAGGTCTTAGGAATGAAAGCTCTGAATTCACAGGCTACATTTTGAGAACTACTGTGCTAAATAGCAATAATAAGGATTTCTAGCATTTATGCAGCATTTTAAAGTTTGCAAAGTCCTTTTCAAATATTATTTCATTTGATCATGCTTATATATAATGCTAGTAAGCCTCTGAAGCCAAATTTAAACTCAGGTCTTCCTGATTCCAGGACTGGCACACTATTCATTGCATCATCTAGTAAATAAACCACATATAAAATTATGCTAGAGTTCACTTGGCTCCTCAATTTGAAGCAACAGTTCATTTTATGCCAGCACATTTCGCTAATCATTAGGTAAAATTAGAAAAGAAACTCTGGTAATTTCTACAGTTAATAACCAAAATTTTTTTTGTTTTGTTTTGTTTTTTAATTAACTGAACAAAATTAACGTTTTGGGAATGGGTATGACTTATGTAAGAATGAAAAAGAGAAGAAGGGAATATAGACAAGCAGTATACAACAGAATTATGAGAAGCATAAGGAGAAAAAAGTGCCAAGAGAAAAGAGTATTGCAATTTTTTTACATGTAAGATTCAATTATATGTATATATTATTGTTGTTATTGTTAGGTTTAAAAGCAAAGACATCTAGAGCTTGCAATACCAATTTGCCTGACAGAGAAAAAAATATAATCACTCTAGCCACTTTGTCAGCAACATCTATCACCCTAAATCTGAAACCTTAGAATAATCAATGATTCCTCCATTCTTCTTTCACTTCATTGTGAAAATTTAGATTGCTGTTTATTAATTGATCTGTAAGAATTTTGGTTAATCACTGAAACTAACAACTATGGATCAGATTTTAATTTAATTGTGCAGGTTTCAATAGCAGAGCTTTTAAGAGTTTAGGTTCCCTCATTTTATAAGCTACAACCTGGTCCTGTTCTCAACCTGGTCATGAGATGTTTTCCCTAGCACTAGGTACATGCTAGGTTTTAAGTGGCATCTCTGGCACTAAGTGGCATCAAACAGGAGCTTTTTCCAATAATGTTGTTCAACTCTTTTTCCCTGTTGCTAGAAATTTTATCATATCATCAATGGATAGTCACTAAAGATTTCTGAGTAAGACACAATGTTTAAATGGTATTGAAAGAAAATAAATCTGATCACAGTGTATAAAAGAGAATCCACAACTGTGGCCAGTTTATATTCTCTCCAATCTAGGAGATAATTTTGAGGGTAAAAGTGTTCATTTCAACCTTACCCAACATCAAATATAACAACTACTTCTCCCTCTCTTTAATCAATTTAATTACACAGAATTTCCAAATGTGGTCCTTTACATTCAAAAACCTTTCATTGTCTTTTCCATTTTTCTATTCCAAAGTTATATGTTTAAAAAAATAAATTGATTAATGAAGTGTCAACTGAAGACTAGCAAGTAGTTTCAGTATCTTATTGGTTATTTTGTGGTCACTACTATTACCACTGGGGGAAAAAAATTAAATAGGAAATGTATTTCTTTTAAAATTTAATTAAGATTAATTTTGTTTCTTTGAAAATGAGAATTTTTTTTTGTGATGAGACTTCATAATTAAATCAGGATTCAGAATCATCACCATCATACTTCTCAATTTTAATAGTATCTTTGTTTTTAAACCTATTAAAAAAGGTCAGCAAAAGCAATCCATAAATGTTAACATGAAATTTCTGTTGCCCTAAATACATATTCAACACACACTCTTCCACTTGTTGTAATACTCCCTCCTGAACTATAAAATACCAAACTTAAAAATCAATAGTTATGTTTATAGTGAATACCATCACCTTAGTTTAATGACTAACCTTCAATTGTAATAGGCACTAGAAAAAATGATTGTTAGCATACTAATGTTAGCATACTAAATCACCATAAAAATAACTGATCTCATTTACAAATCAATTTTTATTTTCTCTATCAAGTGTAAATGCTTTTCACACTAGATCGTAAAGGATTAAAAAAAGATTTAATAGCGGTGTGTTGACATTAGATATAGCCTTTCCCTAAAGACACTTAAATTTTGTCAAAGACAAGGCTTAATCAAATACAAATATTAAGCATCTCCAGTGCTGTGCAAATCAACTAAGGCAAAGTAAATAATTGAATTTAACAGAATAAATCTTACAACTTTATTTACTTTAAAAAATTCAATATGTAAGATGTATTCTCTTTGCAGCAATCGCTAGTTTTTTACATATTTGGCACTGAATTCACAAGATCTTGACAATATGCTTTAATTGTTCATCATGAGACCTAATTTTTATCATATTGGATATGAAATCTTTCACAGTCTATTTTTCTTAATCAACTCTTGAATATAGTTCATAAGTTTTCTATCAGGTTTAAATCAGACAAGCTCCCAGGCCACTGAAGCATGTTTGTTTCTATCTCTTAGATAAATTCTTAAAACTTTTTTTGACATTACTTGCTTCTCTGTATTGCAGTCTATTGGACTTAAGCATTTATTAAGCACCTATTCTGTCCCAGAAACTGTGCAAAAAAAAAAAAAAAAAAAAAAAAAAAAATCAAAACCAACAAAAAAATAAATCAAAAAAGCAGTCTTTGATCAAGGAACTCAGTCTAATGGGGGAGAAAACAAGCAAAGTATGTATGAAAAAGCTATACAAAGGATGAATTAAGAGATAATAAAGAGAAAACATTAGCATTAAAAAGATTTAAGAAAGATTTCTTGAAGCTTGGGTTTTAGCTAGTACATGAAAAAAGCCAAGGAAATCAAGAGATAAGAGGAGGGAAAGAATTCCAGACAGAGGATCAGTCAGAAAAAAATCCCGAATTAGGTAATGAAGTGTTTTATGGGAGGAACAGCAAGCAAGGAGGCTAGTGTCACTGGATCATGGAACCCAAACTTGGGGGGGGGGGGTTAAGTTAAAGAAGATGGAGAGGTAAAAGACTTGGTCAAGAAGGGTTTTAAACATCAGATAATTCTATATTTCATTCTGGTGAGGATTGGGAACCACTAGAGATGACTTAAGGTGGGAGTGGGAGGTTGACATAATCAGATCTGCTATTTAGTAATAAAATTAATTTGATAAATGAGGGTAGACTGGAACAGGAAGAAACTTGAGGCAGAGGCCAACCAAAAGGCTACTCCAATATCCAAGTATGAAGAAAATCCTGTAATTTCAAATTAATTCTCTGATTAGCAATATCTTTACCAGAGTTCATTCTCTCCTGGGGTACAAGACTACCAAGGCTCCCAGTTGGAGGAATGGGGATGGGGTGGATATTTTAGAATTTGATATAGCTATCCAAAACTCACAGATTTAGCTAAATTTCTTCTGACAATGGTTTTGGCACAAATTTGGAAAAAAAAAAAATCATCAGTAAAAATTCACCTTTTTGCAATCTTTTCCAATTTTTAATCATAGCAATAGTAAGCAGCTATTATTTTAGTGGTCTTCACATTTTCTTCCAGTTTCAGAAACTCCGTCCTGCAAAAGAGAGGAATCAGTAGCAATCCTCCCTGTTGCCTGAAGGTCTTTGCTTGTTTTCTGAGAAAACTGAGACATAATAAAGGTTCTATGATATACCCAAGCTCACAAAATTTGAATTAAGATCTTTCTGAATCCAAATTCTCCAATCTCTTTATCATGTCAACAAAGATACCTGTTGATGGCTAACCAAATTATTGTACATAAATGAAATGAAATATAACTATGCAGTAACATATGCTGCATATGATGAATACAAAGAAACAAAGGATTTACACAAACTAAGGCCAAGTTAGCAGAACCATTAAAACAATGTACAAGATGACTGCAACAACGTAAAAGCAAAAACCAACAATAGTCACAAACCAATAAAATATAAAGAATAAGCTGAGCTCCATTACCTCCTTGCCTCCCCTTGGACCTTTAAGATCAGAGTCTACAGGAGTGAAACACTGCATATAATGCCAAATATTTTCAAATCGTGATCCATTTTCAGAATTGATTTTTCTTTTCTTCAACTTTTATTTTTTAATTTTTGCTGCTAGGTGTGATGGTGCATCCCCTTAATCTCAGCTGCTAGGAAGGTATGGTGTCCTAAAATGAAGAGGTGTCTCCCAAAACAGGAACAATAATAAGGCCACTTGTCTACATAAAAAAATTCAAACCAACTCGGGCAGAAAATGGAGTATATCAAAGGTCCTCTGCTGGGATCAGTCTAATGGCCACTTCCAGTTGGACAAGATAAAAACATTTAGTCAAAAAAAAAAAAAAAAAAATTATGATCATAGAAGGGGGAAGGGAAATGGATATCAGAGGAGAAATCTAGGAAATCTAGGAAAAAGATCAAGTTTTAAAAATTTAGGGAAAAAAATTAGGTATTTAAGGGAACTTTGCAATGCTCAGTATAAAAAAAAAAAAAAAAAAAAAAAAAATGATGTGGCCAAAAATGTCAATGCCATCTTAAAACAACAAATACAAAAATCTAGAACAAAAAAGATTAGTCATGCTATACTAAACCCATTTAGTCACTAGGCTGTAAAATCCATCAGAACAGACCTTTTATAGTTAAACACGATATTGTTTCACAAAGAACAGGTACTAATTAAACTTATTGAATCAAGCTACATCAGACTTACAGTACTCCTTTCTGGAAACCATATTTAGTTTTGTGGGAAACACTAACAAGTTTCACAGAAACCTTACTTTGATTATTTATCATCAAGGTTCTATGAAGTTGAAAGGCTTCAAGTAAGCTGTCTAATCAAATGCAAAGGAGTTTATATCTAATAGGTTGGCCATCAGATGATAAATTTTTGGGCATCTATGCAAAAAAGATAAAAAGTCTCTACCCTTTAGAAGCTTACTATTCTATTTGTTTTATATACATACATACACACACGTATTCGAAATGTCTTTCATGTTAACATAAATAGCTAGGAATATACCACATATATACATAGTAGTTGACAATATGCAGCAGAAAGAAGTTCAGAAGAAACTAGAGGCATATATACAGATCTAGGAGTAATCTGTATAGAAATGATTGTTTAACCCATGAGAATACCAACAAAGTGAGGAGAAAGAAAAGAGCCCAGAATGCAATTTTAGGGACATCCAAAGAAAGATAATGGACCAAGTAAGGAGATGGAGAAGTAATTAGATGGGAGGAAAATCCAGGAAGAGCAGTGCCACAAATCAGATGAGAAAGTCTCCAGAAGGAGAGGGTAGCTGGTAGTGTAAAAATGCAAGGGAGGTCCAGAAAGATCAGATCAGGAATAAGCAGCAGAAACTCAGCAAGCAAGAGTTTTGTTGATCATTCCAAAAAGATATATGACCTACATTTGAAAGGTCACATCATAAACAAATTAAAGGAACATGGAAGAAATCAACTTTATGGATAGGGAAAGAGTTCATAATAAAATAAAGGTCAGAAGGAATCACTGGAACAATTTTCATTACATAAAATTTTTAAATTCTTACAACAAACAAATCCAATGCAGCTAAAATTAGAAAGGAAACTGTTACATGACGAAAAAAACAAATCTCTGCACCAAGTTTTTCTGATAAAAGTGTTATTTCCAAAATATTAAGGGAACTGACTCAAAAATGTATAAAAATATGAACCACCCTCAATTGATAAGTTTTGGTCAAAGAATATAAATAAATAGGCAGTTCCCAAGGGAAGAAATAAAGATATTTATGATTTTTTTTTTTTAAAGCACAGAATTGTGAATAGAGAAATGGAAAGAGAAGCAACTCTGAGATTCTATCTTATGCACTTTAGATTGGCAATGCTGACCAAAAAAATGAAAATAATAAACGTTAGGACTTTGGAAAAATAGAATCAATAATGCAGCTACTAAAGCTGTAAATTAATAGTCATTCTGGAAAGCAATTTTTACCAAGGCTCAAAAAATTACTAAACTGTACATAATCTTTGACCTCCTATGAGGTTTATAACTTACAAGATGAAAGAAGAAAATAACCCATATGTACAAAAATATTTACTGCAAGTCTTTTTATGGTTGCAAAGTACCAGATTCCTAACAATTGAGGAATGGCTGAACAAATTATGATATGTGAATGCAACAGCTACATGTTGCTAAAAGACAAAGGAAACAGTTCAAGGGGAATTTAGGAATACTTGATAAACTAATGCAGAGACAAATGAACAAAAATAAAGATTCATTTATACTATAACAATACTGCAATAATTAGTAATTTTAAAATTCTTAAGAATTCTGATCAACACAGAATAAACTAGCATTCCAAAGGATCAAGGATGAATGCTATCCACATCCTGACAGAGTTAGGAGATGAAGTGATAACAACACAGACACATTTTTAACAGAGCTAATATGGAAATTTTATTTGCTTAACTATGCACATTCGTTACATGGGCTTTTTCCCTTTTTCTTCTGTCAATAGAGGTGGGAATAGGAGTAGGAAAAAATCTTATAAATTGAAGAAAAAAAATTAAAAGCTTGTGTTTTGTTTTGGAGAAGAAAATGACAAATCATTTCAGTACCTTTGCCAAAAAAACCCCAAATGGATCATAAAAAATTAGGCTCTAGTGAACAAAGATAACTTGTTGGGAATGTAATAAAGAAAATTTCTCCTCAGGAATGAGTTAGACTATATGATATTTGAACTTCCAACTCTTCTAAGATTCTATAGCTCAAGGTTTATAAAGAACAATTATTTTTTTTAAAATTTCCTATCACATCTATTAATCTTTGCCAGATGTATTCCAGTATTCCTACTGTTACAAGATTAATTTCTCAGCTTTCATTCTTTATATGCTTTGGGACTGATTCTGTCTGTACCCCTAACACTAAGAACAGATCCTGTAACATAGTAAAAGCTTAATAAATGCTTTTTAAATAAATGCTGAAATAAATTTAATCACATTTTCCTATATGAGAGAAGGTACTATAAGCAGAATTAATTTATCTAAGCTGAAACAGGTGTATTTATCCACTGACTTAACTTGGATAGTATGGCATAATAGTATGATTTTTTTAAAAATGATTTTTTTAACTTGTGAAAATATCAAGACTTCCTAATTAAAATTTTCACCTTTCCTAAAATTATTTTTCATAAGATTTGTAAAGATCCCAAAAGTATGACTCTACTTCACTTCCCTTTTTAATTGCCATTCTAACCCTCTCATGTGACTGATTAATAAATTATTTTAATAAAGAGAATTACATTTGAAATACATATATAATCTGAAAAGTAAACTTTGAAGTAGGAGGAAAATTGAAAATAACTGACTAATGTGGAAAGGTTAAATTGTTTAAAATGAGAACAAAATTTTCTATTTCTTTTTTTTTTTTTTTTTTTTGCTGAGGCAACTGGGGTTAAGTGACTTGCCCAGGGTCACACAGAGAAGAAATGTTAAGTGGCTGAGGCCAAATTTGAACTCAGGTCCTCCTGATTTCAGAGCTGGTGCTCTATCTACTGTACCATGTAATTGCCCCTAAAAATTCTCTATTTCAATAAAAAGTTTTTTCTACTATATCTAGAGTTTTGTTTTAAAACTTTAAAAAGTGGGTTTTTATCACTGATTTTTACTGAGAAGTATACATGTGCTTTATTTCTTATATTACCTTCATTTTGCAATGAAATTAAAGAGTTGGGATTTCTTTTAGCTTTAACTGCTATAGTACACATACACACATTTTTTTCAAACCCAGGTATGCACTGCAAAGCCTAACAAATGCCAATAAACACAGTTTATTAATGCCAATAAACTACAATCAATTCTATTAACTTCTTTAAACAATAATGTCCTCTATGGGAGCTTATCTGTAAAAGAAACTTTTTCCTTAAAAACTCAAGTAGTTCTTGCTAGAATGAGAACTAATTGAAGAAAATAATTTTTTTTTTTTTTAAAAACTGGACATAGGTAAGAAAAAAAGATCATATTATTCTTTAAAGGCCTATTTGTGCAAACAAATGGCTAGTTTTTATTTTTTTATTCTATTTTATTTCCTGTTTTTAAGCTAAGATGGCAACATGTGTCCTATGTAACAAAAAAGTTGAGAAAGATTCTAAAATAAAATTAATCTATATATCTAAAATGAAACTAAACAACTTCCTTTCTTTCCAACCTAGGAAAGCCATTGTAAAAATGAAATTTCTGCTTATATCTATTACCCAGAACTCCTGTGGCAGCACTGTCCAAAGTTCCTCCATGACCAATTTTTAATGCCTGTTTCTTCCTTTTGTTGCCATCTTGAGGAGGCATACCAGCTTCTATCAAAGAAAAATGAATTAATAAAAGTATTCAACCAGTGTACCTTCAAATGAAGTCAGACAGTCCAACAATTTATTTAAAACACAAACATACACACACCACACACACAATCCTAACTTATAACAAGAATATAATTAATGCTGCTAGCAAAAGATTTTGACAAATGCAATAGGAAGCCTACTGAATTAGAAATGAATTACATCCCAAAAGTTCACCTGTAAAATCAGTTGGTTGAGCTGGGAACACATTTTTTTCTAAAAATTGTAAAGAGTTTTACAGATTATAAGTTCATTTTACAGAATATACAACTACAAGTTGAATTTTGTTGATTTCTGAAATAACATGGTTAATATATCACAACATAAGGCCCAAAAGACATATCACTGGGGCAATAGCCAATTTATAAGTGCCCCTCTTAAGTGAATTGCCTATTACATTACCAATTAACAATGACAGACTGAGTCTGACAAGTTTGACAAGTTCTACTAGAACTAGCTG
This sequence comes from Sminthopsis crassicaudata, assembly GCF_048593235.1. Taxonomy (NCBI): domain Eukaryota; kingdom Metazoa; phylum Chordata; class Mammalia; order Dasyuromorphia; family Dasyuridae; genus Sminthopsis; species Sminthopsis crassicaudata. The sequence continues at coordinate 591,465,425 of NC_133618.1, read as the reverse complement.
AGCTTGGAATTCTGAGAGTAGTCTCTTCATAACCCAAAGGGAAAAGTTTTTGCCAGTTCTAGGAGAAAATGTAAGTTTGTCTTTAATAGCCTCCAACTACTTAGTATACTTACACAAACTTCCAAGTGCCTAGTATTTTTTCATGCAGACTTAAATCCTCAATCTATTTCTCCTCTAAGCCCCAAATATTTCAGACTCTTATAGTATCTGCAACCTTCCCCAAGTAATAAATAAATTAATCTCAGTACAAAGGATTCATCTACAAGTTAGAATAAAAATTTGACTGGTCTAAATCACATTAACATATGAATAACCTTTCTAACACCATGTTTTCTTAAATGTGTGTCTTCAGATATGTTGACTTCAAGGTAAAACATAATGTTGAGGGCAAGTAATATATCTTGCCTTTGTATTCACAATGCTTAGCAAAGTGCCAGGCATATAGCTTCATTAATACTGACTGTTCCACCATTCCCCAACTGAGAAGCATCTATTTTGTTTCTCAAAGTCCTGCTACAAATATTTTTGGCATATATGGGATCTTTCTGCTTTCTGCCTCCAAAAGGTATAAATGCTGGAGTGAGACATCTAGATTAAAGTACGTGAACAGATTGGTGATTTTTTAAAAGACTTCTAAAGTTCCTTCCTGCTCTAGATCAATAACCTTATTAATTGGACCCAGGAGAATAAACATATTGGTAAATATAGATAATCTAAAGCTAATAAATATCTTTAAGAACTTAAAAAAAAAAAATCATTGGTGGGAGAACTCTTAACCAAACATAACTAGATGAGTTCCTCGGGACAGAGGTAACAATTTTAACTTCATAAAATTAAAGCAGAAGCGTTGCAGAGTGGATAGCAAATAAGGCTTAAAATCAGGAAGACGACGAGTTCAGTTCCACCTCTGACACTACTGATTGAGACTCTTAAGGAAGTAATTTCCAAGAAGAATTTAGTATTCTGAAAAGTTTAGGGGTATAAGAGGATATAAAAAGAGGATGGAGAAAGTGCAGGGGGAGAATAAACACTAGCCTTGGAATCAGAATACCTGGGATCTTTCTAGTCCTCTGAATTCATTTTTTACTGCTCCAAATCCTTGAACTGTTTTCTCACTGCCTAAACAATCAAGTCTGAAGTTCTCCCCCTGGCACTTTAGAACCTCAGGTGGCCATGGGGCAAGTAAATAGCAAGTGGACACCACTCAGAACCGCCTAAGAAAAAAGTGCAGAAGGTGGAATCAGGAAAATTAATTCTCCTGAGTTCAAATCTGACCTCAGATTCTGTGACCCTGTGTGCCACCACATAATCACTTAACCTTGTCTACCTTAATTACATCATCTGTACAATGAGACAGAGAAGAAAATGACAGACCACACTAACATCTGTCAAGAAAACCTCAAGTGGAGCTATGAAGAGCTGGACACAACTGAAATGACTACCATCAGTTCAACCTTTTTATCATTTCCCTTACCTTATTAAGAACAGTTATATAGTCTTTAAAAAGTTTACAAATTACTTTCCTCAGCACATAAGATAGTGATGCTACATAAGTAGCACAAGTATTTACTCCCATTTTTAAGAGGAGGAAGCTAAGGATCAATGAAGTCTAATAATTTGCCTAAAATCATACATACCAGGGACAGACAGCTAGGTGGCGCAATGGATAGAGCACCAGCCCTGAATTCAGGAGGACTTGAGTTCAAAGGTGGCCTCAGACATTTAACACTTCCTGGCTGTGTGACCCTGGGCAAGTCACTTAACCCCAAATGTCTCAGGAAAAATTAAAAAATACATACTTATAAAGGTTGGAGTCAGACTACCACATCAGATTTTCTAACTCTTTCCACGGCGCATCCTCCTACATCTAACCCACTACATTCTCTAGTTCAAACCAAATGCTTTCCAAATTCTTTCCCAACTTCTTCACATTATTTCCCAGGTCTGGAATGCTCTATTCTCCCTTTCTATTAATCATAATCATATCCATCCTTCAAGATGAACTAGTTCACTCTAGTTGTTCTACTTACAGTCTGTCAGACCTAAGATAAGCCACTTGATCTTTGTTCCTCAGCTTCTTTATCTGTAGAATCAAAGGGTTAAGACTAGGCGATCTTTAAGATCCTTTCCAATTACATAAAGTTATGATCTTAAGAAGGAGCTTCTCTTCCACAAAGTTTTTCCTGATCCTTTTACCCAAACAAAGCCTCTTCTTCTGAACCTTTTTTTTTTTTTGGGTGTTTGTGCATTTAAGAAAAAAAAAAAAAAGATTCTATGAAAAATACGGCAGATGCACAGACCTACATACGCTATTTTTACATTGCACAATCCGGGTCCCTAAGTTTGACCACTATGATAAATTTCTATAGCATGTATAAGGCCAGGAAAAGAAAAAAGTTCTGCGAACAATACAGCTGCACAAGACTCGGTCCTCTATCAGTTAGAAATATCTACAATCTAAGGTAAGAAAGCAAGCGTAACCGGGACGACGTCTATTTGCTTTGGGTTCGTTTTTTCCAAGCACCGAAGGCCTCGGGCTCCGCAGAGCTAATTATTTAAAGGAAAAGCGAGAACGAGTGGTGTACAGGTGGTCGGGCTCAGCGCGTAGTCTAGGCTACAAAAAGGCCCTCGTCTTCCCTTTCCATTCATTGCAAGGTCCTCCTCCCTTCACGGCATTTTTCTCCTTTGTCTCGTGCCAGGGCCGCCAAGGGGTTGGCCACGACAGCGGCGCCCCGAGGCGCGCTTGCAGAAAAGGTCAGCGTAGGAAAAGCCCGATTCCCCCCTCCGCCTTGCGCACACGCCGCCGCCGCTACCTCCCCGCGCCCGAACCCCGGCTTGCGCTACCTGCCAGGAGTTTCTCCTTCAGCTGGTTCAGCAGCTCGGCCGAAGTGGGGCCTTTAGGCTTGTACACGGCGAACACGCCGCTCAGGGACAGCAGCTTGGCGGCCGCAGCCGAGCGGACGGCCCCCGCCGCTCCCGCCGTAGCCATTGTGGAGGCCTCCGTCTCCGTCTTCCTCACGGCGGACTGTACCGCGGCCTTGGCGGAAGCGGCCGCCGACGCAGCAGTCCCCGTGGTGGCTGCTTTTGCTGCTTCTTCGGCCCTTTCTGTCGCTGTCGCCACTGCTGCCGAGACTGCCACCGCCTTGCAGGCGGCCATCATGCTCCAACCGAAACCTCTTCCTCAAGTGAGAAGCGCAGGCTGATGACGCGATCCAGGGAGCGCCACAACCACCGCCAACTGAATTGCTGGGGCTTCCACAAAAATATAGTCCTTCCCCTTTCCCAGGAGGCTCCACCGACAGCGCAGAGGCTGCTGGAAGTTGTAGTCCGCGAATCCCCGAGAACTCGCTGCTTGCTTCCTAGGGCGGCTCAGGTCCGCCACCATGAACCCAGGGGTGTGACGGGAATTGCAGTTTTTTCTGTGGCATCTGATGCTCTCCTCTCCACTGAGGGGAAAAATGCACCAAGCTGCCTGTAGAAAAAGCTTCCTTCACCTTTGCCCTTAAAATGAGCTATTTTTTTTTTATTCAAATATGCTTCCCACTTGTCAGTCCATTCATTATTCCTGCTTACACTAATGAGGAAAGGAAAGGGGGAACCCTATTTCTCGGTGCATAGATAATCCCATGAGGCGTAATGTCCCTTGTAAATGAATTTACAGGCCCGAAAACCTAGATTGATAAATAAAAGGTTTATTGTAGGGATTTGGAAGTAAAGTTCAGTTAGAAAGACGCCAGGGCCAGAGGTGGCCGCTGGGCGGGCAGGAACCCTTACATGGCTGGAAGGATACCACGTGTTGGGGGAAGGGCTCCTGAAAAGAGAGCACTCCAGTTTGTTTCTTTTATACCTAGAAGATGATGGGCAGTACCCCTAAGTTCTTGGCGGGCTTTTCAGTTAGCTCAGATCAGGTGAGGGCTGGGAGAAGCTGAGCTGATGGTGGGGCTGGGCCTGGATATTCAAAGGGTGCCTTTGACCAGGATTTGTGAATCAAGGTCAGCCATGGGTTGGGCAATTAGAAAGAAATCTCAACCCCCATCAGTTTCCCCCTTAAACAGTTGAGACTTAAATTCATTTAAGAAAAAAAGAAAATTTGGGGCAGTGTCCTTCATTTAAGGAAAGGTTGAAGATTTTCTCCAAAGATCTTCAGAGTAGCGGGGTCCCCTCATCTTGTTCCCCCCTCAAACCATCGCCTCCAGATGCATGTGGGAAAAGGGATGTCGATCTCCTCTTTAACTGCTTTGAGCTGACAAGGGTCGTAGAGATTTGGGGTTCCATGCCAGGAGGTGAGGCGTGAGGTGTGGGGGATGGCAGCAGGGCTTCTAGGAGGTGTCCCGGTCAGTTGTCCCCAGTCAATGTTCTCCAGGCTGAAAGGCCAGCTGAGAATCCAAAGTGGGAAGCCTAGAGAAAACAGATCTCGGGAACAGATTAAAAGTGGGGTGTCATCCAGGGTGGAGATGGTGACACTCAGGAGAATGGGGCCTTTAGCAAGAAATGCATCTGGTCCCTTCTGTGGGCTGCTTGTTTGATAGCCCATCGAACTATCAAAGAGAAATAGGAGAAAATGCTGAGAAAAGATTATTTGTAGCCTAGCTCTTTCACCCTTAATTTCCAGGAAAGCTAATTTCTCCTGGGACTGGGATTAACGGGTGTGGACTCAGAAGTCAGAGGAGACAAGAGGCCTTGATATCTAGTAGATTTAATGAACCACTGCTCTTCTGTAAGGCAGGGTCTAGGGATGGGTATGTATCCCCAGTTGTCAGAGCTGCAGATCAAGATAAGAATGCGCTTTAAGCTCTTGGAAATGTTGGGAAAACTGTGCTGTTCTTGAAGAGAGTTGGTTTTTTAATGAGCAAAGATCCTGAATCTTTTCCTTCCTAGTTTCCCCACTCTTTATGGAGGAGGGGTGAAAAATATCAGCATAGCCCAGCTTACCGGCCCCTGAGGTGTTCAGGCTGTCCTGAGATAAAAGGGAAACAGGGCCCGACCTCAAATTCCTACCAGTGAGCAGGATGCTGGGGGAGCCAGGTCTATGGTGTTCTGTGGTGGTGAGAGGGCAGCTCCTCCTGCTCAAATTCAGGGCAGAAACTGGGGTCTTCTAAGGCTTAAGTCTAGAAGAGATTTACATTGAAAGAGCATCTCTGCTTCTTTCTGAGTGTCTGGAGGCAGGAGTTGCCCCGAGGAGAGAACTGAGAGTCTCAGGTTAATGAGTAGAGGAAACAGGTGTTAAAAGTCAGTTTTGGTCTTATAGATCTCTATTAGTTGGTCCAGTAGCAGACAGATGACCAGGCTAAATGCTTATTTGGCCAAGAATTTAGGATACAATGATTACATATAATCAGGCTAGAAACAGCAAGGTATGACATAATTGAATTGCATTAACAATTTCTATTGACTATTGCTCTGATGTTAAAATCAGTTACATGAGGGAAAAAATGCAAGAACATAAATTCTAAACAAATATTTATCATAACCTTATGTTGATAACAATAAGGAATTTGTCCCAATGAGTTTATATCCAAATAGATCTTTCATAAGTGAACATTACTCATACAAATCAGTTTTTAAAATACCCAATGCAAATATAATCATATACAGAATGTCTAATTCCACATAAGAGAATTCAAGAAGTTAGCAGTTAAACTTTTAGAAATAAATATAAATCCATAAAGTATGGATGACATTCACAGAAATTCAGGCTAAGTTTGAATATTGCTCTTTCCCAACCTTTTCACTTCAAAGGAGCTAGCTTTGTTGGGTATGTCCTAATGGCAGGGAGGCCCTGTCAAGGTGGGTGGAGATAGATTAGTTAATCTGTTCAGTGGAGTTTATTGAGAGGCAGTAACCGGACCCCAACTCTATGTTCTTCATTCCCTTTAGGCGTCCCTAAGAGAGAGAGAGAAATACGACAAAAACTTTTATTTTGCCAGAGTTGTGCCATGACGTCTCAATGAGCAATGGTTGGCTTGAGCGTAGAGCTCCAGACAGCGTCAATCAAGTCCTTGGAAAAAGAGCTGTCCCACCTCGCTGATAGAGTGTGTGTGTGGGGGGGTGTTACTTCATGAAGGGAAGACTGAAATAGAGGCAAGAGCAATATTGGAGTAGGTCTCTAGAGAGATGACAATCAGTGGAGACAGCATCTTGATAAGAGATTCCCATAGCTTGGGATGGGAGAGACATTCTGCTATTCTGAAAACATAAGATCTAAACAAGTATTCTGATAAAGAGGCAGGGAAACTGAGGCAGGACTGAGTCAGGATAATTAGGAAAACTGAGTCAGGACAATAATAAACCAGACTAAAACTAGAAAATGCAAGGACTTATGGCAAGGACCAGTTTCTCCCCAATAACCCCAGAATTATTAGCATAGAACAGCACTCCTTATTCAGAGAGACAAAAGCCTCCCTGTTTGAATCTCTTCAGTTGGGTGGCATCTCAGGCAGAGATGAACAGTCTTTAGATCTGTGGTCATTTGTGCATTTACTCAACCTCTGCTGTGTAGCAGTGCTCAAGGCAGTCCTGCTCTCCTAAGAAGGCACCCCAAGTCTGCGGCTCCAAGAGAGAGAAAATGAAGTTGAGAGCTTCATTCTCTCTTTCTGGGGCAAGACAGATTTCTGAGTAAATTATGCAATTAGACCAAGATAGGCCACACCAAACCATTAGAGTCCTGATGTCGAAATGCTAAATAATAATTAAGGAATTGGGGTGACAGGGGTGGAGAAACAGATCAGAGAGGCTGCCAGTCCTAGGACAGGTGTCTGATTTTTGGTTGTTTCTAAAGAATAATCCCAAAGACTGAATAAGGGATTTCAACAATAAAACATAACTCGGCAAATCATAGTCTAGCAAATTTAAGCAAAGAGTAAAATAGTTTCCAATTCAGCCTGAACTGAAATAAGACGTCAGTTTTTCCCAATTTCCTGGCCAGCTGAAATCTCAGTTTCCTTCCTCCCCTGTTTAAAGAAATTATTAGATTATAAATAACAGACTAGTAAATTTACTGAAACAGCAATAGTAAACAGTTTTATGCAGCAATAGTTAAACAGGTTTATACAGCAATAGTTAAAAAGTTTTTCTCATACAGAACAATCGTCAGTTTTATGCAGCAATAGTTAAACAGGTTTATACAGCAATAGTTAAAAAGTTTTTCTCATACAGAATAATAGTCAAACAGTTTACCGAGTCCCCCAGTTTTAACGAGTCTTTAAAAAAAAAAAAAAAAAAAAAAAGAATAATTTGAAAGCCAGCTTATCTCACTCAGAACCTTCTCTGCAGAAGGTGGGTGTGAAGAAATTCCACATGGCCCCTCCCTACTCTGTTAGAGGAGGCAGAGGGAGGGGAAGGCAGCTAGCATTTATGTCAGGCTACTAGGTACTTAATGCAGAGAATAGTGAGTCGAAGACAAAATACCCTACCCCCACCCATCTTCTAGTGATTAGGGTGTGGGGACATTTGGGGCATTTAGAAAGGTCAGACCCTAATTGGAGATAAGCGACTCCAGGGGGTTGGGCAAGTAGAGAGAGATTGGAACTTTACATAAAATTCAGGTGTTAATTTAGCCATTCTCTAAAAGGCAGCTTGAGGGAGAGTCTATTCCTATTCTATATCCCTGGCTTCCTGGACTGAAGCCAGAGAAATTCAGGCAAGAAAGAGATAGTTTAAGGAAACTGAGGCTGTAAAAAAAGAACTGTTGCACCAGAACAGAGAAAGATTCTAATGAGGCGCCAAATTAAAAGTAGTTAAGGAGTGCTTTTTAATTAGTTTCAATTACTTTAATTCACCCCTGCCTGCCTGCAGTCAGGATGGGGGAAAAAAAAAGGAGAAATCAAAAGAAACTATTTTCACTCTCAACAATTAATTTGACTGAATTCAGAATTTTGTTCCCCAGCCCAAATTACAAAGATGTCCTTTCTGAAGTTCTAGACTGGCCAGGACCAGAACTTGGAAAGGGCATCTTTTAATTGTTGGGAGGTGGCATAGTATACCAATTGAGAGAAATAGAGAGTGGGCTAGGAGCTCCTGAGACAGAAAAAGGCTTGAACAGTTTAAATTCTCTGTCTAGGCTTTAGAGAGCAGTTAAGTATTCCCTATGGCTTAGAAAGAAAATGGGCAGTTTTAAAATCCTATATCCAGGCTAGAGAGCATGGTCTAATGCAGGATGACTAAATCAGAGAAATCGAGTCCTGTTTTAAAAAGTATGGGACAAGCTAGTTCTCTGAGAGTGCTGGAAGTCTTGGATTCTTTAAGAACCAGGTAAAAGCTATGGGAGGGGGTTCAGAATTGCTGCAGAGTACCTTTTTAAAAGTGAATAGGAGACTTTTCTAGAGATCTTGAAAAGAGTCCCCAAATCTCCCCACTGTACCCTGAGAAGGGGACAGGATGGGAGCATTTAGATATCAGGTTAAGCCACATGGGAGAGGTTGGGAAAGAGAGAGGATGGGGCAAGGGAGAGATGTTATCTTACCCAGTGCTTCTCAGATGGCAAAGGTGAAGGCTCACATAGTTGGATAGATACACATCTCCAAGTTCACCCCGATCCATTAACCGTCTCCTCGTGGCTACAGCCTGACCACTTCAGTGGAATTCAAGAGGGCTCAGACACAGATTTCTCCCCCAGAAGAGATCAAGGAGACTGCCGGCCTGGGACCCGGGAGGGATGGCCACATGGTGGGGGAGAGGGGTGAAGAGACACTCTCCCATGTGTAGGAGTTGCAGCCTGAGGGAAGGCTTTTCTGGCGAGATAAAGGGATTAGAAATGCCTTGGAAAAGGTAGTCTCCACGGGAAACTTTTGACTCGCACCCCAAACCTGGTCTGGGTACCCTATGTTTTAGAGATAGTGAGACGAGGGTAGGAACACGAATTTTCTTCCCAGAAGCTGCTCGGAACTGCTAAGGACAAAAATTGGTTCTGAGAGACATGAAAAGGTTAAGGTTTGTTTTCGGGGTAACAATTTTCTGGGTCCCCATGAGGGCCACCAACTAATGAGGGAAAGGAAAAGGGGAATCCCATTTCTCGGTGCATAGATAATCCCATGAGGCACAGCGTCCCCTGTAAAATGAATTTACAGGCCCAAAAACCTAGATTGATAAAAGGTTTATTGTAGGAATTTGGAAGTAAAGTTAAGTTAGAAAGATGCCAGGGCCAGAGGTGGCCGCTGGGTGGGCAGGAACCCTTACATGGCTGGAAATATACCATGTGTTGGCTGGGAGGGTGCCTGCCAAGAGGGCGTTCCGGCTCATTTCTTTTATACCTAGAAGATGATGGCCGGTACCCTTAAGTTCTTGGAGGGCTTTTCAGTTAGCTCAGATCAGGTGAGGGCTGGGGGAAGCTGAGCTGATGGTGTGGCTGGGCCTGGATATTCAAAGGGTGCCTTTGACCAGGATTTATGAATCAAGGTCAGCCATGGGTTGGGCAATTAGAAAGGAAACTTAAAGGAACCTCAACCCCCATCAACACTATTAGACTTTGGTCAAAGACTACAAGTCACAATGATAAATGAACTAATAATATAATCACTACTCAAAAAATAGCTGTCTCCAAAACAAATGAAATTGGTATATCTATTGTATTAAGTCTACTTTTTGGCGGTTTTAAGTTTTGACTGAAATGAATTCACAAATATAGTTGATATATCGCTAGCCTTCTCAGTGGGTGTGGGAGGGGCTGAAAGAAGACAAGGAATTTAGAACTCAAAATGTTTAAGAATGTTGAAAATAGTTATTTTTAACTCAAAAAATAAAATTTGACTCAAAATGTAAAGACTGGAGCAGCAAAGAAAACATGATAAATATTTGGGGCCCAACATGTCCCCAAAATTCTTTGTACTCTTAGGATTTTGTGCATTTTTATTATAAAGATCTTGGGGCTCTACATGAAGACCCACTGCTAAGAACTAGGAATAATAGAGAAAGGGAAAACTTAGTTTAATTAATGGGCATGACAACACCAATCAACCAATAAACATTTATTTATCAATCACTATGGCAGGGCAAAGTTATTAGAGTTGGAAATGATGAGGGTTGAGGTCCCTTTAAGATTCCTTTATGATTCCCAGCCCTCCCCCCCCCCCCATGGCTGAAGAAACTAGGATCTTTGATTCACAAATCCTGATCAAAAAGCACCCTTTGAATTCCAATGTGAGCTTTCCTAGCCCCCACTGGATCTGAGCTAACTTGGGCTTTCCCATCCCCCACTATCTGCTCAGGTTTCCCTAACCCCCACAAACAGCTTCTTATCTAAAAACCCATTGAATTCTATTCAATGCTAATCCTGGCTGAAAGCAGCCAGGAGCCTGGAACTCCACCCACCTTTAAGATCACTAAGAGCCTCCATTATAAAAAGGGGGAACACTGGAGCCCAATTCTTTTGCAGGAGCCCAAACGTGGCATTCTTATGCCAGCCATGCCAAGGGTTCCTGTCCTCCCAGCGACCAGCTCTGGCCCTGGTGACTTTCTACCTTTACCCTTACTTCCAAACCCCTACAATAAACCTTTTTTAATCAATCTAGGTTTTCAGGCCTGTAAATTCCTTTACAGGGGACTCTGCGCCATCAATAGACTGCATTTAACTATGTATCCTTGCACCGAACCAAAAGTGGTTACCCCTTACCTAATTCTCATCAGAAATACTAAAGAGGCAAAAGAAAAATCCTGTCTTTGAGTATCTTATGATCAAATGGGGGAGATATTGGGCAAACTACGCTACATAAACTATAAACAGGATAAATTGAAAATAAACAGCATAGAGAAAGCATAATTCAAAGCAATCTCTTCTACAGAGCTGTATTTTAATGAGGATTTAAGAAAGTTATTAAAGCTTAAAACTGCACTGAGACTTTTGGAACACTACAATTGTTTTTTCAACTGATTTTATTGATGTTTTTGGGAGATTAGGTTTTTTTTTTTCCTTTTTACATCACTAAAATTTCTCTCCTCTGTTGCCTCTCAGAGATCTATTCCATATATAATTCATCGTTACATCTAATTACTGATGGACAAAGGGAACTATGTAAGATTAGAATATTTTGATATAAATGCAATATAAATAAAAAGACCTTTCCTCTTTTCTACCTTAATCCTTTTTTTCTTTTCTTTCCTTTTTTTTCTCGAGTTGAAATTGGAATTAGCTGACTGACACCCCAACAAAAGTATAAATAAAGTTGTGGGTTGTTTAAAATTCTCCTTTTATTCTCAGTGAGATTGGAGCTAGAAATTGGGAGTGATGTAAAGATTTACTTCTAGAAATATATCAGACAGTAACTAGCTGTGTGACTGGACACACAATTTCCTCAAATGTCAAATGGGGATCCTGGAGAAGGAAATAGCAAATCACTCCAGTATCTTTTCCAAGGAAACTACATAAAAATGGAGTCACAAAGAGACAGACAACAAAATAACTTTACAGGATTTAAGATTGTTTTAAGTCATAATTGAACAAGATGAAATGAGATCTCTCAGGACAGTTGTGAAAATTGAATAAGGCTTCATCTACTTCAGAGTTGGAGTAGGCCTGAAGGTCCTTGAGCATTGACTCAAGGGCATATCTAAGTCCCCTTCCTGCTATCCTGATCTTGATACTGAGGAGTCAGATTTTCTGGGTCGTCTTCTTTGTCTTTATATTGGGCCAGGTATTATGTTCTGCTGCCTCCAGATTCTATCCTTGATACTCCTAAAAAATTTGTCAAGATAACCAAGTTGCTGTCACCCCCAATCTTACATTCTTATTAACCTACACCATTCTAAACAGTGGCTCCTTTTAAATCCCACTGTCAGTTGCTGATCCTACCTTTTTTCTTAGTGAAATATAGTCATAGTATCTTTATTCTGTTTTGAATGTCTCCATCATGCCTTCCACCCCCAGGAAATTCTGAGGGAAGCTCTTATCTTGAGAGATTGAACATGGATGATACTCATATTTCATCAGTACTCTGCTTCTCTGTATTGGATCTTTTGACTAAAGGGCAGAGCCATGGTCTGCAGGGTTTCCATTTAAAGATTCAATACACTCTTTCCCTCATTTCCTGCCCTTGGAACTTATTATGCCTTTATAAGACATTTTTTCCTCTATGCCATTCAACTTCTTTTATGTGTTACCTTTCTCCATTAGATTGTAAACTCCTAACTTGCCACAATTGAAGAGGAAATTAGAGCAATAATTAGGAATTACTTTGCCCAACTTTATGCCAACAAATTCTATAACTTAAATGAAATGGAGGAATACCTCCAAAAATATAGCTTGCCCAGATTAACAGAGGAAGAAGTAAATTGGTTAAACAATCCAATCTTAGAAAAAGAAATAGAACAAGCTATTAATCAACTCCCTAAGAAAAAATCCCCAAGACTAGATGAATTTACACATGAATTCTACCAAACATTTAAAGAACAATTAACTCCAATGCTATATAAACTATTTGAAAAAATAGGGATTGAAGGAGTCCTATCAAGTTCCTTTTATGACACAGACATGGTACTGATACCTAAACCAGGTAGGTTACAAACAGAGAAAGAAAATTATAGACCAATCTCCCTAATGAATATTGCTGCAAAAATCTTAAATAAAATATTAGCAAAAAGATTACAGAAAATCATCCCCAGGATAATATACCATGACCAAGTGGGATTTATACCAGGAATGCAGGACTGGTTCAATATTAGGAAAACTATTAGCATAATTGACTATATAAATAACCAAATTAACAAAAACCATATGATCATCTCAATAGATGCAGAAAAAGCATTTGATAAAATCCCACATCCATTCCTATTAAAAACACTTGAGAATATAGGAATAAATGGACTTTTTCTTAAAATAATCAGGAGCATCTATTTAAAACCGGCAGTAAGCATCAATGCAATGGGAATAAACTGGAACCATTCCCAATAAGATCAGGAGTGAAACAAGGTTGCCAACTATCAGCATTACTATTCAATATTGTATTAGAAATGCTAGCTTTGGCAATAAGAAAAGAAAAAGAGATTAAAGGAATTATAGAGTAGGTAATGAGGAAACCAAGTAATCACTCTTTGCAGATGATATGATGGTATACTTAGAGAACTCAAAAGATTCTACTAAAAAGCTATTAGAAATAATCCACAACTTTAGCAAAGTAGCAAGATACAAAATAAATCCACATAAATCCTCAGTATTTTTATACATCACCAACAAAATCCAACATCAAGAGATACAAAGAGAAATTTCATTTAAAATAACTGTCAATAGCATAAAATATTTGGCAATCTATCTGCCAAAGGAAAGTCAGGAACTATATGAGCAAAATTACAAAACACTTTCCACGCAAATAAAATCAGATCTAAACAACTGGAAAAATATTAAGTGCTCTTGAATAGGTCAAGTAAATATAATAAAGATGACAATGCTACCTAAACTAATCTATTTATTTAGTGCTATACCAATCAGACTCCCAAGAAACTATTTTAATGACCTAGAAAAAATAACAGCAAAATTTTTATGGAAGAACAAAAGGTCAAGAATTTCAAGGGAACTAACAAAAAAAAAAAGATCAAATGATGGCAGCAAAGCAGCTGTCACCAAAACCATTTGGTATTGGTTAAGAAGTAGACTAGTTGATCAGTAGAACAAGTTAGGTTCACAGGACAAGATATGTAGTGAGCTGTCGTCTCCAGAAGCTGCTGGATCTCTCTCTGGGAAGAGATCTGCTGTGTCTTCTACTCAAATCTCTCCGACAGATTCTTCTTCCTGTAACGAACCGTTGTCTCCAGGCAGTTGCTGTTAACTCTTGTCCAAAGAAGTGACTTCCCTTCCTGCAGAGAGCCCCGTCAAGCCTGATGCAATTCAGAGAGTCTTCTTCTTTCTCTGAGAGTCCTCTCTTTTATTCTCCCAGAGAATGGGCGTGGGATAATGCAAGGGCTTCTGGGAAGAACCACCCCAGCCAATGAGCTTGCCCCCTCTATCAAGTCAACCTGAGTTCTCACCTTGTAATTGTCCAGAAAACCTGAATTCTCACCTTGTCACTGTCCAGACAACCTCAGTTCTCACTTAGTAATCCTAACATCTCCCCCTTTCTTTTGATTTAGAACATAGGACAGTCATGACCTTGAAACATAAATCCATCAATATGGGAAGTATTACAGATAATTACATAAATGACCTTGAAACATAAATCCATCAATATGGGAAGTATTACAGATAATTACATAAATTACATAAGCATATAGTAACATAGTAACATAACACATGCTAGAAGTATATAACATAATCATAAATTGAAAATTTATAAATGTCCATAAGTCCATTGTCCATTAGTCTCATCTTGTGTGAGGAAGTCCAATGATTCCTGCTGGTTTTAAAGTTCTTTAACAGTCTTCTTATTATCCATGCTCTTTCAGTGTCAGATGTTTCTTAGATCTTCTCCTTTATTTTGAGGTCTTTCTCTTTTTCTGTCTCTCTCTGATGGACAAGGCGAATATGACTCGTTGGCACCCATCTGATTCCTTCTCCTGCTGAAGAAATACAAGCAAACCCTCTCCCCCAGGCAGTTAACCTATCTGGTCCCTTCCATTCACCACTTTCTGGATCTCTCCACATCACCTGGCGATTATCTAAGGACAGTGGAGATGCTCTCACTGGACACTGCCCTTCTGGTGGGTTATAAAACCTGTCTGCTGGAGCCAGTGCATCTTTGTCAAAAATTAGAAAATTAATGGTATAGAGAACTAAATTTAGAAGTTCCCTAGGGCTACCTGTGGCTCCCCCTTTCTTTTGTTTTTGGAGGAGTGTCTTAATATCTCTGTTTCTTCTCTCTACTATTGCCTGCCCTTGAGGATTAAAGGGTATGCCCGTGGTATGTAAAATCTTATACTGTGCACAAAAGTGTGTAAAATGTTTGGACGTATATGCAGGTCCATTGTCTGTTTTTATTGCTTGTGGCACACCCATAATTGCAAAAGCCTGTATAAGGAATTCAGTGACCACTCGGGCTGTCTCTTTTGCTGCTGGCATTGCAAATGTGAATCCTGAAAAGGTGTCTACCACGACATGAATAAAAGATAGACGACCAAAAGATTTATAATGGGTCACATCCATTTGCCAGATTTCATTGGGTCTCAAACCACGAGGATTCTTCCCTGGAGGGAGTGTAGGAGCATGGAAAGGAAGACAAGCTGTACAGCTTTTTACTATGCTCCTAGCTTCCTCTCTTGTGATTCCAAATTGTAAACGTAAAGCTCGAGCAGCCTGATGATATTTAGAATGAGATTCTTGCGCTTCCTGAAATAAAGGACTACTGGCTAACATGGTTAGAAGGCTATCTGCCATTGAATTTCCATCAAAAATAGGACCTGGGAGTCCACTATGTGAGTGGACATGCAAGATATAAATCTTGCCTGGATGTTTTCTCACTTGCTCTTGAAGTTCCTTAAAGAGCTGATAAATATTGGAGGCTGCAAATTTTATTTGGGCTGTGGCAATTCTTTGTACTACACCTACTGAATAGGCTGAATCAGTAATTATATTTACGTCTCCTGGGTAATAAGTGAGAGCTAGCATGATAGCAAATAATTCATTCTGTTGAGTGGATTGAAAAGGAGTCCTGATTACTCTCTTTATGGTTAAATCATGAGAGTATATGGCACAAATATTTTCTTTGGAGGCATCTGTAAAGATTGTTGGTCCTTTAAGAGGAACCTTAGAAACCTTTTCTTCAAAAATCCATCGCCAATTATGTAGTAGCCGGGTAATCTTTAATGGAGATCCATGTGCAAAATTTGGAGCGGTGGCTAATAAAATTTGCCATTCTGGGATGGTCTCACAGCATACATTAATCTGTGCGTTAGTATAGAATGTGTATATTTTTTCAGGACTTATCCCAGATAATTGTGTTACTCTCTTAATAGCCTTTAATAAAATCCTAGCCACAAGCACTGGGTAAGGTGTAAGGCTTTGTTCTGGTTGTGCTGGGAGGTTCACCCACTCAATCACTCTATCTCCTTGGTGAAGGACTGCTGTGGGTGCCTCTTTTGTAGCAAAAACTGATATTTCCAAAGGTTTTTGAGTGACTCTTTCAACCACATTGGATAAAGCCAGTTCAACTTCTCTCAAAGCCTTTTGTGCTTCTTTTGTAAGCTGGCGTGGTGAATTTAAAGCACTGTCTCCCCTTAAAATGTCATATAGTGGTTGTAGTTGATTGGTAGTTAAGCCTAACACTGGACGCATCCATTGGATATCTCCTATTAATTTTTGAAAGTCATTTAAGGTGTTCAACTTCTCTGTTCTTAAAGAAAGCTTTTGTACTGTGAGTGTCTTAGGATATACTTCATATCCTAAATATTGAAAAGGAGCATGTCTTTGAATTTTTTCTGTAGCTATATGCAGTTTGTAGTACTTTAATGTTTCCATGGTCCTTTGTAGACATGCCTCTAACATTTGTTCCTCAGGTGCACATCCCAAAATATCATCCATATAATGTAACAATATTACTTTTGGAAAGGCTTTTCTTACTGGAGCAAGAGCAGCTGCAACATACATTTGGCACATAGTAGGGCTGTTTTTCATTCCCTGTGGCAAAACTGTCCATTCATATCTTTTATAAGGCTCAGCCAAATTAACACTAGGCACTGAAAAAGCAAATCTTTTCATATCCTCCTTATCTAGAGGAATAGAATAGAAACAATCCTTAATGTCTATAACCCATAGAGGCCATTCTCTTGGCAACTGAGTAGGAGATGGAAGTCCAGGCTGAAGAGTTCCCATAGTTTCCATCTGTTCATTTACTCTTCTTAGATCAGTTATCATCCTCCATTTTCCAGATTTCTTTTTCACCACAAATACTGGGGAATTCCAAGGACTTAGAGAAGGCCGCAAGTGTCCTTGGTCAAGTTGTTCTTGCACTATGTCTAATAAGGCCTGAATTTTATCACTTCTTAAGGGCCACTGTTCTACCCACACTGGTGAATCAGTCTTCCACTGAATAGGAACTGGTGAAAGTGCAGGTAGGCCTTCAACAGCAGCCCTGCCTAAAAAGCCGAAGTGCTTATTTGTAATCCTATCTGCTGTAAAATGTCTCTTCCCCACAGATTGATGGGGATTTTTTCAACCACAAAAGGAGTAAAAGCTCCTGTTTCTCCTTCAAATACCCATCTCAAAGGTCTAGCACTAACTTCTGCTGCTATTGATCCTCCCACCCCAGACATATAGGTGTCTGCTTTAATCTTTGGCCAGTGAACGGGCCAATTGGCACCTCTAATAACTGTACGATCTGCACCCGTGTCTACCAATCCTTCAAATGGTATTCCGTTTATATAAATAGTAAGCATAGGTCGGTCAGCTGTCACAGCTGCTGTCCAATATATTCCTGGATTTTGTTCATTGGAGTCAAAATCTAGGCGACTATCACTAGGTTGCTTATTAGGGGTCCGTAACAATAAGCCTGATGCTACTACTTCTCCTGGTTGATAAATCACACGTTGTCTGCCTGTGTTAGTGACTGGGATATTAGATACACGTTCTCCAGTCTCCCACATCAGTGTATGGATGGACACTGTTTTGTAGGCACTCTCAGAAGGTGAAATGGTCAAGCCTACTGTGCCTGGAGGCAAAGGATCCATAGGCTCAACAGGAACAGATTTCACTTCTCCAGGGAGTATCTCGGTAGTCTCTACTGCACACAACTCTATTTTTCCTAATTTCAATCCCTTTCTTCCATCTGATTGCCTTTTGGCTGATTGATCGTGTCTTAAAATTCTCTGGATGTAACCTCGGCTGCCATCATGCCCCACGTTGGGCGCCAAGTGTAGTGAGCTGTCGTCTCCAGAAGCTGCTGGATCTCTCTCTGGGAAGAGATCTGCTGTGTCTTCTACTCAAATCTCTCCGACAGATTCTTCTTCCTGTAACGAACCGTTGTCTCCAGGCAGTTGCTGTTAACTCTTGTCCAAAGAAGTGACTTCCCTTCCTGCAGAGAGCCCCGTCAAGCCTGATGCAATTCAGAGAGTCTTCTTCTTTCTCTGAGAGTCCTCTCTTTTATTCTCCCAGAGAATGGGCGTGGGATAATGCAAGGGCTTCTGGGAAGAACCACCCCAGCCAATGAGCTTGCCCCCTCTATCAAGTCAACCTGAGTTCTCACCTTGTAATTGTCCAGAAAACCTGAATTCTCACCTTGTCACTGTCCAGACAACCTCAGTTCTCACTTAGTAATCCTAACAAAGATAGTCAATAACTATAGTAATCTAGTGTTTGACAAACCCAAAGATCCCAAGTTTGGGGATAAGAATTCACTATTTGACAAAAACTACTGGGGAAACTGGAAATTAGTATGGAAGAAACTAGGCATGGACCCACACTTAACACCATACACCAAGATAAGATCAAAATGGATTCATGAACAATACTCAAAAAGTTATCAAACTGTGCATACCTTTTGATCCAGCAGTGTTACTACTGGGCTTATATCCCAAAGAGATCTTAAAGAAGGGAAAGGGATTTGTATGTGCAAGAATGTTTGTGGCAGCCCTCTTTGTAGGGGCCAGAAATTGGAAACTTAAGTGGATGCCTGTCAATTGGAAAATGGCTAAATAAATTGTGGTAATATTATGTAATATTATTGTTCTGTAAGAAATGACCAACAGGATGATGTCAGAAAGACCTGGAGAGACTTACATGAACTGATGCTGAGTGAACTGATCAGGACCAAGAGATCATTATATACTTCAACAACAATACTATATGATGATCAATTCTGATGGATATGGCCATCTTCAACAATGAGATGAACCAAATCAGTTCCAATTGAGCAGTAATGAACTGAACCAGCTACACCCGGGAAAGAACTCTGGGAGATGACTATGAACCACTACATAGAATTCCCAACACCCCTATTTTTGTCCGCCTGCATTTTTGATTTCCTTCACAGGCTAATTGTACACTATTTCAAAGTCTGATTCTTTTTGTACAGCAAAACAACTGTTTGGACATGTATACATATATTGTATTTAATTTATACTTTAACATATTTAACATGTATTGGTCAACCTGCCATCTGGGTGGGGGAGAAGGAGGAGGAAAAATTAGAACAAAAGTTTGGCAATTGACAATGTAAAATTATCTATGCATATATCTGATAAATAAAAACTATTAAAAAATAAAATACTGAAAAAAACTATTAAAAAACTATTAAAAAATAAAATACTGGAAAAAATGGGTTCATGATATAGGCATAAACAACAAGATTATAAATAAATTAGAGGATCATAGGATAGTTTACCTCTAAAACCTGTGGAAGTACTAGAGATCATTATCAATCACAAAATAGAAAATTTTAATTATATCAAGTTAAAAAGCTCTTGAACAAACAAAACTAATGCAAACAAGAAGGGAAGCAATAAACTGGGAAAACATTTTTACAGTTAAAGATTCTGATAAAGGCCTCATTTTCAAAATATATAGAGAATTGACTCTAATTTATGAGAAATCAAGTCATTCTCCAATTGACAAATGGTCAAAGGAAATGAACAGACAATTTTCAGATGATGAAATTGAAACTATTTCCACTCATATGAAAGAGTGTTCCAAATCACTATTGATCAGAGAAATGCAAATTAAGACAACTGAGATATCACTATACACCTTCAGATTGGCTAAGATGACAGGAAAAAATAATGATGAATATTGGAGGGGATGTGGGAAAACTGGGACATTAATGCATTGTTGGTGAAGTTATGAATGGATCCAACCATTCTGGAGAACAATCTGGAACTATGCTCAAAAAATTATCTTGTTTGTGGCAGCCCTTTTCATAGTGGCTAGAAGCTGGAAGATGAATGGATGTCCATCAATTGGAGAATGGTTGGGTAAACTATGGTATATGAATGTTATGGAATATTATTGTTCTATAAGAAATGACCAACAGGAGAAATACAGAGAGGCTTGGAGAGACTTACATCAACTGATGCTGAGTGAAACGAGCAGAACCAGAAGATCATTATACACTTCAACAATGATACTGTACGAGGATGTATGCTGATGGAAGTGGATTTCTTCAACATAGAGAAGAGCTAATCCAATTCCAATTCATTAATGATGGACAGAACCAGCTACATCCAGAAAAGGAACACTGGGAAATGAATGTAAACTGGTATTTTTACCTTCTGAATACAATTCTTCCTGTGCAACAAAAAATTCGGTTCTACACACATATATTGTATCTAGAATATACTGTAATATATTTAACATATATAAGACTGCTTGCCATCTGGGGGAGGGGGTTGGGGGAGGAAGGGAAAAAATCTGAATAGAAGTAAGTGCAAGGGATAATGTTGTAAAAAATTACCCATGCATATGTACTGTCAAAAAAATGTTATAATTATAAAATAAAATATAAATTAAAAAAAATTATCTTATTGTGCATACCCTTTGATCCAGCAGTGTTACTACTGGACTTATATCTCAAAGAGATATTAAAGAAGGAAAAGGGACATGTATGTGCCAAAATGTTTGTGGCAGCCCTTTTTGTAGTGGCTAGAAACTGGAAATTGAATGGATGCCCATCAATTGGAGAATGACTGAGTAGATCATGGTATATGAATGTTATGGAATATTGTTGTTCTGTAAGAAATGACCAGCAGGATGAATGCAGAGAAATTTGGAGAACCTTACATGAACTGATGCTGAGTGAAATGAGCAGAACAAGGAGATCATTATACACTTCAACAATAATATTATATGAGGATCCATTCTGATGGAAATGGCTATCTTCGACAATGAGTAGATCTGATTCAGTTCCAATTGATCAATAATGAACAGAATCAGCTACACCCAGAGAAAGAACACTGAGAAATGAATGTGGATTGCTTGCACTTTTGTTTTTCTTCCCAGGTTATTTTTACCTTCTGAATCCGATTTTTCTCGTGCAACAAGAGAACTGTAAGGATCTGCACACATACATTGTATCTAGGATATACTTTAACATGCTTAACACATATGAGATTGCCTGCCTTCTTGGTTTAGGGAGGGAAGGGAAAAATTGGAACAGAAGTGATTGCAAGGGACAATGTTGAAAAATTACCAATGCATTTGTTCTGTCAATAAAAAGCTACTAAAAAAAAAATTGTAAACTCCCTGAGAGCAAGAACTATTTTATTTTTATTTGCATTCATATACTGAACATTTAACACTGTGCCTGGTACACAGAAGGTACTTCATAAGTGTTTATTGATTTCACTAAGTGCTGTCAACTGTCTTTTAAGTATCCCATCTTTGGATAAGTCACTAGTATAGAGGATCACAATCAACGGGGAAACTCTGGGTGTGGTATAAGACCCTTCAGCCCAGAGGGAAACTTCTCACAATGTCTGGTTCAGCTCCCCATCTCCCCTAAGGGAAATACAACACAGATTGCCACTGCCCTTAGGGGAAATGGGGAGGTGAACCAGACATTACATTATATGTAATATATACATATATATGCATTAAATTATATGTAATGTCTTTGGGAATATAGACTTGGGGGGGGAAGGGTTTTTTTATTGAATCAAAGGGTATTCTTAGTTTTATAGCCCTTTATGGATAGTTTCAAATTTCTCTTCAGAATAATTGGATCAGTTCACAACTTCATTAATGCTCTCTGTGCTTTATTCTCTCAGTTTCCCTACATTCTCTCCAATATTCAATATTTTCTCTTTTTGTCATATTAGCCAACCTGAAAGGTTGATTACCTAGAGTTGTTTTAACTTACATTTCTCTATTAAATAGTGGTTTAGAGTAATTTTTTTTCATATGACTACAGATTGGAAAGTAATCATCATTAAATACAGCTTTCATCATACTTTGCCTCAAAAGCTCTAATAGCTCTCCATTGCTTGTGAGATAAAGCCCAAATTCATTCATATAACATTAAAATAATTTTATAATTTGGTCCCATTCTACTCCCTGATGTTCTAATCATCCTAGTGTATAATATATTTAAGTAAATCTTGTATTTTCCTTTCTCCAGGCTTTTAATCATATTGTTCCTACTACATGTCTTCCATGTCTTCCTACTGAAATTCTGTGCCCCTTATGGCCATCTTGAAACTCTTCTATAACTTCTTTTATTCAAAAGTACCCTCTTCATCCCCTGTATTCCCTATAATACTTTGTACCTCATTTGTGGTTCTTATCTCTCTCTATGTTATAATAAAACATAATAGTATAGTATGCCACACAAGCCTCTCTTTCTACATTAAAGAATATTATAGAGACATGTATACTTGTCTTCTCTCTATTCTAAACTCCTTGGGGAGTTTTGTATCCTCTACAAAGACCTAGCCATGATTGATATGACTTAATCTACCAAGCCATAATTAATGAGCAATAACCTACCAGAGATCAAAGTTTGTACCATCTATTAGATTTTGTCATTGAATTGCCAGAATTAACCAAATATGCCATAGCAGTTTTTTTCCTTAATTATAGGTTTATCAGATTGACCATATGATGATCTGATTGATTAAACTCTATTACTGCAATTATTCATATTATTAAAGAAAAAAGAAACAAACCTCAAGTCCATTATAAAATAATAGATTTTTAAGGCTAGGGATTAAAATAGCTTGAGAGAAAGCACTAATTTACTTTGATTTTTAAGTTAGCAGAGATAAAGAATTGTTTAAAAGCAATCCTACAATCACTTTCCAAAGATAAAGACAATTCTTTATTTCTTTATTAACCTGTGTCCTCAGCAATAGAAATATATTACTCATAGTAAAAAGAAAAATTTTATAAGGAAAACTTACACACACACACACATACTTAAATGCCCTTCAAGCTTTTAAGATATAACTCTTAAAATTTTAAAGCTACTATCCAAAAACACAAAACCAATTTATATTTGTTTTTAATGGAAGTGGTTTAAAATTATCTTATTTAGCATATGCTTAGGGACTAAAAAGAAGAGAGACAATTTTCCGAACTATTATTTGATGCTTAAGATATAAGTATTTATCTTTCCTCAAAAATATTTTTTTTCTTGTGAAGGGATGGATAGTCAACTTAGAACAAGGGTTCTTAACCTTTTTTTTTTTCTGGTCAGGTTAAGACCATATTTCTGAATCAAACAGAAGTGTGAACCATTTCTGAACAAAGCCTAGGTAACAATAACTCATCAAAAAGAATTTCAGCTAAATAGGCTGTGTGGAACAAATGACCTTTACCCAAATTAAAATCAGAGACTCTCAAGGTAAAAAGCAAAAAAGGATTTATTAGGATCTCACAAGAAAGGGCAACTCCCAATAGACAGCATTTCAGTTGAGGAGTGCAAAGTACAAACTGTGAAATACAAGATTAAGTGGACCCTAAGGTAGAAGCCTTCACCAAACTCTGACCTTTTCTCCCATTTTCTGGGGGAGTTCAGGTCTGTACTCTAAACATGGAAATTTATCCCAGAAACAAAAGAATACTAGTAAATAACATACTCTTTACCCATCAAGCACTTAAATGCTAATTAAGAAGTTGGAGAACAGGAGGGGAACTATTCATCAAAACAAAAGAATACCTGCAGCTTTTTAGCTATAGCTTAACTTGTAATATTGCAAAGTCTCAAGTCACAATTAAAGCACAGGTTGAAGCCACATCCTTCTGAGAGTCTTGATCAAAAAGTCTGTTGAGATTGGTTGAGGTACTTGGTCATGTGGATTTTTTATATAGCACATCAGTTCAGAATCTAAAAACTGATTCTTTACCTCCTTACTGCCTCGAGTTTCTCAAGTTTAACATTTTTGCCTATCACCAGTCTTGTCCTTACATTCATTTCATTCCCTCTAGGCTTGACCCAATAGACAGCTATTTTTATTCTATTGTATTTCTATTTATTTATCCTTTCATTCTTTTTCATCATCACTTGGTATCTGCTGTTCTGATTGAGTAAATACCTGCTGTAAGTATCCTTGCTTCAAGTATATCTTTCCCAGAGTCCCCTACTATCCACGGCCCTCTACAGGAAAACATTTTGTTAAACTTTAAAAAATATATAAATGCAAGGTGGGCAAATTTCTGAGAGGCTTGTTGCAGGCCATATATACATACTAAAAACACAAATTAAGCCCACCAGAAGAAAGGCAATGACTTTTCTCTTTACTTATGAAAATTTATGTATATAGCCAAATTCAAAGAATTTAGAGGCCCTGGAGGGAGTAAGGGGAACAGTGAGAACAAAACAAACAGTGTCTGAGACACTCAGATTTCTTTGCCAGAATTCCATAAAATAAAGTTTAGGGACACAGGATCCTTATAAGGGAATTAAGTTAGAAGCATAAAGACTTTCTAATTGTATGCCAGATAGAGGCTTGTATCAACATGATACAATAGTAAGAAGAAAGTTTAGAATTCAGATTAAAACTTGTCATGGTACTATGGCTAGCTTTTGACTCTTTCCAGAGTATGATAGCTAGTCTTGGCTTTAATTAATGAGTTTTTAGGCCACCCTTATCAAGAAGAGACTTTTTATTTTATGTACCCTAAAAAACAGATTAGATGACTTGCATCATAAAGAGATAAAGCCTAGAATTAATGAGCTCAAATAACCTTGAAACCAATGGCTGTTAATGTTGACATGTAACAGAAAGCATTGCCTGTCAGATACTATATATTCACCATAATCACTTACTTGTCCAGCAAAGATTGCTTGAAATCATTGAGGAGTAGATGAAGTTGGAACAGCACCATGACATCATTAGAAGAAATAATCAACCCTGCAAAGTTGTGGTTGCTATCTTCATACATGTAAATTGACCCCACATATTCTTTATATATGTGCCTTTCAATTTCTGTTCCCTAGTTCTACATTCTCTTCCTATAAATGTTAAATATATTTATAGGATCATTTATCACCGACATTTTGAGCAGGAGAGGAATCAAGAATGGACATTCTTGTTCTCTTCCTTAATATGCTATTTCATTAAGTGCCTTTCCTTCAATTAATAAGGCCCTTTTTCTGGCCAGAAAAAGTAAACATATTTGGTAGTAGCTCAAAATCTCTCAGGTTTTTTGAGCAAATGTGGAGCTACAGAGATTTATGAAAATGGGGTAGGAAAGAATGACTGTAAGTTAGATTATGATCTTTTTTATCTACTCTCTCAAGTTTTATAGATAAGGAATTTGAGAGCCTAAGAGACAAAATGATTTGTCAATGACATAACTAGTTGTGGTATAGCTGAGACTAAAAATCACTTTTTCTACTTATGGTCCAATCTTCTTTTCATTATGCTGTGGGAAATTAATTATTTCTCTCTTATATTTGATAACTAACTATTTAATCAGAACCCACTTTTTTTTCCTTTATACTTCTTCATCCAGAAATCAACTAGTGTGGGAAGTCTCTTAAAGATTTACCTAATGACAAACAATTGGAAAATGAATGGTTGCCTATCAATTGGGGAATAGCTGAATAAATTATTGTATACATACACACACGTAATGGAATACTATGGTTCTATAAGAAATGATGAATAGGCTGAATTTCAAAAAGCCCAGAAAGACTTACATAAACTGATGCTGACAAAAGCAGAACCAGGAAAATATTATACACAGCAACAACAAGATTTTATGATAATTAACTAAGAAATTCTCAGCAATTCGGTGATCCAAAGCAATTCCAATAAACTTGGGATGGAAAAATGCCATCTGCGTCCAGAGAGAGAACTATGGAAACTGAATGCATATCAAAGCATACTGTTTTCAACTATGGGATGCTAACTCTATGAAATGTCCAATCTGTGTGATGCTCTTAGTAGACACATTGCACTGACTCTCATAGAGATCATGAAAAATAAAAGAACGAAAGAAAAACAGACACTGGTATTATCAAGTGAAGAATCAGAATGAAAGTGTGGATCTTTATTATCATTAACCATACCCTTAAATGTTTTCTAATTACAGTGTTACTAAGAAAACAAAAAGGAAAACAAAAAGTAAATAAATCAGTCAGTATAGGAAGGGACTATGTGGATACTGGGTTGAAGGAAAAGATTTTAGCATATTCAAACAGTCTTTCCTCCTTGCCATCCTGATATCAAATCACTCTGCAATTCTGTTCTCATCTGCTTCAAGCATATCTGTTCCTAAAACAACCTACTTCCACAGACCAATGGCCAAATTCTTGTGAGGGTATGATTACCTGGGAGGGCAGATTCACCCTTTTTTTGTTGTTGTTAGTGTCGTTTTGTTTTTCTTTTTCATGACTTTTCCCTTCTGCTTTGATTTTTTTCCCCCAAAATTGCCTCAAATGGCAATATGTTTAAAATGAATGAATATATATAATCTAAAATAAATTAAATTTTAATTTTAAAATAATGCATTAAAAAAAAAAAAGATTTATCTAGGCCAAGATCTAAACAAACAGTAAAAGAAATTCTAATTTTAGGCATTTTATGGGTGTGTTCCTGCTCATTGTGGTTTTTGTGGCTTGTCTGGGAAGTTCAGATTTTCCCTTTTTGTCAGACAGGTGATATGGAAATTGATAAATCTCTTTTAAGTCAACATGTAGGTAATCCAAAATCAAGTACCACAAGACCATAACTTTAATATATAGCCCAGCTCTTATTATAATATTCATTTTCTTACTGACCAGAGTTGATTTTCACCTTTTTCAAAAGATTTTATAAATATGGAAAATTCTTTGGCTGCTGAGGGCACAATAAACTTGCTTTTGTTGATTCCTTTCTAGATATAGTCAGTAAAACATTATAATTAACCCAGAAATCTGGTCTCTTGAATTTATCTATATGCAAGAAATGACTTTTTCAGAGGATTTATTTATTTTAGAAAGAAAAAATGTCCTTTTTTGATCATTACTAGAAGAATATTTGGTATCTGATTTCATAAATGGGTGGGGACATACTATATTTTACCAGAATTATGGGATACAAAGAATTATGACATTCAGAGTACATCAGAGCTATACTCACAAATAAAAGCAGAACTGAAATTGAGTTTTTAGTCTCTTCTCATTTCAGAGTTTATAGCCAACTTGTGGTTGGGCATCTTATTTATATGGTATTTACATATCTCCTTTCCATAAATTATATTTTCCAGTTATTGCAAAGATGTGCTGAGCTTACTCTCTATCACCTCCCAGGTACAGATGTCAGGGAAGCATTTTTAGATATTATATCATTTTCCTGAAAGATACATTTCTTTTCTGATAAATTACTTGGAAAGCAGTTATAAAATCTTTCTCTTCCCTCCTTTCCTACACAGCAAAGTATTAATCATTTTATCTTTGTTACCTGCCTTAAAAGAATTATAATCCACTATGTTGCTTCTCAGTCCATTAATCTTTCCTCTATGGCAGTTTCCTGAAAGAAGATATTTCTAGAGCATGCTTTCCATTCCGGTCATCCTGTTAGGTTCTTTGGCCACTCATTTTAAACAACAGTTATAGCTCTCATCATCACCATACCCTTCAAACTTCCTCCCCACCCCTTAGGCTCCCTGTTGATATTTGGAGAAAAAAGTTAGGAAGATCATTTGCCTTGGTATTCTTTCATGAATCTGTGGTTACCAGCAATTCATGGAAAATTTACTCTAAAGTGGGGCTAACTAAAAGGGCTAAAAAAACTTGATTCGACTTTTGTAGATGTGTGTTCCCATTCTATGCAATTGGGGTCCACCCATTTTTGTAAGAATGGAAAATAAGTCTTTCCTGCTTAGTGGAGTTCTTGGTAAGATTTTTTTTTTTCTTACAGTTAGCAAACTGACCAAAAGATATTATATAAAATTGGCCTAAATAGGCAAGAATTATCACCATTGAGCCCCAGAAAGGGCCACAACAATCTCCTTAGTACAGATTTTAAACTATTCTTGCATTATAGATCTCTTTGGCAGTCTGGTGAAGTCTGTATGTTGTGCCCCAGTTGTCTTTTAATGTCCTGACCCAGTTTCCCTAATTGTCCTATTCAGTTACTCTGCCTCAGCTTATAACCATTCCCTCTTAATGTTCGGATAAAGGTCTTATATATTAGATCTTAGGCTATAATCATTCCCTCTTAATGTTTGATGGGATAAAGGTCTTTATCCGTTTTAGACATCATTAGAGTATCAGGAGCCTCTCCAGTACCTCTCATTATGTCATCTTAGGTGCCTCCCCCCATTAGGTCATCCCCATCCAGGTACCTCCCCCATTATGTCATCATTCTTGTTACCCTATAAAAGAATCTTGTATCTGACATTCACTGCTGAATTCTTTGAGACAATAGTTTCATTCAGCCCTGGGACCAAACCATGGATCCATTTGGTCCCAGTAAATCTCTCCCTTTCAAATAAATTATTAAATTGTTCTCTAATCTCTATCTCGCTCAGTTTCTCTGGCATTACATACAGACCCATTCTTAGAATACTGTTTCTAAATATATATAACACATGGGATTATAACGGAACAAATTAAATTGAAAAATAGTTATAAAAATAAAATTCTTAGACCTCAGATTAAGAACTCTTCCTTATTGTACCATTTTCTATTTCTAGTGTAGTTTGCTTATTTCCATAGTATAAGGAGAACAGTTTATGGGTGGTAGTATGATATGATGGAGATAGCCCTGTATTTGGAATTATTTGAACAAGATTCAAATCCTGATTTTGATGAGGTCTTCAGCATTAGATGTGGTTAGCAGAGGAATTTGAGATGGGCAGGAAGAAGGCATTGATAGAAATCAGTTTAGTTCCACGGTCTCACCCTCTGGGAGGTTCTCCAGCAGTCTCACCTTGCCATGTTCTGTCAGAAATCCCAGTCATGTCCCTGAAGTAAAAATTTCCCTCTAAAATGTGTTTATGGGCCATCCCCTGGCTGCTGCCTTCCTTTGAACCCTTCCCCATGCCACATGAAATCTCTCCTACTTCCACTGTGCTTCCCATACCCACTTCTCTTCCTTACAGCTAACTAACTCTAATAGGATGCTATGTCCCTTTCAGGATTTAGCCTGCCAGGTAAGGACATACCCCAACCTCCCTTTTTCCTGGGTAATTGTGAGTTTCCCTGAGGAACTGGTCTTTCAAATGTTCTCCCACTCTATTTCATATTTACCATTCCTAGTGTTTATTATATCCCTTCATTTTGTTTGTAACTTCAATACCAGAGAAACTGAGAGAAGATAGAGATTAGAGAGTATTTAATATTTTATTTGAAAGGGAGACATTTACTGGGACCAAATGGATCCATGGATGGTCCCAGGGCTGATTGAGGCTATCCTCTCTAAGAATCCAGCAGCTAATGTGTGCTTCCCATGAAGTATATATGCATGTGTTTCCAAGTGACCTGGGTAGACTGAGGCATGGGCTGAGTCAGAGCACTGAGAGCAGGAACAGTCTATCAGTCTGGTTCGGACAGGGTAGAGGGAGGCATCAGACATTCTGATAAGTATTTGTTGAATAGCAAAGGCTGACTTCCCAATACCAATAATAAACCTCTTTTTCCTGTCTAGTTTTTCGGGTTTTTAAATTCCTTTAGAAAGGACTTCTGTGCTCCCTGACAGGGGTTCCCACAACTCCCTACCTTGCGCCAAATCCTAGGGGGATTTAGGGGAGCCAAACCTCTTCATTTGGTTCCCTGAATCACGAACCTGCAGTAACCTCATCATTTAACTTCCTGATCATCAGGAACTCTAAACCTCATCAACAATATAGTTATATATTTCTTCCTCTAGTCTTCAGGGAAGATATCGGAGTGATCCTGAAGTCCCCTGACCCTCGAGTGCTATTGTTCTAACAATCTGCTTGTCAAGATTCCAAAATCTTCTAGCCTTAGGGTAGTCCCACAAACATTGCTGACTGTCAGATAGATAATTTGCTGGTCAGTGATAACCAAGTTCCTGAGACAATCGTGAATACACTACTCAAAGCTGGAAAATAAGTAACATGAATCTCTGGTCTGTGTCCTTTTCTTTCTCTTGGTTCTTTGCTAAATCCTTTTGGAACTTTAGCTTGCTTCAAATTGGTGTTATAATTGCAATAAATTTTGCCCCTTGACTTAGAGTTGGATTCAAGCCTGCAAAATCTTTCGAGAAATCTCGTGAAACAAGTTTGGACCCCAACCTTTTGGAGGCTCCTTTTGAACCTTTTGACCATCTAAGGCCCTTCAAGATCTAAATCTATGACCCTATTGTACATATAGGCAGCGAGGTGGCACAGTGGATAGGATGCCCAACCTGGAGTTGTTGAGGGATGAAACACCCTAACAGCATTTGGAGGTCCCCAGGTCAGTGTTGTAAGTATTGCAAAAAAAAAAAATTTCACAGTCCCAGTCTCCAAGTTAAATTGGCAAAAAATGGTTTATTTTGTCACTGAGAATTCTTAACAGGCTAGGTTCCTGATTAGAAAATAGCAAATGACTGAAAGGCCCAGTTCAATTTTATCTAGTCTTCTATTACCTGAGAATAAGGAGTACATGTTGATTCTATGATCAGAGGCTAATGATCAATCTCCAGATGAATTAAGAGTGGTGCCCTAGGGAATAATCTCCAGATGAATTAAGAGTGGACAGTGATGGGCTAAGGAGTAATCTCCAGGTGAATTAAGGGTGGTGATCATCCTAGGAGTTTCCTGAGGCTAGAAGCTAAGGAGCGGTCAGAATTAGGATGGTTTCCAAAGCCAGAAGATTCAGAGTTTCCTGATCCAGGCCGCCCCCTAAAAATCAGGGAACCAAAGAATCCTATTACATCAGAGTCAAGAAGATTCATCTTCCTGAATTCAAATTGATCTTCAGACACTTGCTAGCTATATGACTCTGGGTAAGAAACTTAAGTCTTTTTGCCTCAGTTTCCTAATCTATAAAATGAGCTGTAGAAGAAAATGAAAAATCACTCCAATATCTTTGCCAAGAAAATCCCAAACAGGGTCACAAAGAGTTGGACACTACTGAAACAACTGAACAACAATCATACATGTAAGTAAAATCTTAAATATATGCTATTCTTTTAAGATTTGGGGGAGGGCCCTTTAAGGAAGTTCTACAAAGGAACATCTAGTATTTTATCATGGTTTTCCTTGACAAATTCCCTACAGGCTGGTTTCCTTAAGTCATGAATAAGCAATTTCTGATTGCTAAATACATAAAATGCTCAAGTGTTCCCCTATAAATAACAAATAATGAAATTCTCTTTATATTCTTTACATGC
Source organism: Sminthopsis crassicaudata (assembly GCF_048593235.1). Taxonomy (NCBI): domain Eukaryota; kingdom Metazoa; phylum Chordata; class Mammalia; order Dasyuromorphia; family Dasyuridae; genus Sminthopsis; species Sminthopsis crassicaudata. Next base: position 591,434,315 of record NC_133618.1, on the reverse strand, counting down.
AATAGCCCTGAGAAAAATCTTAGAAACATTTTATCACAGAACATTCTGCTGTTAGATGCTCCACCAAGATATGATGAATTACAAAACTTTCAACAAATAGTGCCATATCTTCAGAACTAACTCATGAAGGCCATCAATAACTGTGGTCAAGTCTATGGCAAAGAGAAAAACGGCTTAGTCATTGAATTATTGATGATATGTTAAGTCTAATTCCAGTTTTACCAAATATACATTAGAAGTCAGAAAGTTACTTATTTCTCAAGATAGGGAAGAATTTCCCCAAAAATTAGAGATGTCCTAAAATAACATTGTCTGCTTTGTAAGGTCCTGAATTATCTGATAGCTTCTTAATTAAGGATATATTGGAAGGGATTCTAATATCAAGCAGAATTTGAAATAAATTACATTTTCTACTATATCATAAGAACCACTGGACTTTTCTGACTTGCACTTGAAAACTTCCATATGTATTATCTCCTCCATTTGAAAGTGAGCTCTTTGAAAGGGGAAGTCTTCTTTTTTTGTCTGTATCACCAACACTTAGCATAGTGCTTTTCACATAGTAAGTACTTAATAAAAACTTGATTTAATCATTCATTTTCTGTCTCTGCTAGTTCATGATTTTATGTCAGTAGACATTTATTTGGAAAAAGCATAATATAAATATGCCCAGTGTATTTCCAATAAGTAAAGAAAATTATTTACCGTTAGAATCCTTACTTTTCTCAAGTAAATCATTGTCCAAAAATTTTGAGTCCTTGGTCCTAGGTAGCTAGACGGGTGTTGACAGGAGAGAGCCTGAATTACTGTCCAATTACTGTCTGGGAGAAGGGAGAAGTATTGATATGGTTATCAGTGAACCTTTTATTCTTAAGTAGGTCTTTGGTTCCTTGTCAATTCCTTGCCCAGACAAACCCCAAAGTTATTGTTTATAATTAGAGGGCCAAGTAATGATGTTTAATGATGACAATTTTCCCCCTTTATATAAAAGAATAAACAGGTATTGTAATTCCCTGTTAAAGTCCTTTATAAAAAATTAATTTAGTCTGTCTTAGGTTTTCTGGGTTCATTAGGAACGAACTAATGAACTTACTAGGATTTAGTCTATCTAATGGAGTCTTTCCCCAAGTTAATATTGCATGTGGGACAGTGACCCTAATCAGACATTTTCAAGATAAAAAGAAAAAAAAAAAAAAAGATTTATTACGATCTTTCAAGAAAGGGCAACTCCCAACAGGCAAGGTATCAGCAAAGCACAAGATGCAAACACAGGATTATATTGACCCTAACACAGAAGCCCCCAATCCTCTTCTGACCTTTTCTCCCATTGGCTGGGGAGTTCTAATTTACCCAGAGATTAAATAGACCAAACACAAAGAATATTAGTCAATGGCATATTCTTTACTATATTAGGTAATTAATACTAATGAAAAAGTGTATGTATTGGGGGGTAGAGGAGGTAACAGGAGAGAAAGTTTATTTACCTAAGATAATAAAATACCAGAAGTTTTTAACTATAGCTCAACTTGCTATTGCAAAGTCTCAAGTCACAATTAGGGCATAAGTGGAGGCCACATTCCTATTGCTGAGGTTAGGAAGAAAGCCCCAAAAGTTTGGGGTCACAGACCGGTGGTCGTGAGGTATCTCAAAAGAATTTGAACCCATTTCCTAGTCAAGGGGCAAAGTTTATTATAATTGTAATTCTATTCCAAGCGGGCTAAATTATTAAAAAAAAAAAAAAAAAAAAAAAAAGGAGACTCTTTTATCCAGCTTTCTATCATCAATGCTAATTCTATGGCCCAGAGGAGTGGTCTCTGGAATTTGGTTATCACTGACCCACAGATTAACTATCTGACAGTAATCAATGAACTGAGGAGGGGGCTCTTCTCTATTGTCCCAGGAGTTTGATCTGTGAGACTATCGTGAGGCCAGAAGCTATGTTTCTGAAGATTGGGCAGGGGACTCCAAAGCGAGAGGATTTAGGATTACTGACTTATTGTTAGAACAGAAACCCCCTTCCACCTGCCATCTAGGGGAAAGGGGGGGAAGGAGGGGAAAAGTTGGAACAAAAGGTTTTGCAATTGTCAATGCTGAAAAATGACCCATGCGTATATCTTGTAAATAAAAAGCTATATATATATAAAAGAACAGAATACCCCCCCAAATCAGGGGACCACAAAATCATATTTCATCATTATGAGAGGTCTTCACTCAGTTTATCCCATTCAATGGCTAACTCCCTTTGGGAAATTAGCATACCAGTGGATGGCGTAATAATAAAAATCTTTGTCTCTTGATTTGGAAAATTCTAATCCTGTAAATTCTTTTGAGATATCTCTCAACACTGACCTGAGATACCAATATATTTTGGAGGACCAAACCCCTTCTCCCTAACACTTGGTGGGCTGTATAGGGAGAGTTCTGAAACCTCAATATATTTTGGGGGCTTAGCCCCTCTGAATCCTTATGTCCCATTACTTCTAATTGTGCCTTTCTACTAATGTTCCTCTTCCCCCAACCCCTCAAAACCACTCAAAAATTTTAAAGTCTCTTTTAGCTCTAACAGTCTGTGACTGTCATTGATAATTCACATGGTTAGACTTATATAAAAGGGGAACAAAAATTTTTTTGCATTCTCCCTCTACTCCAAAAGTAGTGAATGAATAACAGAATAAATAATTAAGTTTTATTTATTTAATGGAACTTCAGAAAGTATGTTAGAATATACAGAGCTGAAATGGAAGAATTGGGATGAACCAGCCCTAAATTCCTTGGTTAATTGCCAGTGTGGGTTCAGAATCAGGTCATTTTCTTTGCCTTAAGATGTTGAAGACTTGCTTATACTGATTTTAACTGAAATCATTAAGCAATCAATCAACATTTATGGAGCATCTACTATTTCCCTTGCATTGTGTGGGCAACAGTACAAAAATAAAGTGACTTTCCTTTCAGATAAGATATGCTTTGTTACTTCTTGAACCCTATTCAGCCTTAAATGATCTTGAAAAACAGCCATTGGTAGAGCACGTTTAGCTTAATTTCCTATGAATAAAGAAACAAAATGTCAGTGCTTTGCAACATGAAGTAGTTTGGTCTTAATAGAGCAGAGCTTGCTCTGAAGAGAGCATTGCCACTACAGGCTAAGTGATGTTATTTATAACCTGCCACTCTATTCATGATTGCCTGTGGAGACTGGAGAGCTCTATGTCTTTTTGCAGATGATGTCAGATATTTCACTGTATGCTGTTGGAACATGGTATTTTCTAAAGCCATTGATATGATGGGAAATGAGAGGGATCTCTGGTTTGTAGCACAGTTAAGGGTAATAAAAATCTAACTGAATATTAGTGTTCAATGATTCGTTTTAAGAATTGAATCTGTTCTTTGTTTAGTTTAATTGGTGGTGTTTTTTTTTTTTTTTGGTTTTGTTTTTTTTGAAGGAGATAATTACCATTGAAAAAATGGTACTTTAAGTCCTTCATAGACAGAAGGGCTCACATTTGAATGTTTTAAGCATTTCCTGGAAATTTACCCAGACCATTCTCTCTAGATCTATGATTGATTTGATCAGAGGCTACTTCCTCTTCCCAATACTTAACTCATTATTTCCAGTAAGGGGAAGATTTTCATTTTTACTTTGGGCTGAATTAAAATCCTCAATTTTCAACAATAATGGGCTATCGAGTACAGTTAGGGTACTTAGTATGATAATTATTTCTCTGAATGAGAATTGATAATGGTCTCAATTCTCTGAGGTAATTCTCTTTCATTTGTTGGTCTGAGTGGGAAAAAATGGAGGAGGAGAGATCCTGCTCCTGATTATGGTACATTATGGATAATGCAAATTATCAAGCTCATTTTTATAAACAAAGTTTAATTTTTAATCCTTGAGTTTAGAATATCCTTATATTTTTCTCTTACTGTTTTTTTGTGATAAATAATTCACCAGGACAAATGATTTTAAGCCAATAATCAAATTAAATACTGGTATTTGACAAGGATCTTAATCCCTTCAAAAGGACTAAATATTAGTAAGTGTGAAAATGTAGTATGGAAAATTAGCAGTATATAAAATGTAATAGGTCATCTTTGTTATCTGCTTAGTTGAGACCATTAAGACAGATACCAAGCAGAGTCTGACATTAGAAAAATCAGACCGCCCAGGGGAAAACAAATGAATTACATTTTTACAGTCCTTTGATTTCCTAACTAAAATCTCAGTGGGACTTTGATTCCTAATTTAAATTAGTAAGATTTATTATTATTCTACTTGCAATGAAAATATGCTCTTTTTTCCAAGTCGTGATTCCCTAATTATGAAAGGAGGAAAGAATTACTGTATCACAAAGGAATGTGAGATTTTAAAGCTTTTTCTTTTTCTTTTTTGTTAAAGGAGACTAATGTAAATACACAGTCATTAAAGGCAGGCGATAGATCATTTTCTTGGTTGGACAAGTTAAAAGAGAAAAAAAGAATTCCTTATAGATTTTCTTTCCTGTCAGTGGTAAAGAAAGACAAAGACCAGATTCTATGCTCAGATATACAGGCACCGTTCATACTGAGGGCTGTTTATGAGAATCTTAGAGCAAGATTTGGTTCCCTGTTGAAAATGTGACAAGCACCAGCTGTGCCCTTTAGATCGCCTCAGGATGTAAAAGCCTAGAATTTAGAGATAGTTTTTTAATTTTCATTTAGAGAACACCTAGATCAGAATCAGCAATAACCCCACCCATCTTAAGATTTAGAAAAACAAATTCATGTAAAGCATTTTAAAATTGTCATTGAATATACAAACCATTGTTTATTGATATTTTTCTCACTTCCTTTGTCTATTCTCTTATTCCATTTTTTTCTGACACTTCTGTCATTACATGCTAAATTTAGAAAATAGTAAATTTGATTTCTAGCCCCTAACAAACAAACTCCTGCCACCAATAAAAAGGCCATAAAATGCAGACGGTTTCTTTTTCCATGTTCATCATTAGGATATAGGTTCAGTAGACCACTGACAAACACAAATGAAAAAGAGGACAGAAACTTGACTTCTTCCTCAGAAGCATTTTCTCAACTGCTTCAGGATCCATCTCACTCCACCACTACTCCATCTCAGACAAAATCATCCCAAATTCTTCATTCATGCTATGGTGTATCAGTGGTCCTCAAACTTTTTAAATAGGGGGCCATTTCACTGCCCCTCAGACTGTTGGAGGGTCAGACTATAGTAAAAACAATAACTCACACTCTGTCTCTGCCCCTCAGCCCATTTGCCATAATCTGGAGGGCCGTATAAATGTCCTCAATAGGCCGCATCTGGCCCGCTAGCTGTAGTTTGAGAACCCCTTATTGTAAATGGTTTACAACAACTTAAGTGAAGTCCAAGAGGAATCTGAATAGCAGGTATCAAAATCTTAAAGTAAAAAGATCATGTCATTACAGAAGATTTCCCAGTCACTTCATTAAAATTTATTAAGTACTTACCAAGTACCAGGCATTGCTAAATGCTGTTAACAGAAAGAAATAGATAGTCCCTGCCCTCAAGGAGTTTACTATCTAATAGGGAAGATAATTCACAAAAGGAAGGTTAAAAGGTGGGGATCAGCCAGTATACATGTTAGAAGCATACTGTCAAAGCAAAGCAATTGATGAAAAATTGCTACCTTTGCTCTAAATCATTATTGATCAGAGAAATGCAAATTAAGGAACTCTGAGATACACCTATAGCCTCTCAGATTGACTAAGATGACAAGAAAAAATAATAATGAATGTTAGAGGGGATGTGGGAAAAGTGGGACACAGATACATTGTTGGTGGATTTGTGAATGGATCCAAACATTCTAGAGAGCAATTTGGAATTATGCCCAAAAAGTCATCAAACTGTGCATACCCTTTGATCCACCAGTGCTACTACTATGCTTATATCCCAAAGAGATATTAAAGGAAGGAAAGAGACCCGTGTGCCAAAATGTTTGTGGCAGCCCTCTTGGTAGTGGCAAGAAACTGAAACTGAGTGGATGCCCATCAATTGGAAAATGGCTGAGTAAGTCATGGTATATGAATGTTAAGGAATACTATTGTTCTGTAAGAAACGATCAGCAGGATGATTTCAAAGAGGTTTGGAGAGATTTACATGAACTGATGCTGAGTGAAATGAACTGAACCAAGAGATCATTGTACACGGCAACAAGATTATAGGATAATCAATTCTGATAGATGTGACTTCTTCAACATTGAGATGATTCAGACCAGTTCCAATGGTCTAATGATGAAGAGAGAGGACTGTGGAAATTGCATGTGGTTCACAACGAAGCATTTTCACTCTTTTTGTTGTTGTTTGCTTGCATTTTGTTTTCTTTCTTTTTTTTTCCTGGTTTGTTTTGATTTTTCTTGTGCAGATAGATAATTGTATTAAAATGTATGTATTGGATTTAACATATATTTCTACTATGTTTAATATATATTGGACTACTTATCATCTTAAGTGGTGGGGGGTGGGGAGGGAAGAAGGGAAAATTGGAATATAAGGTTCTTTGAGGGTTAATGTTGAAGAATTATCCAATGCATATGTTTTGAAAAATAAAAAGCTTTAATAAAGAAAAAGAAAAAAAAAGAAAAATTGCTACCTTAGAGGGAGTCACCAATAAACACTATTTCTTCTGACCTTCATTTGACATTACCATGTCAATCCTTGGAGGACTTCTTATTAAAGAAGCTTTTTTTTTTCCCCCTTCTTTTTTCAGCTCCGAATGTTCATTGGTCATTCTTTCATTTAGGTCATATGTCCTGTGGTAGGAGATTGAAGATGCAAGAATGATTCCCTCTGCCCCTTCGACACCAGAAAGACCAAAATTTAATACCTTAAAAGAACAAACTGTTCTAGTTGACAATATGTATGTATGTGTGTATATATCTCTAAGGCAAAGAAAATAGAAGTAATTGGATGAGCATTTTTATTGCAAAGTCAAATTATACTAATAAATTTTTTTTGCATTAAATGGCATGCCAAGTTCATCTTCTTTTCCCTTTTTAAAAAAATAAACCTGGAGAGTGGTGGGATACTTCTAACTTCATTACCTTTTCTTTTAAGAGGGAGACTAACTTGCTCTTTAATCATAGGTTACAGTCTTGTAACCTTGCTATAGCAGAAATACTAAATTCATATGCCCTATGCATGCCATTGCAAAATTCTACTATCCATATTTGTAGGAAAGTTAATCCTTTTTTCCTTTGTAAGAGTGGATTTTCTCTGCCATCTTCCAATGGCCAAATCTGTTTCATTTGACCCTTCCTCCAGGGTTCTCCCATAACCTAAAAGGAAGGAAGGGCAGGATCTTGTCTCTCCTTTAGCTAATACCCCCATTGATTATGTTCTCCCAATTTTAGGACTTTAAATTTTCCAGTTCCATTTAACAACTTAACAGGTTAGCTTTTATAAAAGAATATTTTCTTCAAAGGTAAAACAAAAACAACAACAATAACCATACACATATTTTCTTCAACTTCTGCAGAATAATCCACTCTATACCACCTCAATGTCTGACGAAAAAAAGATTAGGTTCACAGTTCCTCATAGTTCCTCAATTCTTACATAGCATTAATTCTACCACATTTTCTTGATCTAGCATCCTGGGATGGCTTCTCAGGGTTTTTTTTGCTGGCCTGATTGCAACATCTACCTGGAATCCTAGACTTAAAAGTTTTCATGAATTCAGATCCCAAGTCAGGGATTCCTTTAAAGGCAATGGAAAGAATTGCTCCTGAATATGTGGTAGACCAGGAAAGAATGTCCATATACGTGCCATTTCTCTTGTCTTCCAGCAGCAAGTCCCCAGAATGGGTAACACTATTTTAGGTGAAATGAGCATGCTCCAAACCTTTCTCTTTAAAAAACCTTGCTGAAAACCAGCATGGAAGACTTCTTCGGGTGGGGAAATCTTCAGCCTCAGATTGGTTGTTTCCCTTCTTACCATCAGCACCTTTTCACCTCACTATTTCTCAATTGTCACACCTAACTTCTTTTCCACTATTTTATTAACCTCTCAGCTCACCTGGCCAACTGCTTTTACCAATTTATTTAACTTACCTCCCTTCATTCACTTTGTCTTCCCATCTTTCTTCTTCTTTCCTTTTTTCCTATACCCTCCTTTTCCATCTACTGCTATTTCATCTCTTTTTCCTTGAATCCTCTCCTCTTGCTTCTCCTAATCTTTCTTTAGGCCTTTTTGTTTGAGCCAGCATGCTATAGTGGGAAGAGCACTACCTCTGCAGTCAAATGATCTAGACACAAATCCTGCCTCTCATGGTTGCTATTTTTATATTTTATCCTCTCTGAGTGTTAGTGTCTTCATTTGTAAAATGAAGGGGTTAGAAAATGGGCTTCCAGCTCTATGCCTATGTCCTATGAATTCTCTAACCCTTCTCTTTCAGTTGTTGTTTCTTCAATTACTTTCCAAATCCTCTGAAATTTACCCTCCACAAAATGTCTCTAGCCTTCTTCATAATTAGAAAATCCTCTAAATCTCCATTTTCTCTTCCTTTTTCACACAATATTCTCCTATTAAAGCAAGATCCAGAATTTTGATGGAATACATTCAATTATCTCGGTCTCCAGTTTTAAATCACTTTGAAGATTTCTGGGCATTCCAGGTAGGAAAAAAAATCTCTCCAGACTCATCCTTAATACAGACTGTTTGTTTACTTTCCCATTTGAATCAGTTAAAATTAATTGATAGTAAAAATAATGAATTTTAAAAGATTTTTATTTTAATTTTTAAAATAACCACATAGCAAACCTTTGATTTACACTTTTATCCTAGAAGATCCACAGGTTATGGCTGCCTAATAAAGTATAATCTGCCTTAATTTTCGTGAAGATTGACAACCTTGGCAATGTATCAAATGCTGCTATTTGGAATGACATTCTATCTTTTGGGAAAATAAAATAATTTACAACTATTCTCTAGAGTAGCATGCATTTGCAAAGTAACAAGATCTCTTTTGTACTTATATCATGATTACTTTCTTTCAAAAGAACAATGAATATTAAATTTAGAGCATAAAATTAACCCCCAAACACTAATGCACAGTTATAGATTTCCATTACTGAAATTGTTTAACAAAAAACAGAATAAAAGTCATCTGCTTATGAGTAATATCTTAAGTACTGGGTTTTCAGCATGACAGTCTACATTAGCCATAGGGAGGAAAGGACAGTAATTTTTTAAACAATCCCAAGTCATTTTAAAGTAATTTTCATGTGTTTTACATAGATATAAAGCCTCTACATATCTAATTCTACACTTAAATTAACAAGTGCTCCTAGCTAGGTTTTATGTATTCAAAAACTATAATTCATTCATTCTACAACAAAACCCATTGAGCTCCTGCTTATACAAAACATTTGCTGAGCACAATGTATAAACAAGTGTATATGAATGATACACAGATTTATAAGAAATGTACACAAATAACTACAAAAAAAAAGTTATATAAATAAAGAAGGATCATTCTAGTTAGAGAGAAGGCATAATGGAAGACAACATTTGAGCTTATAAGTAGTATTTTAATATGTGGAAATGAAGAAGGTGGCAAGCCTACTAAAACACTGTGTAAAGAATTATGGTAACAAATGAAAATGAAAGGAAAGTAATGAGTTATTTTGCCCAACTACATGTCAATAAAACTGATAATCTAAATGAAATGGATGAATATTTATAAAAATATAAATTGCTCAGATTAACCAAAGGGGAAATAAAATACTTAAATAGAGCTACATTAGAAAAAAAGAAACTGAGCAAGCAATAAATGAATTCCCCAAAGGAGAAAAAAGTCCTGTGGTTAGATAGATTTACAAGCAAACTCTCCATTATTAAACTGTTAGAAAAAGTAGATAAATAAGGAATACTATCAAATTTCTTCTATGAAACAAATATGATTTCGATACTTAAATTATGGAAAGCAAAAATAGAGGGAAAAAAAACTATAAGCCAGTTTCTCTAAAGAATATGCAAAAATTTTAAGTAAAATATTAGCAAGGAGATAACAATATATCACAAAGGTCATACACTGTGACTAGAATAGATTTATACCAGGAATGCAGGGCTAGTTTGATATTAGGGGGAAAAAGTTGGGGGGTGGGTGAAATTTAATCTTTTTTCCCCGAGACAATTGGGGTTAAGTGACTTGCCCAAGGTCACATAGCTAGAAAGTGTTAAGTTTCTAAGGTCAAATTTGAATTCAGATCCTCCTGATTTCAATGCTGGTGCTCTATCCACTATGCCACCCAATGGCCCCTAATTTAATCATTTTATTAGTCATTTGGTCTTTTAGACCAAAGACAAACTCTTTATCAAGAGTTTCTTAGGACTTATGAGGAGAGACAATATGAAAGAAAAAAACGAAAAAATGGATGACAAAATGGCTTGACAAAAACCAAAGGAGACAATGCCTTAGAGAACACTGACAAAATCAAAGAGGACAGTCTCCTTTGATAAGTAGATTTTACAAATAAAAGAGGCAAAGGAAAAAGTAGATGTCTCCCTTCCTCTATATAGATCTAATGTAGTCTTGTGGCTCTGGTCTGTTCTCCAGCCTAGGTCACTTGTAGAAGTTTCCTACTAAATTGATCTTAATTGCCAATAATCAGGTAAGCCAATGAAAGTTAGCTCAAACCTTTTGGAATCTTTTATTAGAAGACAGAATTCAATTTTATCTGCAATTGGATATTAGGAAAATTAGAAGAATAATTGAACATACCACTAACAAAAAGAACAAAAAATATATGATTAATTCAATAGATACTAAAAAAAAAAAGTTTTTGACAAAATACGATGCCTATTTCTATGCAAAATACTAGAAAGCACAAAAGTAAATGAAAATTTTCTTAAAATGATAAATATTATTTATCTAAAACCAGGTCATATGGAATTCTGAGGAGGACTAGCACTTCTGGTATGGGGGCTTTGTCCACCTGATTCACCCAATTCTCACCTGTGGCTCTAAGATGCTTTAGTAATTCATGGTGACCACATCTAAATAAACTGTCTTTAAATTTAAGTTTAGCTCAATTTAGCTTACTGGATTGAGATTAATTGATAGGCCACAAATATCAAACCAAATGAAATCGCTCAGTGAATTAGAGGGATGTCTAGCCCAAACACATGAAGACTTTTGTTGGTGCAGTGGGTAGCTGAGAACAATATGTTTTAATGGCATAAAGGTGGCTGAAATAGGAGTTATGGCACTTGGAGTTTGCTCAGGGATTGAAGATGCCAAAGTCATACACCACATCCTGGGCCCTTGCTGGCTGTCTTGACTTTTTAACCTACCACTGGGCTTCCATAACTTAGGAAGAGAAAGTAGGGCTGATGATTTTTTTCCAACTTTGCCCACTTCAGTCCAGTTTTCATCACCTATGATATCATTGGTCCTCTTCAAAAATCAAGGATAAACAACAATCTTAAGTCAAGAGCAAACAGTGCCTATAATGGAGATAAACTAGAAGCTTTTTCAGCTTCTGAAATAAGGATGTCTATTATCACAATTATTATTCAAGATTGTATTAGAGGGACAGCTAGGTGGTGTAGTGGATAGAGCATCAGTTCTGAAGTCAGGAGGGCCTGAGTAAAAATTTGGTCTCAGACACTTAACACTTCTTGGCTGTGTGACCCTGGGCAAGTCACTTAACTTCAGTTGCCTCAGGGAAAAAGAAAGATTTTACTAGGAAGAGGCTATCTACAACAATAAGATAAAAGAAATTGAAAAAAATAAAATAAGAATAAATTTAGGCAATGAGGAAGAAATTATGCCATGAATTTCAAAGGAGTGATGAACCTAAATTAGGAGTTTTCTACTTGAAGAAGTTTGTTTTTAAATTTATCATTAGTGTGAGAAGACAGCAAATGACTTAAATTCAGGACTTTGTTTTGTTGATTATTTAGACATACAAAAGTGAGAAAGTGCTAATAAGGCAAATCAAACTTAAAAGTGTGTCATATATATATATATTCTACCTTCCTCCCTCTGCCTCCCTTGGCAGATAGTTGATTGATAAGCATAAACTAGCATATCCCTGGTAAATTCAGTACTTAATATGAACATAAGTTCCATCAAGCCAAGTATGCCAAATATATGAAGCCTGCCATGGCCAGCTAGCCATTCATGCATGGATTCTTGTAAGGTGCATAGTATAGTGGGAAAAGCACCAATTATGGCATCAGAGGGCCTATGTTTGAATTCTGTTTTTTCTATATATTGCCTGTGTAACTTTGGGCAAAACATTTCTCTCTAAGCATAAAATTTTAAGCTGTAAAATGAAACGGTTGGAATATATAATCACTCAGCTTTAGCTCCTTTGAAATTCTTTCTGTCAATAAAATATAAAATGTCCATCAATATAAATTGTTATTATTAAGATTATAAGATAATTATTTTTACATTTTTATAATTATATTATATTTTTAATTTATTTAATCAGCTAGTAGACTATTCTGTAATGTGTGGACAGTTAAATATTTTGATAGTTTTCAAATATCTTTTTTGCTATAAGTCCTTGTATTTACTGGAAGGTCATTAAGTTACTTTGCTTTTGAAGTCCATTTATTACTTCTAAATCTAGTGCAGTCTATTTAGTCTTTCTTAATGCTGTCTAGTGAAACATTAATGAGAAACTCACGCATACTCATAGAATTTGTCTGATTACACCATTAATTTTTAATCAGCTTGCTGCTTACACTTCTGGGTAACAACAGAAAATTGGATAATGTAATACTTTCTGAGTGGAGTGCCCCTAAATTTGGTTTTAAATTATTAATTCTGCAGACTGGGGGCAATTGAGATCCTATTGACCCTAAACTGCCTAAATCTTTCATTGTTTAATTTCTACAAATTTGTTTTGCTTCCCTGAATTTTCCTTTTATCATTTTTATATTTAGTTGGAATATGTCCAGGTTTTATCTGCCTAAAAGAATATTGTAGTCCATATACTTTAAATCTTGGATACTAAAGCTTTCGTATAAGATTCAAATTTGACCCCGTTAAAATTATAAGTATATAATTTCTTACCCCCCAAAATAATTTCAAATAGTCTGACTTTTAAGACTCAGGTAATATCTTTAATATTATCCATTTGTAAACAGTGTACCTAGGTCTTCCAAGCTAATTACATTTTGAATTTCCACTTTATTGATTTTTATTAGGAAAAAACCTAACTCATATAACCACATGTTAAATTACTTATATCTTACAAGAATAATAATTGTAAGATTACTAAGATATTAAGCATCTTAAAAAAAAAACAAGACATATACATGTTTTTTCCATGTGATCCATGTTTCAAAAGAACACACAGGCCAAAAGCAAATTAAATGAAAAATAAAGAAATAAAAAAGTATGTTTTAATCTGCATTCAAACTCCCAAGAGTTCTTTCTTTGGAGGTGGATAACATTTTTCATCAAGTCTTTTGAAATTGTCTTGGATCATTGAGTGTATTGCTAAGAATAGTTAATTCATTCACAGTTGACCATAATGCAGTATTGTTATAATTGTGTACATTGGTTTCTTGCTCCTGCTCACTTCACTTAGAATCAGTTCATGTAAATCTTCCCAGGGTTTTCTGAGAGCATTCTGCTCAACATTTTTTTTTAAATTTTTCAATAGTATTTTATTTTTCCAAATACAAGTAAGGAGAATTTTCGATATTCATTTTAGTAATATTCGTGTTTCAAATTTTTGTCCCTTCTTCCCTCACCTCCTTCCTCCCCAAGACAGCAATTAATCTTGATACAATAGATAGAGGTTAAATATGTGCAATTCTTTTTCTATATTTGTCATGTTGTGCAAGAAAAATCAGACGTGTGTGTGTGTGTGTGTGTGTTACTAATTATTGATATGGAAATAATTTCTGAACTACTAGTCTGTGCCCTATCAGACCATCAGCTTATTAGAACAAAGATCAAGATCATTATCAAATTAAAAGAATGAATGAAAGGGAATGATATGGAATTTTCATTTAAATCATTTTAATCTGACTCAAGTAAGCCAGACATTGTTGTTGAAAAGTAAAAAATGGGCAAAAGAACAAATTTAACACAGATTATAACTGTTTCATAAGGAAGTTAATTGATTTAAACACTTGTCACTAGAAGAATGCCAAATATCAGAGAAACTATTTCAAACAGCAAACACTTTATTACCCTGCCAAGCAGGAATATGGCAGCCAAGGGCAACATGTGTTTAAAATATAAACTCATTTTTTAAAAAAATATATTTTCATTAAATATTTTCCAAGTACATGTAAAAATAGATTTGATTTATTCTTCTGAAAACTGCCCACTTATATCCTTTGACTATTTGAGAAATAAGGCCTTTATCAGAGAAATTTGCTGTAAATTTTTCGGTTTTACTTCATTATCTAGAGTGCCTTTTAGCAAAATGTACTTTCCTGATTATTTTTTAACTTTTGGGTTTGCTTTTGCTTGTCTGAGATTATGATTGCTATGCTCCTCCTTTTTTTTTTTTTTTTTTAACTTCAGCTGAAGTTTAATTGATTCTGCCCTAGTCCTTTACATTAACTCTCAGTATCTTTCTGTTTTAAGTGTGTCTCTCATAAACAACATATAGTTGGACTCCGTTTTCTAATCTATTCCTCTATCCATTTCCATTTTATGGGTGAGCTCCTCCTATTCACATTTAAATTATGATTACTAATTGAATGTTTTCCCCCATCCTATCTTTCTCTCACTCTTTTTAAACTCTCTCCTCAAAAGTCTGTTTTAGTTCTGACTACAGCTTCTTTTAACTCACTTTCTTTTTTATTATCTTCTGCTTATCTCCTGCTTCCCCTCCCCCAATATCTCCCTCTTTTATGTAAAAAACTTTTACCCATTCTACTTCTCCCTTCACCCTTCAACCATTATATATCCCTTTTCCTAACCTCTTCATTTTTGTGGGCAAGATCATTGAAACATAATTGATTCATATCCATGGCCTCTGTCTATATATACTTATTTTAATTGACCCAATAATGATAAACTTTTTAGAAGCTGCATATGTCATCTTCCTACATAGGAATACAAACAATTTAATTTTATCCCATTTGCCTTTTTTATGTTTCTTTTGCATCTCGTGTTTGAACATCAATTTTTCTGTTCAGCTCTGGTATTTTCATTATGAAATATGTTTAAAAAGCCCAATGCTTAAATACCTATTTTTCTTCATGAAGGAGTTTTGCTGGGTAGATTATTCTCAGTTATACTCCCAGCTCCTTTGTTTTCCAGAACATTTTATTCCAAGTTCTCTGGCCCTTCAGTATAAAAGCTACTAAATCTTGTGTGATCCTAACTATAGATTCAGGATATTCAAAGGGTTTCTTTCTGTCTGCTTATAATATTTTCTCCTTGACTGGGGAGCTCTAGAATTTGGCTATAATATTCCTGAGAATTTTCATTTTGGGATCTCTTTCAGAAGGTGATTAGTGGACTCTTTCCATCTCTATTTCACTCTCTGGATCTAGGGAACAGTTTTCCTTTATAATTTCTTGAAATATGATGTTTAGGCTCTTTTTGGGTTGTTGTTTGTTTGGGGGGGTTAGAAGTGTGTCATGGTTTTCAAGTAGTCCAATAATTCTTAAATTATCTTTCCTCCATTTTCAGTTTAGTTGTTGTTCTGATGAGATATTTCATATTTTCTTCTATTTTTTCATTCTTTTTTTTTTTTTTTTACTTTGTTATTGTTATTTGTTTCTTAGTGTCCCAATAAGTCATTAGCTTTTATTTGCCCAATTCTAATTCTCAAGGAATAATTTTCTTTAGTGAGCTTTTGTACCTTTTTTTACATTTAGCCAATTCCATTTTTAAAGTGTAATTTTCTTCATTATTTTTGTGTCTCTTTTTCTAAGCTGCTAATCCTTTTCTCGTAACATTTTTGTATCAGTCTTGTTTCTTTCTCCAATTTTTCCTCTTCCACTCATCTCTTTTTTAAAAACTCTTCCAGAAATTTTTAGTGGGCTTGGGACCAATGAGCATTAATCTTTGAGACTTTGCTTGTAGCTGTTTCACTTTATTCTTCTTTTGAGTTTTAGTTTTCCCTGCCATTATCATCGCTTTTCCCTGTAATTTGTTGTCATTGTCATTGTTGTTGTTTGCTCATTTTTCCAATCTATTTCTTAACTTTGAATTTTATGTTAAAATTGGGCTCTTTTCACCTGGAGGTGGGGAGAGGCTGAACTAAACTTCAGAGTTTTTTCATGCTTACTTTTTAAAGCTTGTTTCGAAGTTGGTTGAAAGTTTTTAGTGCTTGCAATGTGGTGTGGTCTGGGGAGAGGTTTGGTTATTGTTCTTCTAGTCTTTATTCTGGAAGGGCCCCTGATCTCTTGGGACTGGAAGTAATGCTGTCCTCCAGAGAGCCTATTCCCTCTTGAATGAAAGTACTACTTTCTACCCTTAAACTAAGATCCAGAAGTAGGAAAGGCAATGCAAGCCAAAAAGAATCTGGCTCTGTGTCCAACACTAATATGGGTATTCCCTATAATCTCTTACTGAAGTTGCCAAGTGCTTTACCATCTCTGGCTTGAGAGCTTCTGAAGCTATTGATGTTTCTTCCCCACTACTTTGTAACACCACTGTTGTTTCATCTATATGGGCTTTAGGTCAGCCTTCACCCTCTATGTCTCTTTCCAACCTCCTAAGTTGTCTTGGTCTAGAAGAATGTCTCACTCTGACCTTTAATTGGCTCTGTAAACCCCAGAATTTTATTTGAGGTATTATTTTAAAGTTGTTTGGAGGGGAATATTGGGAGAGCTTTTTCTACTTTGCCATCTTGGCTCCACCCCAAAAAAATCTAAACTCATTTTAAAACTCTTACAAATGATGTTGGTGGAAGATTATGAGAAATATCACCTCATAAAATAATGACATGAAATGGAAAGGAAAATTTTTATATAAAATCTGATAAAAGACCTAATTAAGGTAGATAATTTAAAGTTAATTGGAAGGAAGAAAACATGCTGATGAAAGAGTTCTATTAATATTTCTACAACAAACCATTTTGTTTGGCACTGTCACATTTAGACTCTAATATCCCAGGTTCCAAAGAGCTATATGGGGAAGTAGAAGTGACACTAAGAAAGATGGAAAAGGCAGCTGGTCTAGAGCAAAGAGATTTATAGCAGGTCACTTAGGGAACTCAATGTTAGAATCATTGAGAGATAAATTCTCAAGATATTTGAAAGAAAGAAGCCTTTTAAACCTTATTGACAAAATGATGGACATTATTATTGTTAACCCCAAAAAAATGCCATAAAAAGAATACCAATAACTATTAATACATATGTTTATATTCTCAATTTAATAAAATCTTTATAAAAATAAGTTATATATCTATCAAGGTATCCTTGATATAAACATGAGAAAGGAATAGTCAGGATTTCACAAATAATATATAATACATCACATATTGATAGTCATACAATATATTGAAATGAATAGAGAAATCAAACTCTAAATGTGATGATTCTTTGTTAACTGCAAAAAAAAGTCATCCAATAGGAAAAAAATGTTGTCAAAATGGCAACAAGAAATTTACTCATGTATATGTCAAAATCACGAGTCCTTTGAAAGATAAAACAGAGATAACTCTGTTTGACTACTCACTTATTAATTATTAATATCAAGTAAGACATAAAACAAGGAGACATATGCTCACCAGTTTGCCACTATTGTGGAAGATGTGTATAGAGTTCAAATGAAAGAGAGATTCCCTATAGATAGTGGAGTCTACCAGATGTTCTTGTTTGTGAATGGCATTATACTGACTGCAGTCTTGAAATGTTATAGAATTATTCAATGAGAATTTTAATCTTCACAATAATTTGTCCTTTTGTTTATATCATAGAAAAGTATCATATATCAACTAATGAACAAATGAGCAAAAAACCATTTTATATTACTTACTCTGTTCAGTCAATTTACTATTCACTGAGAATGCAAAAGGCTCACATAATAATAGGGGATTCAACATGTCAATAATTAGGTATATAGAAGACATACAGAGTGAAAGGGAAGCAGTTTTTTAGGGGAAGGTATTAATAGATAAAAGAACTAGGAAAGATCTTCTGTAAAGATGAAATGTGAATGGAGACTTGAAGGAAGCCAGGAAAACTAAAAGGTGAAGATGAGGAGGAAGAGCATTCTAGACATGGGAGATAATCAGCATAAAGGCACAAAGGAGGGGCATGGAGGGTAGGATAGTGATGACAGCAAGTGTGG